>NW_027533258.1:1512093-1551110 GCF_008692635.1 Crocuta crocuta
CCCCCCCATCCCTCAGGCCCTGGGCTCTGCTCCCAGCACCAGTGTCAGGGAAGCTGGCCCTGAAGGAGGGACTGTCCTGGCCCTGGGGCTGGAATCTTCCGCCTCACAGCGTGAGCTGGGGCTCAGCCTCCTTCCACAATAGGCTGCTTCTGGCCGGTATTCATAGCTCAGAGAAAACGGAATGATCTAAAAGCTTTTGAGATATACATACCCCGCTGCCACAGAAACGGTTCACCTCAGCATCACCTGCAGCAATAACCCCAACCCCTGACAACAGGAGGTTCCTTAAATAAATTCTGGGGCGTCAGGCAGCCTTTAAACCGACATCCCCAAAGAGGTGATGAATCCGGCATCCTAAGACTTTTGGTCTCAGAACATTCTTACTTCCTTAAAAATAGGACCCCAAAGAGCTTTCCCATATGTGGGTTGGAGTACTGATATACTGACCCTAGGCAAAGTTGAAATTGATTTATTAAAATGATGATTTGTTATTTGAAAAATAAGGTTAATGTATTATACTTAAACACAATTGTATGTTGTAATAACATGAGAAGTAAGAATAACTCAAGTAATATAAATTTATATCATGCACGAATGCAAACGACTTATAAAAAACTCTTTTCCAAAAAGAATTGAGTGAGGGGAGTGGTGTGGTTTTACATTTTGCAGATCTCTCTTTTTTTTTAATGTTTTATTTATTTTTGAGAGAGAGAGAGACAGCATGAGCAGGGAGGGTCAGAGAGGAGATACAAAATCTGAAGCAGGCTCCAGGCTCTGAGCTAGCTGTCAGCACAGAGCCTGATGCGGGGCTCGAACCCACAAACCGCGAGATCATGACCTAAGCCGAAGTCGGATGCTCAACCGACTGAGCCCCCCAGGCACCCCTGCAGATCTCTTTATCAAATGGCCTAACGGAAGGCAGTTGGGTTCTCAGATGTGCTTTCACACTCCATCTGCTGGGATTTCACATGTCACGTGGCCTCTGACAAATCCCCCTGCCCACTTGTGAGAAAACAGGAGAGGAAAAGGCTACATATTGTCTTAGCATTATCAGGCAGGTAACTCTGACCTCCCAGACCCTCAGCCACACTTTGAGAACCCCCAGTGTGAATAATAGTAAATATGAGTAATAGTCAAGGTAACGTATGTGTGTGTCTAGGAGTTCGTAATACAGTAAGTGCTCAATATGTAAAGCTCTTTTTAGGTTATAATTTTAAGCAAAAGGCCAAGGAAGCACATAAAGCGGTAACTCCAATCCTAGGGGGAAAATTTATCACTGACTTTTACTTTTTGGAGGGCACTCTGCCTGCATTAACTCAGGTAATCTTCCCAGCCACACTTTATTTTCCCCCTTTACAGATGGGAAAACTGAGGCCCACAGAGGTTATCGGGCTCACTGAAGCTTACCCAATAAATGGTAGGGAACTGGAATCCAAACCTAGGGAGGCCGAGTCCGGATGCTAGGCCCTTACCCCGGCAGCATGAAGAAGGAAGATGCTGCCCTGGGGCTCTCTTAGGAGAAGGAGGCTCCCCCGAACTTTCTCCCAACCCTTCCAGGGTCTGTGGCCCGGAAAACTGGGATGGGCTGGGATTGCGGGTGGTATTTCTCAGCGAAAAAGGGGCTGCCCTGAGAGAGCCAGCATGTGTCAGAGAGAAGGGACTGGAGTAGGGGGTCTGATGGCCCTGGGGGTCCAGCCCGGGGCCCAGCGCTTCCCCACTCCATCTCTGACCGGCTGCTGGTGGTGGTTCTGCCCACCAGTATATGCCCCACCCTTGTTCATCTCACCCCTGTGGCCTGGGCTTCTCTTTGGGGATCGAGGCTACAAAGGACGAACACGCCTTGGGTTCAAGCTTCAGCCCTCCCAGTGCGCCGAGTCACCGTGTGACTGAGGACTAGTCAGGGACCTTCTCAGAGCCTCAGTTCCCTCTTCTCCAAGCAGGGAGCCTAGTGGTACCAGCCAGGGTTATGGAGCGCCTGCTGTATACCAGGACATGAGTGAGCTCTTGACAGCCAGCACTAGTCTTCCAGGGAGGCGCAAAGATCACACGCATTCGGCATAACACCTGTCCGCGGTGAGGATGGACCAGACCCTGTACGGAGCACGTATGGTGGTGGCCACTCAGGACTGCTTTTCCGTCCCTGTGCAGGCGAGAGGTCCAGGACTACATCCCGGCCCAGCTCTACCACACCATGGCCGGCTCGGCCTGGCTCAGCCTGGTCAGCCAGCACCGGCAGCAGACACAGGCGCTTAGCCCCCACCAGGCCCGTGCCCAGTTTCTGGGTAAGAGTCTGGGGCTGGGGGCCGATAATCGTGGGGCGCTCTACTGCAGAGGGGGCCCTGGAGGCTGGGGATGGAGGCGCTTTTTTCTTCCCACGAAGGCATTTTCGGTGCTGGCCAAGCTGAGCCCCTGCCTGGAGAGAACACTTTTCTAAAACTGTCATCAAGGCACCACCTAGGCTCTGGGTGGCCCTGGGCACCTGGGGCAGCAGGAGAGGTTGGGGGAGCCCCGCGGCGAGGACACACACGCTGGACACAGCCAGGGGGAAACTCAGGTTATGTCTGGCCGTGGCCGCCACGCTGACCGACCGACCCCTCTCCCCACACCAGGCCTCCTCAGCGCCTTACCCATGTTCGGCTCCTCCTTCTTCTTCGTCCAGAGCTGCAGCAACGTGGCCGTGCCGGCCCCCTGCATCCTTGCCGTCAACCAGAATGGCCTCAACTTCCTCAGCACCGAGACCCACGTGAGTGGCCTGAGCCTGGCCCTGCCCCTCGCACCGCTCTCCTCTGAGCCCCACTGCCTTCCGGGGCGCTGAGCTGTGCAGCTGCGTGACCTCTGGCAACATCTCTTCCCCACCATGAGCCCCCCTTGTCCACCTGGAACGTGGGGTAGTGGAGCCCGCCCCACGGGGCTGCAGTGACGGTGAAAGATCACCCATGAGAAATGCTCCAACAGCGCACAAACCTGTTCAAACCTGTGACCAAGGTCTGCAGACCGGGGGCTTCAGCAGCAGGCGTTCATTTCTCACTGGTCTGGAGGCCGGAAGTCAAGGACCAAGGTGCCGACAGGGGTGCTTTCCTCTGAGGCCTCCTTCCTTGGCCTGTAGATGGCCACCTTCTTCCCATGTCGTCATGTGGCCCTTTCTCTGGGTGCACATTCTTGGTGTCTCCTCTTCTTATAAGGACCCCGGCCAGGTTTGAATTGAGCCCACCGAGACCACCCCATTTCAACTTCCTTTCCTCTTGAAAGGCCTCACCTCCAAACACAGTCACGTTGCAAGGGGCTGGGGGTTAGGACTTTATTTGGAGGTGACTCTAGGGGACACTGGACTGAGGAAGTGAGACCAGGGAGGGAGGTCTCACACATCTTGGGAACGCACCTTCTGGAAGAGTGTGTTAGCAGCAGGCAGCCCCTGTGGGAACCGGCGCTCAGTCGAGCTGGGGGCCCGGGAGATAGCATGGAACACGGCCCTCAGAGGATGCCCTCTGTTCTGGGGGCAAGGGAGCCGGGGTGTCTCCCCGCCATGTCGCTCTGTCGTTAATGGAGGCATTAACTCTCATTGCCCCAGCTTTCCCTGCATGTGCTCCGAGTTTCCTCGGGGCGGGGGGAGCAGAAAGAAAGCTCCAGGGAAAGAGAGGCAGGTGTTAAGAAGCAGCTTTGATGTGAGGGTCGGGGCACCACTGGCATCTACTGCCCCCTGGATCCCGAGTGTTCAGAACAGTGCCTGGCATGCAGAGAGGTGTGCGTCAGTATTTGTTGAAGCCCAGAGAGGTACAGCGACTCGCCCTGGGTCACCCAGCAAGTCTCTGGGGAACTGCTTCTCCAGCTGAGGTGTCTTGCCTCCTACTGATGTGATCTGCAGGGGAGAGGCAAGCAGGGTTGAGACTGTCCCACCCACAAGCCTGTCTCCTCCCCTCCCCCTCTAGGAGCTGATGGTGAAATTCCCCCTGAAGGAGATCCAGTCCACTCGGACCCAGCGACCCACGGCCAGCTCCAGCTATCCATATGTGGAGATCGCCTTGGGGGACGTGGCGGTCCAGCGCACCCTGCAGCTGCAGCTGGAGCAGGTGACCCAGCCCCCGGCACCCAGGCCTTGTCACCTGGCCCCTCCCTCCCTCCACTCACCAGGCTCTCCCGCTGGGCCTGGCTCTATAGTAGGTCAGGTCCCAGCCATGCCCCGTGCCCCCCGCTTCCGCGCCTTCTAGAAGTCCCTTCGGGGGTCCCTCCAACCGCCTGGGTCTGAAAACCACACTCAGGTGGATTTGCCACAATTCTCTGCTGCCTCTTCCTCCCCACCCCATCTGGGAGCCCTGAGGCTGCGTCCCCATGGTAACCATGGCAACGCGTAGTTAGAAACTTGGCACTCACTGACTAAGATTTTTTTAATTTTTAAAGGGTTTATGTGTAATAAAATCTCACGGAATCCTCACCACAACCTGTGAGGCAGGCCCTGGTAAACTGAGACCCCACTGGCCCCAGGTCACACAGATCACACGCAAACCAGATGCACTTGATCTGCTTACTTACCCCTTCCAGCCTGTTAACCCCGCAGTTCCGCCTTCCAGCTCCTCACACTCCTCCCGGGACCCTGGGGGAGGTGGGGACCCACTAGTCCTCTCTCCTGACCACAGCTCACCCCGAGGTGGGAGGCGGGAAGTGTGGGTGGGTGCGTGAGCTCTCACGGCCTCTCTTGCAGGGCCTGGAGCTGTGTCGAGTTGTGGCTGTGCACGTGGAAAACCTGCTCAGTGCCCGGGAGAAGCGGCTCACGCTGCCCCCCAGCGAGATTACGCTGCTCTGAGCCGGCCCCCCGGCCCTCCAGCTGCCCTCTGCCAGATGGCCTGCTGTGTGGCCCCAGGGGAGTCACTCAGCCTCTCTGGGCCGGTGACCCCTGTGAGGGGCCAGACCCTTGGTGGAGAGACCAAGAGGTGGTAGGAGGAATGACCTAAGTCCCTGGGAACCTGAGAAGACAGACCCAGAGTTGGGATGGAATTGCAGTGTGTAAACTTGGGTCAGATAACAGGAGGAACTTCCAAAGGCTAGGCCGCGGGGCCCTGCCCCTAACTCCCACATGTGGTAGAGAAGCCCCACACCAGCGGCCGAGCCAAACTGGACTTTGTGTGTGGTTTACCCAGGATCCGATGTTCGAATCTGCTCCATGTCCACATCGCAGCCTCTCCTGTGTCCTCCTTGAATGCTCCCCACACAGTGCTCAGCTGGGATTTTGTGACCCTTGGTCATTTCTATGCAAATAAAAGGTGTGCCTGGGAGCCATTCCTCCTTCCAGGCAGTTGCTGAGTAGCTGGAAAAGAAGCCTAAGGAAGGAAGCAGGAATGGAGGCCCAGCTGTGCCGCTGACTCACTGCCCACGAACAGATCTTCCAGCAGAGACCTCTGTCCTTTCCTCTCCCTCAGATCCCTGTCCCTGAGCTCCGTACTCCTTAGGTAGCCCCAACCCTGGTTCCCCATCATTGGATGGGTCACACAAGTTTTGAGAGTGGTGTAGTGGAGGGAGAGAGAAGTTTCACGTCAGGGGCTGGGGAGGAAGAAGTCTGGGAAAAGCTTCCCAGAGATGGGGCATTGGGGTTGGGTTTTGAAGGATGGGTAGGAGTTTGCTATGAATAGATGGAGGGAAGGCGAATGAGTATTTCAAAGGGTTAAAACAGTGTTTGTTCCCTACTGCATCTCCTAGAGCCTAAGACAATGCCTATCACAGAATAGGCACTTTAAAAATGAAATGCTTGTTACATGAATGAAAGAATAATAAATGTTGATGGAAAGTGCTGGTGCTTTGGGGAACTTATGGAAGTGGGAAGCACCAGGTTTGGGAGAAGAAGGCTGGATAGGTGTGTGAGGGCCTAAGTAGCTGGAGCCACGGTGCCCGAGGGAGGAATTATTTAATCCATCAATACCTATTTTTTTAATTAAAAATTTTTTTTTAACATTTATTCATTTTTGAGAGACAGTGTGAATGGGGGAGGGGCCGAGGCGGGGGGTGGGGGGGAGATGCAGTATCTGGTAGGCTCCAGGCTCTGAGCTGTCAGCACAGAGCCCAACATGGGGCTTGAACCCAGGGACCGTGAGATCCTGACCTGAGCCGAAGTCGGACCCTTAACCAACTGAGCCACCCAGATGCCCCTTAATTTTGTTTATTTCATTTTTGAGAAAGAGAGAGAGAGACAGAGCATGCATAGGGGAGAGGCAGAGAGGGAGGCACAGAATCCGAAACAGGCTCCAGCCTCCAAGCTATCAGCACAGAGCCTGATGCAGGGCTTGAACTCACAAACCATGAAATCATGACCTGAGCCGAGGACAGTCATTTGACTGACTGAGCCACCCAGTTGCCCCTCCATCAATACCTATTAAGCACCTGCTGTGTACTAGGCAAATGCCAAGCCCTGGGAGTTGCTCACAGTTAAATACCTAGAGGCCATGACAAGATCTGGGGATGGGGGCTAGCTAGGGGATGAGGGGAGGGAGCAGCAAGTGCAAGAGCCCTGGAGGGGACATCAGCAGTGGAGGACTTGAGGCTGAAGAGGCTGGCGGGGGGAGGGGAGGATTAAGGCTTGCAGACCACGCTAAGGATGTACAATTTCATCCCAAGAGTCATGAGGAGCCTTCAAAGGTTTTTCAGGGTGGGGGGTGGAGGGGAGAAATCTGCTCAGATCATACTTTGAAAAGATCATCGCGGCCACAGAGCAGAGTGACTTTAGGGGACAAGGAGACCAAAGTAGAGGGGAGCTGCTGTAGCATCAGCTGGGAAACCGGCGTAGACGCCGCTGGTGATGACAGGTGCAGAGGAGTTGGTATCTCTGGGGGAGCAATCCAGCTGTCCTGAGACAGGGAAGGTCAATGAAGAGCCCGTCACGCACATGCCACGGGGCTGTCCCACCTTCACCTGGCAGGTTGGCTTCCCCTGAAAGCAGCCCTGCCCCGAGGTGAGGAGTCCAGTGCACGTAGCTGACTGGGAACGTGGGGGAAGTGGGAACGAGGAGCCAGAAAGAGTGTGTTAGCCATTGGGCTGCCCCTGCTGCAGTCACTCTGCCCAGGTGAGAGGCAAGGGGCCTTTTGGGCTCCAGCATACAGGTGGGCTGTGTGAGTGAGGCCTTTTGAAAGTGACTCCTCCAGGCTGAGTGGTCCCGCTGGTGCGCGTGGGACGGAGAGGAGCCTCCCAGCCCAGCCCAGGCCAGACTGCAGATTTGTGAGCTGGACGGGCGACGGAAGTCTAAGTTTTGGGGGTGGTTTGTTACATGGCACTGGATAACCAGAACACCGGAGCTTTTGGATTTCAGGATGTGGACCTTATTGCATAAGGCTCATGCTGTTTTGTTTTTTTTTTTAATGTTTATTTATTTTTGAGAGAGAGAGAGCAGGGGAGGGGCAGAGACAGACTATCCGAAGCAGGCTCTCCACTGACAGCAGAGAGCCCAATGCAGGGCACAAACTCACGAATCACGAGATCATGACCTGAGCCGGAGTCAGATGCTTAACCAACTGAGCCAGTTGGTTAACATCCCAGTTGGTTCATGCTTTAGTAGCCGTTCTGGGGACTCGTGGTAGCATCAGCAATTCAGACCCTTGTAAAAGGAGGTAACAATCCCCATGAGGCAGAGTGGAAAGTTGGGGGCGACAGGAGAGTCAGCCTCTGCTGTGTTCCCCGGGCACCCTACAGGTACCACACTAGGCCCCTGTGTCTGGGCCAGGACCCAGAAAGACAGGAACTCCCGGTGAGCGTGCAGAGATCCCGAGCAGAAGGGACCAAGCCTCAGGGTCCCCAGCCTACGTGTGGTGAGAACAATACAGGAGAAATGTCTAGGTGGCATGGGAGCCTGAGACAGCTGGTAAAGGCTTGAGGTCCCAGATGGGTGTGGCAGGATGTGATCTATTTGGGCACCAGAAGTAACCAGAAGGACTTCATGACTGCCCCCATGTGCGACAGTAGGCTCGACTCAGTCAGGTTCGGGTGTCCAGATACGCCCCTCCCTGCCCACAGGTGCCTCCGCTGCCCAGAACCCACAAGCCTATTAAGCAGATCTTTGCTTGGTAGTTGAAGCCCCAGGCTTGCAGCCAGAGAGGCCTGTGTTCAAATTCCACGTTTGCTGATTAATTGTGTGGCCTTTTGCAAGTTCCTTGCCCTCTCTGAGCCTCTACTTCCTTTTGTGGAAACTGGAAACACTGACAGAAGTCTTAGAGCAAATTCCTTCTAAGAGGTCATTGCTGTGTCCAGCATAGGATGCAAATAGATGTCTGGGGTGGCGAGGAATTTTTTTTTTCCTTAAAAAGCTCATTCTTTTCAAGTTTTTACTCTGCACCAGGCATTGTACGTATACTGACCCATTTAACCCTCAAAATAGTTGGGTTGGGTTAGTTGGGTACCATTACCGCCATCTTATATATAGGAAAACTGAGGTCCACAGAAACAAAGCAGGTGACCACTAAGTGGCCTCGCCAAGATTCAAACATAGGCAGGCTGGCTCCATGGTCTGTGCTTTCTCTCACTGAGGCTCAGAGAGGTGAGGGCTCTGGCTCTAGAAGTCAGGAAGAAGCGCATGGCCCCTTTGGATGAGGTGCTCGGGATGGGAAGGGCTGTTGAGACCTGGAGCTGAGGGGAGCTGGGCTCCACGGAGGAGACTCTGGGAGTTTTCCTCATTACTGAGATGGTGACCTCCCTGTCAAGCAGGTGTGCGAGAGTCCGATGGCCTGGTAGAGGGCAGTTGAGGGGTGGGTGTCGGGCTCCCCAAGGGCCTGAGCCTTCACAGGCCAATTGCTCATCATGCAGGAAAGGGGGCCCTGCACACGTGTTCACACAGTGTGGCCGTTAGGACTGGACCAGGAGCCCAGGCCACCTGACCACAGCCTTGCCCACTGGCCACTTTCTCACTACCTGTAGTTGCCTTCCTACCACCAGCCCCGGCGCCAGCGCCCCACTGGGCTGTGTCAGAAAAGGGCAGGAGCCGGGCTTACTGTAGACTTCGTGTCTGCCCCATTTTCCCCTGCACCTGCTGCCTTCTTGGAAGGTGGCCCCGCAGGGGGCCTGGGGGACAGCACCAGAGTCCCAGGTGTCCAGGACTCCCTATCTCACAGGCCCTGCTGGCCTGGCCTCGCCCAAGTAACTACACAAGCCCCACTTCCCAACGGGGACTAGCAGGGCCTTCAGTTTGGAAACTGAGACCCCGACGACTAGAGATGTGCAGTCAGTCTCCTTAACACACACGACTCTGTTTCATTCTCCCAACGACCATCTGAGATGGGTACGAATGTTCCACTTTACACACCAGAAGGCAGATTCAGAGAGGGGACGTCACTTGCCCAGGGCCACACAGCCTGTCAGGAGGTCAAGATTCAAACCCTTGTCTGTCAGTCCGGTGCTTGACGTGTTGGGGTGCGGGGACGGTGGTGGAGAGGACGCAGACACTGGCTGGGAGCAAAATGGCTAGGGAAGTGAGGCTGAAGGCAGATGCAGAGGCCAAATCAAGAAACCAAGGATGTATTTCATTTCAATGAGAATCTCGGAAGGCTGCTAGGGATGTGAGGTGAGCCTCAAAAAATCAAAATGAAGGAGATGGGTGGAAGGGAACGGGCATTTCAAGAGGAAGCAACAGCTTGGGCAGAGGCCAGGAGGTGTGACGGAGTCTGTCTGCAAGCCCAGGCAGCGTCAGAGCGAGGCTGGGGCTCAGGTCAGCGGATTGGGGAGAGGAGGCAAGGCAGGAAGGGTCCTGAACAAAGGCCGTGAACGCCAAGCAAAACTGATGAACGCGATCTTGGGAGCCACGGGACGTTTTCAAGAAGAAACCCTCTCTAGGGACCCACCCCAGCGCGGAATCGCCACGCCTTCGCTCACGCCGTGCACCCTATCCAACCGCACTGCTGCGAAACTTTTGAGTTACTTCTATGGTAATTCTCTACAGTTTTCCCGTCACCGTTAGGCTGCTAGTCCCCGTGAGTTCCCTTCTGTCGTTCCCGAAGAGGTGCCCCTACAACCATCTCTAGCCCGAAGCAAGACCTACGCCAACTCCCCGCGNCTGGGACCCTGTGCTCTCGGGCCGGCAGTTTGAGAAGTTTCCACTGGTTTCAGAAGTTTCCTAAAGCGTCGGAGGGCTTTTCTCCGTTGGTCCATCCATTCAGGCATCCACACAGCCACCTATTCACCCTTCAGGGGTCCTCGACGCCCTCCACGCACCTAATTAAGTGACGGACGCAGTAGCCACGGCGACCATCTGATTGACAGGCATGAATGCGAACCAACTTCCGGAAGCTTCCATCTTGGCCCGCCCAGCGCGTGGCCCGTGACCCAATGAAAGAACTGGAAACGCCAAAGGGGGCGGTAACGGGGCAGCCTAGGTTGTGGCGGTTCCCCGGTGGTTGCGCGTTTAGGGCTGAGGCGTTTTCGGGCGTTTAGACGATGCCGTGACGCAGCATAGCGACAGCGTTGACAGCGTGAGCCCACCCCTGTGGAGGGAGCCCTTCGGTCGCGGAGGTGGCACGACAAGAAGGCAGGTTGCTATTTGAGGGTGCTCCCTCGGAGCGCCTCCGTGGGTGGGGGAGGGGCGGCGGACGCCGAGCGGTCCCCGTCTGCGCTTGCGCCCGGCACCCCTGGTGACCCGGCCTACACGCGCGCGCATGCGTGCTGCGCGCAGAGCCGCGGTGGCCGGCGGCATTGCGCGTGCGCGCAGAGAAGCCCGCTGAGGAGCGGCGCTGGCGGACGTCGGGCGGACGGCCCNGTTCTCCGCAGCGGTCCTCCGCGGCATGAGGCGCTGCCGGCGCCCTTGCTCCTTGGGACGTAGAGGAGGTGGAGGAGGAGGAAGCCCCGTTGCCGCCGCCGCTGCATGACCCTCCACCCCTCAGGCCCCANCCGCCGAGCCTTACCCGGTGTCCGGGGCCAAGCGCAAATACCAGGAGGACTCGGACCCCGAGCGCAGCGACTACGAGGAGCAGCAGCTGCAGAAGGAGGAGGAGGCGCGCAAGGTGAAGAGCGGCATCCGCCAGATGCGCCTCTTCAGCCAGGACGAGTGCGCCAAGATCGAGGCCCGCATCGACGAGGTGGTGTCCCGCGCCGAGAAGGGCCTGTACAACGAGCACACGGTGGACCGGGCCCCGCTGCGCAACAAGTACTTCTTCGGCGAGGGCTACACGTACGGCGCCCAGCTGCAGAAGCGCGGGCCCGGCCAGGAGCGCCTCTACCCGCCCGGCGATGTGGACGAGATTCCCGAGTGGGTGCACCAGCTGGTCATCCAGAAGCTGGTGGAACACCGCGTCATCCCCGAGGGCTTCGTCAACAGCGCCGTCATCAACGACTATCAGCCCGGCGGCTGCATCGTGTCTCACGTGGACCCCATCCACATCTTCGAGCGCCCCATCGTGTCCGTGTCCTTCTTTAGCGACTCTGCGCTCTGCTTCGGCTGCAAGTTCCAGTTCAAGCCTATCCGAGTGTCGGAACCTGTGCTTTCTCTGCCGGTGCGCAGGGGAAGCGTGACTGTGCTCAGGTAACCCACCTGGGAGAGGGGCCCTGCGTCCTGCTACCTTAGCTGCCCACCCTCACCCAGGAGGCTGCAGCACTTAGCCCGCGCTTTGCAGTTCTGACCTGTTCTTCTGCTTTTCTCGGGGAGAAGGGGAGGAGAGGAAAGGGGCCAGTGTTTACAACGGGTAGTAAGAAAGCAGGGAGGGGTCGGGGAACCAATCAGAATTTTGTATCCCGAGGGCAGGTTTGGAGTCTTCTTCGCAAATTGGATCAAGAATTAATACAAAGGCATCTTTCTAGAAGGCTAAGGTTTTAGGAGTGTCTTTCTGCGGGTGATTTTAGCAAGTCGCTTTTCCTTTCTGGGCCTCTGTTTTGAAGAAAAGGAGTTGAACTTCTAGTTCAAAGTCTTTCCAACTTTGCCATCCTGTTTTGTTGTTGTTGTTGTTTTTGTTTTTAAACAGAGGAAATGTTTCGGGATTCCTTAATAGAGAAAGTACAGAGGAACGTCCCCGAGAAAGTGTCTAATTGATAGCCATTCTCTATTCCCAACATGGGGAGTGACTTCCCTGGAGTGGAACAGATTGGAGGTTGGGGCAGAAGTAGAGAGTGGCAAGCAGACTGAGAATTCCGCCCCCGTTGGCTGCGGAAGAGCCTGTTGGCCTTTTGAGAGAATGTGTTACCCGCTGCCCGGGCCATAGGAAACAAAACAAAGTGGATCTTTCTACCTGGTATTCAGCCTTGTCTGTCAGACACAGAGCTTCGGTTCTTGGCCTGTTCTGGGCCCCAGACCCTGCTGAGAATTACTTCAGTAGTCTGCCCCCCTACTCCCAAGATGATGGCCTGCTGGAACACCTTTGTTGTTTATACGAAGCAGAAAATATTTTTTTGAAGCGGAGTCCTTCCAGCCTTAAAACAAGTATTCTAGCATGGTACTTCAGTAATCCCCAAAACCTCTTATGAGATCTAGACTGCAGCTGCTCAGAGCAGCTTGGTTGACCACTGAATTCTAGTACAGGATCAGGACACACGGAATTTTTGTGAGCAGCTTAACCTCGGAATTAAGTGCCAGAGGCCCTGGTCATGGAGAGAAGCAGGTCTCTGCAGGTCATATGTCTCATTTCAGTTGAACATCTGAGGCTGCTTCTCTATTTGGAAGTGGCAGCAGAGCCTTGGGATATCCAAGGTCTTCTGACAGGAAAGTTTGGGAAATCAGTGGTGGCAGAAACACTATTCTGCCTTCCTTATCTTATGAAACTTGGCCATTTGTCTGTCAGGTCCTCCTTTGTCATTTGGGCTTCCAAACTTGTCCTCAGATCTAAGTGATGCACCCAGATTGGGAGCCTTTAAGATGGGATTTCCGGGGCAGACCTTCACAAGTGGCTTGCTGTGTAGGGCAGTTTGGTGTCTGACTTCGTAGAACGTCTCTTGATGCTAAGGGGACCCCACACGAAGGACATTTAGTCTCTTAAGGAGATTTTAATTTTCTGCATAGTCATGGATCCTCAAGGAGGTCTAGCAGTGGTTGGGTGTGTGATGGGGAGATCGTAAGAGGCAGTTTGAGACTTTGAGAACTTTTCCCCTCCTCGCACATGCACACCCCTGTGTTGAAGAGCAGACGTTTCAAGTTCTTAAAATGCAGGTCTGTTAGTGATCAGCAGGATTGCATCATCAGGAAACTTCTCTTCATCTTTTCCTTGGAATAGTAAAGTCCTAAAGCTTTCCCAGTCCCTTCCAACTCCTGGATTCTGACTTGGCTGTGGAGTTCACATGGGAGGTTCAGTGATGTCCTGAAAAGTGCTGCCCCAGGCTTTGAATCCAGCTCAGCTCTCATATGCTTTGGTTTCTTGTGGGCATTCTCTGAGCTGGTTTTCCCATCTGTCAAGTGGGGCTAATGCCAGCTTCGAAAGCCTATACCGTGATTTGGTATTTCATACAGAGCCTGGCACAGGGTAGACCCTTAAATGGGTGTTTGCTTTCATACACAACCATATAATGATCCCTTGCTCCCTTCTTGGGGCAAGGGGCTAGGCATTTGGTGGAGCCTATCAGAGGGCTCTTCCCTTCATGGAGTGCAGAGCCCATTGAAAGCCCAGGAAAGTAGCTGCAGGAGTGCTTTGAAGGTGGGAGGGCAGGGAACCTTTTAAGCCATTTTGGAGTGTTAGAAGTTCTTCGAAGCGGTAAGGTCGAACTTGAAGGCAGTAAGGTGTTCAGGTGACTAGACGTTAACCAAGCAAAGAAGCAGTGAGAGGTTGGCAGCTTATGTGGCAGTAGCAGAGAGTAGCCATAGGTAAGGTGAGGGCAGGTGGGTGCTGACTTGAGGCTGGCGGAATTTGTCTTTAGTCCTCAGATTCAACCAGGACCTGAAGTAGAGATTCTGGTGAGGCGTGCCATGGCAAGGCTCTAGGTCAGACCTGCTCAGTAGCCATACCATTGACGTTTTGGGCTGGCGGAGTCTTTGTTTTGTGAGGGCTGTCCGTGCATTGTGGAACGTTTAGCAGCCTCCCTGGTCTTTGTCCACTAAATACCAGTGTCACCTTCATGATCACAAACGTCCCAGGGCGGAGTGGCAAAATCATCATTTGAGAGCCACTGCTTTAGGGTTCTGGATGCCCCTGCTAATTTTATTCTTTTAGCACCTGCTCACTTAACACTCTATAGTTTACTTGGTATGCAGGTGGGTGATCACCTGTCTGTTAGTGCTTCTCTTTAAATGCTGCTTGTTCTCTTGCCAAAACTGGTAAGAGGGGATGCTTTCTTTCACTTTCTGGTATGTATCCCAGCCCAGAAGTGATGAGCCCTAAATTTACAGATTCGAGGGGAGGGACGGATGAAAATAGTGGTTCTCTGTAGGTAGAGAAGGGTTCTAGTAATTCTTCTTTGACTCAGACATCAGTTGTTGGTGGCAGCAGAGTCTGCACTCATCCAAGGCAACATGGCAGGGATACAGTTTTATATTTAATAGTTGTCAGTGTAGATGTTAGTGTGTGACAAACATTGACTCAGCAGTGTCCAAACGTGGGCATTTAGAGCAAGGCCTCACAGACCCTTCTGGAAGTGCTTCAAACTTCTTTCCAAACCCAGTTGTTTTTTGTTCATTTGCTTGCTTGTTTTGTGACCTTCCCATGTTGGGCCTAGTTGAGTCACCTTTTTGTGCTGTTCTCCAGGGACATAACGTTTCTTTTTACCTTTTTTCCATATTAGTTTTTCCTATATTCCTTCTCCTGTTCTCTGTAGGGTGTGTGGGGAGATAAAAACAGATTTCAGTTGGATTAATTAGAATAATTTTCTCAAGTCTAATTGCTTGCTTGCTGCTACTTTTAATGCTGTGGCATGGTCTGTGTTGTGGTGGCCACATGCCTGAAGACCCAGGCCTTAACCACTTGCCTGGAAATGACTGTTACCATCCAACCATGGCACATGCAGAGGTGAGCACAGACTGTGACTTCCAGGTAATAACTGATATTGGATGGAGTGGGCACCCCTGTCGGCACCCCTGTCCGTTCTGGGCCAAGGGCTGATGTTCAGCTGTTTGAAAGCAGAATTTAGCTTTCTGGCTTAAAATAGTTAGGAAAGTAGGACAGATAGGTCCTGGGCCACATCTCCTGTGTGCAGTCTTCTGATTCCACAGGAGGGGGAGGAACCTTAGGATGAAGTCAGGGCTGTGCATTCCCAGGAGGAGCTCTGGGCCAGAGGGGTTGACTGGCCTTGGTTCTGCCAAGTCTAACAAGAAGGCAGCAAAGGAAAGGAAGCTGGCAGGTGAACCATGGGCTTAATCATAAAGCTCAGAGCAAGCAGAAAGTAAATAGGCCGTAAAAATTTCACGGCTAGCTGGCCATTTTCTGGCCTGGGCAGTTGGTGTGCATCTATCGCTGGGGTACGGTGCTAGCTGTCTGGGGGCATGGGCTCATCTCTTTGCAGATTTCTTCCTTGGAGATGGTGGGTATGTGAATGTCTTGCTGAGGCCAGTGTGTGGCCCTCAGGGCAGATTGAACCTTGTGACCAGAAAAGGCAGATGGGCTTTTCTCTCTACCCCTTTTTACCTATTCCTCCCCCAATCATAAAATCAAAAATCAGTATTGCATAGATACAGAAATCAAGAGTTGGATTAGACTTCCATTGTCCCCTTTTTAGCTGTTTGACCATTGTTAAGTTACTTAACTTCCCTGGGCCTTAGTTTTCCTCTGCAAAATGGGGCTATGGGTGCCATTGAGTTGGTTACTGAAGATTGAATTTCTTTCCACACTATTGAATGCTTGAAGTTTAGGTAAAATGTCTCTGGAGATGAGATGCTTTCTGTGCTCAGGTATTATCTATTTATACTTTGATGTGTAGAGAATTGGGATGTGGAACAGGCAGACCTTCCTTCTGTATTTGGAAAGTCCTAGGATTTATCATAAAGTTAGGCCATATGTCTTCTTAGAAGTTTGGGTCTGATTATAATGAGTGTGAGCTCATAATCACAACCGTGTGCCCAGATGGCTGGCATGCTGGCACCCAAAAACCTAAGTTTCTTAGTCCTGCCAAGCAGGCCTTAGACCACGCCAGCAGGTCTATCAGTGGCATGACTTCCAGCGGCTGCCCAGAGCAGGTAGCAGTCGCTGGAGGGAGGCAGTCACCAGGCAGTCCTGGTGATGTAGGCCAGTCCCTCCATCTCTGGTTCTGTTCTGTCCTGCGCAGGGCACAGAGTAGATGGGAATGGTGGCCATCTTGGAAATGTGCCTTAACAACAGTCTCCAAACTGTCTCCTAGAAGAGAGGTGTACAGTCCTGCACAGTCCCTTAAGAGTTTTTCAGATTCCTCATTTAACTTCCACTTAATCTTCTAAGGAAGGATCTGCCCTGAGATCTGTTTTGTAGATGTAGAAACTGAGAATAGTTGAGTTTAAACACACATTTGATTTAGGGTCCACTGAGTGCAGAGATAAATATGGCCTTTGCAGCATTTTGTCCTGTAGGAAAAACAATTTCCTCGAGGCCAAACACAGTAGAGAGGTATAGGTGGATGGTGTGGGGAAAACCCAGCCTGGGGGATTTGAGGAAAGCTTCCCCGTGTGGAGACACTCAAGAGTTCTTGTAAGGCATAGTGCTAGTGGGAGACAGAGCCAGGTTCTATCACTCTTTTTTTTTTTTTTTTTTTTATTTTTTTTTTTTTTTTGAAGGAGAGNAGCGTGAGTAGGGGAGGGTCAGAGAGCGAGGGAGACTCAGAATCTGAAACAGGCTCCAGGCTCTGAGCTGGCTGTCAGCACAGAGCCCGACACAGGGCTCGAACCCACGAACCGTGAGATCCATGACCTGAGCCAAAGTTGGGTGCTTAGCCGACTGAACCACCCCGGCCACCCCCCCATCGCTCTTGATGCTTGTGGCATGTTGGTCACTGTTACATGGGGTGGGGGGATCTTGAAAGGCCTCAGCCCAGGCAGGGAGCAGGAGGCTGACCAGCATGAGGTATTTCCTCTTCTCCTTTCCCTGTGAAAACAAAAGAGCAGGAGGCACTGGAACTTTTCTTCATGCCAAGGATAGGGCTGGACCCAGGGCATATTAAGTTTCAAGCTGGCAGATTGGGACTTTCAAACAATTTCTCTTGTGGTAAGTAGGTTCCTTAGCAGTGAATAATCTCCTGTGGTCTCTGTTGGACATTTTCTGCTGAAGTTTAGCCAGAAGAGCTCCTCGTGGCCAGGACTTAGAGCCTCCTGCTCCCAGAGGAGCCTGAGGTGCTGAAGATGGGTCAGTGGGCTATGTCACAGCTGCCAGGAAGTTCTAGAAGACCAGTGCTGATGAGTCATTCAGGTGCATTCAGTGCCATGGTCGTTTCTGTGGACCTGTGTGATCCTACTTCCATACTATTTCCTCGGCCTGAGCTCAGTAGCAGAATTCTGGCATGGCTTGTTCTTTATTCTGGAGCCCTTTGGGAGGTCGGGGGCGGTTAAGGTGTGACAGACGTCTGGCTTTGCTCCTTCTGCATTAAGGGAAATGGTTCTTGTTGAAGATGGGAGGTGAGGGCCCCAGGTGCCTATAGCCATGTCAAACAGACTGATACTGATTAACAGTAGGGAAGGGTGCTTGTGGACAGTACTGTAGGCTCAGGCCTTAGAAATGTGCCTTGAGGGCACCTGGGTGACTCAGTTGATTATGTGTCCAACTCTTGATTTCAGGTCAGGTCATGATCTCACAGTTCAGGAGTTCAAGCCCCATGCTGGGCTCTGCACTGATGGTGCAGAACCTGCTTCGTATTCTCTCTCTCTCCCCCTCTCCCCCTCTCCCCCCCTCTGTCCCTCCCCTGCTCACCTTTGTGTGTGTGCTCTCGAGTGCACTCTCTCTCTCAAAATCAATCAATAAACTTAAAAAAAAAAAAAAAACTGGAAGAAAGAAAGAAATGTGCCTTGGATTACCTTTGGAGAATTGGACTTAGTTCTTTGTAGGCGATGTCCTCTGTTTATATAGAACTGTCTTGCAGCCCATAGTTGCGTTCTCCCCATGTGGAGTGACAGGAGCCTAGGACAGGCTCTGGAACTCCTAGCCCTGGGAGCCCATGAGACCCGTGAGGCCTCTTCTGCCGGCAGATCCCTACAGAAGGAACCGAGATCACATTTCCTTGGCAGGTGCTGAACCCAAGTCTCTACCTTGCCCCAAGGTGGTCCAGGGCCCTCTGGCTTGTGTCATATGCTTTAGTAAATGGGAGTGCCATGCCAGGTTAATTCTCACAATGGCCCTATAGGTTCCAAGGGTGCTGACTATGGAGTCCTGCAGCTCTAATTTTACTGGAAGGGAATTCTAATTCTAATTCTCTCCACCCCTTTAAGATCTTGTTATCATTGGGACACCTGGGTGGCTCAGTTGGTTAAGCATTCATTTCATTTTTTTTTTTTAAATGTTTGTTTATTTTTGAGAGCGAGACAGACAGAGACAGAGTGTGTGCAGGGGAGGGGCAGAGAGAGAGGAGGACACAGAATCTGAGGCAGGCTCCAGGCTCCGAGCTGTCAGCACAGAGCCCGATGAGGGGCTCGAACCTATGAACTGTGAGATCATGACCTGAGCCAAAGTCAGAAGCTTAATCGAATGAGCCACCCAGGCACCCCAACCATTTGATTCTTGATTTTGGCTCAGGTCCTGATCCCACAGTCATGAGATTGAGCCCCACATTGGGTTCCATGCTGAGCATGGAGCCTGCTTGGGATTCTCCATCTCCATCTTCTCTTCCCCTCTCCTTGCATACACACACACTCTTTCTCTCAAAAAAAAAAAAAAAAAAAACAAAAAAAACAAACAATAAATCTTGTGACTGTTAGGGGTCATAGAAGAATATCTAAGTCATAAAGCATAACAAAGTGAACACCCAAAACTTACTGCTTGCTGTCTTTTATTACAGATGACGAAACAGGTTTAGGCCCAGCAAGTGACTTCACTAAGGTCACAAAGCTAGTAGGTGACAAAACTCAGGTTCTAACTGGGTCTCGTCAGCTTCTCCCTGTGGCAGTTCTGTAGGCCTACAGTTATTAATAGGTGTTATTTGAGAGAAGGTTCTTTGGTCAGTGCTCAGTTAAACAAAGTCAGCAGATTTTTTTGCTGTAGTAGTTCTCAGATTCTTTAATATATTAAACTCCTCAATATTTTTCAAATTGTTTTGATCGTGGATGTTTGTCCATAGTCTCTCCTAGGACTGATATTCACCAAAAAACCTGAAAACCTCTGGTCTAGGAGGAGCTTGGAGGGGAAATACTTCAAATAAAGGTTCTGTCTCTATCCCCAGCATGTCCTCAAATCAGAGGGGCTTTCCCTCTTCTTATTTTTTGTCTTGCTTTTAGTTCTTGCCCACATTGCGGCAGTCTGGCCATTCTGAGGAGTTCTTCCCAGGCCTGCAGTGTTTCTGACAGCTCTACAGGTATCTTTACAGCTGCCCTTAATAAGGGAGCTGGTTAGAGCCATGGAGAGGATGATTGGTGGTCCAGGGGTGGCCAGGGGTTGCTGAGCAGGAGCAGGCTGAGAAGGTGTCTGCCTACCCCTAGGCCTGTGCCTGAGCTTGTGGCTGGCTACGTAGAGCTGCCTCAGGTCAGCAGATGAACTTGGGGTAGGAGTGGCTACGTAGAGCTGCCTCAGGTCAGCAGATGAACTTGGGGTAGGAGTGCCTCCCGGTGAGGGCATGTGAGGAGGCTCAGGATGCTGAGTTTGCTTCCAGAGTTTCAAATTGGAAAGATGTTAGCTGTGAAGAGGACAGTCATCTACCCACATTCATTGGTCTAAGCAGTTTTAAAAATTGTGTAACTTGATGAAAATAAATAGATATTTGAGTGTGATGGGAATTCTTAAAATATCCCAAACACAGCTGTCTTTAAGATTTTGGATCCCCCCAAATGGAGGTTTTTGAAAGCTTGTTTTCAAGTAGACAAATTCTCTTTTTGAACATTGCAGCCTTAGTTCTCTCTGGTGACTCAGGGCTCTCAGTGTCTTCCTTGGCTTCCTCTTCATGTCTAAGAGTAAGAGTAGGGGGAAGGGAGGGAAGAAGTGGAGGAGATGCGGTTCTTGTCTTCTCACCAAAGTCTGGCCTGAGTCACTCTAGCTTCCTCCAGAGTGACTAAAGGTGTACCCTCTTGAGGATCCTTTAAAAGATGGGCTCCTGGCTTGTGTGGGGAGATTTCCTGCTTTGGTTTCTGCCTTAAAGCCTTCCTTTGCCTCATCCCAGGTTTTGTTCTTCAGTGGAGCATGCTAGAGCCTATCAGGTTACTTACCTTTCCATGTAGATCCTTGAACCTCTCAAAATAACAGGGCAGAGATGTCTATAGGACCTGGACCGTATTTCTGTCTCTTTACCCTGTAGGAACTTTGGTTGTCTCTTCACTTTCCAAGCTCATATGCTCTGTGTTTATTTTCAGTGGATATGCTGCTGATGAAATCACTCACTGCATACGGCCTCAGGACATCAAGGAGCGCAGAGCGGTCATCATCCTCAGGAAGTAAGTGCCCCGGTGTCTGGCACCTGCAGGCCTGTCTGGAGATGTAGATCTGGATTTCCTTAGAACTTGGCTCTGTATCAGTAGCATAGCAGCATGAAGCCTGGGAGAAGAAAAGGCTATAAAGTTTCATACTTTTTTAATTCTGTGAGGAAAAAGCTGTTTTGGTTTTTTCTTCATCGGAAAATTAAGCTCTGTGGCTGTTTAGGGAGTCGAGGGTTGAGCAAAAGCACATGCTCCCAGTGTTTATGGGCATAGTCTTATTTGGGGACCCCTCTTCCAGACCTCCCTCCCCCTCTTTTTTCCCCATCTCCTTGGTTCTGATTTGTCACATGTGCTCTTGCTGATTATTTTTAGACTGCGCCTTAGCAGCCTGATTTAAAAATGCCTGGGTTTTCACTTCTGGGAGGAGCAGGGAGTGAAAAGAGGAAACAAAGGTGGGACATTAGGCTGCAGCGTTCAGCCTTCACATAGCTTGTGGCGGTCCCTCCTCTCTGGCCAGAGAGTCAGGGATGTACTGACCAGTATCACCTCTGGCCTCTTGAGCACTTCTTTTTTCTGCTCACGGGGTGTGAATGGACTGAGCTAAGCAGATGCTGGGTCAAGACAGGCTTGTCTTTTGAGTGGAGTCCTGAGAGGCTAGATGATGATCGAGGGTTGTGTAGACACCAGTGAGGAAAGCAGAACCAGGACTTGGACCTCCCAGGCTGGGACACAATGTCTTATAGCTTACCATCTTTTCTTTTTTTTTTTAATACTATTTTTTAGAATAGCCTTAGATTTACAGAAAATTGTCAAGGTGGTACGTAGTCTCTGCACTCCTCATGCCGCTGCTTCTGTTGTTACCGTCTTACGTTAGTATGATGTGTTCATTACAGTAGGGAAGAAAAAAGCAGTATTGATAACATTAATAAAATCCCTACGTTATTCAGATTTCCTTCGCTTTTTCATAACATACCTTTTCTGTTCCAGGATCCCACATTACATTTGTTTGTCATGTCGCCTTAGGCTCTTCTTGACTGTGACAGTTTCTTAAACTTGCCTTATTCGTGATAACCCTGACTGGCCAGGTATTTTGTAGAATATCTGTCAACTGGAATTTGACATTTGTCTCATGGTTAGGTTGGGGTTAGGGTTTGGGGGAGAGGGTCTACAGAGGTAAAGCCCCCTTGTGTCCTGTCAAGGACACAGGACTTAACTGCTGTTGACGCTGACCGCACACACCTGCCTGAGGCTGTGTTCGCCGGTCTCTGCACTCTGGGGTCAGGATTTCCCCTCTCAGGAGGGAGGAGCTATGTGCGGCCCCCATGTGAGGAGCGGGGAGTCAGCTCCACCTCCCTCAGGGGTGTCTCACCACCAAGTTACTTGGAATTCTTCTTCAGGGAGATTTTGTTTCTTTTTCTTTATTCATTTATTTATATCCATATGGATTTACGGGTATTTGTTTTATGCTCAAATTATTCCACTTTGGGGTTTAAGGAGTTGTGGGTTGCTTTTTTTTTTTTTCAAATTTATTTTGAGAGAGAGTGCACATACACGTGGAGGAGGGGCAGAGAAGAGGAGAGACAGAATCCCAAGTAGGCTCCATGACATCAGTACCGAGCCTGATCTGGGGCTCAATCTCACAAACTGTGAGATTATGACCTGAGCCGAGATCGAGTTGGATGCTTAACCAACTTTGCCACCCAGATGCCCCATGTTTTGTTTTGTTTCTTTTTATTTTTTGAGAGGGTGTGAGAGTACACAAGTTGGGGGGTGGGGGGCAGAGAGTGAGGAGACAGAAACTGAAGCAGGCCCCAGGTTCTGAGCTTTTTATGGAGTCCAACACGGGGCTCAAACTCTCGAACTGTGGATCTCAACTGAGCTGAACTTGGATGCTTAACATACTGAGCCACCCAGGTGTCCCTTGCTTGTCATCTTTTTAACTTCAATCTGTAAATTGAGCATCTTGGCCCTTTGGGTTCAGAACTCCAGAGTAATGTGGTAATGAAGTCTCTGGCACGGTTCTGCCATTTTGTCAGGTCAAAACTGACGAGCCTATGGTGCCAGCAGAGCACCAGGCACATGTGGGAGCTCCAGACATGGGTCTGTTTGGGAACTGGTAGCATCTCACCTCTAGCTTAAGAATATTCCCGGAATTCATCAGAAGAAGAGTTTTTATCTGCTTTTCTGCTTTCTTTTCCTGTGGTTCCCAGCACAGGCCAAAACCCAGAACACAGAAGTGATGGAGCCCAGAGTATTGCACTCTCTGGCCTCTTCTCCACAGTCATTTCTTCTTGGGCTGGGACAAGTGACCCACCTAGGCCAGGCACTTGGAGAGGAACTCCCAGAGTGTTGTTAAACTAGAGCAGCAACTTCCCAGGGTGTTCCCTCCAAGCCTCTGATGCTAATTTATCCCAGGGAAATCTTCACCAGAGGTGCACTTGGAAGTGGCCATAGCTGGAGGTCATTCTTTCAGCTGTTTCATTCCTTTTGAATGGTGGCTTCCATGCTTGACTTCCTAGGCTGGCTGAGCCAGATGCGTCTCAGGGGAGCAAGGAGCCTCCAGCGGTAACCAGGTTCCTGGTTTTTTGGCCTCCTGGGCCCCTGGCAGTGGTCTGACCTTGGAGAATGACTGTTGTGGGTGACTGGCACTCTTGGACCTTTTGACTTGAATGGGCCCAGGAGTCAGCCATAGACTGACGCACAGGCAGAATCACAGAGCTTTGGTATGAGGGGCTGGAGAGGACTGGGATGGTAGCTCCCAGCTCCCCAAGGGCACCTCAGCTAGAGTAGTGCCCAGCCATAGGGAGCCAACTCAGGAGACCAGATGAGGCTCAGGGTAAAATCCAGGCTCCTTGTTGGGGCTTTGTCTATCCACCCAGCCTAATTTCTTGGAGTTTTCACTTGTATTACTGCACTTGCAGTTCCTAGTATGGCCCATGGACTTGCATCCTGGGCTCTTCTAGCAGTGTGATCTCTGCTGGGAATATTTTTCCATCTAAAACGTTCATCTTATCATCCTCATCCTATCCTGCAGATGACCCATGTGTGTATGTTAAAAGTTGGTTAACCTAGCCATCCTTCAGGGCTCCGGTGTTGCCTATTCTGACATGTGGGAAGCTCGCTCAGTGTATCACCTCCTTTTAGACTATTACAGCCCATACTTGCCATTGTGATTTTCTGAAGTCTGCATTCTGTGGGGGTGGGATATCCCTGTCATCCGGACCCAGCATTGAGGCCCGGGCCCAGAGGAAGTCCCAGAGGAGGACAGTTTCCGGTACATGAGGAGCAGCTCCAGAGTAGCTGTATGGGCTTGTCTTGGAAAAGGACAAGTAGGTGACAAGATGAAAAGAGGAGCATCCTGTCCCTGCTTCTCAGAGGCAGAGGGGATGGAGCCAGTCCTGCCTTCTCTTCAATTTGGATACAGATTGCACAGGCTGTTGTGGGAGAGCCTGGGAGGCTCTGTCACCAGCTCAGGTGAGTCAGACCTGGGACAGTTCTTCTAAGGTCCTCATGGGGGGCAATGGGTGGTTGGCCACCAAATGCTTTTTGGTTCAACAAAATGAGGCACCTTTGAATGTGATTGGTGCCGAGTCTTTACGTGAGTGGTACTGTTGTTTCTCACAGGGAGGCCGGGGAGGCTGGGAGTGACCACCTGAGAGTTTCCCTATGAGTGGAATCCATGGGCTGCAGCTTAGTGTTTTAATCTCTTTGGGGTCACAGCCACTAAATGGCTAAGTAAGGCCTTGAACTTGGGTCTGCTGATATATGTGATATGTGTTGTATGGCATGCCAACATATAATAGGTTGGCATGCTGTACAACACAAGCAAAGTAAACACTGTCTTAAAAAGCACAAAGTATGTCTGCTGGGAGCCAGAAAAAAAAATTTTTTTTAATAAAAAAAATTAAATCCAGCTTGGTAGGATGCAGGGGTGGGTTGGACAGGATTGATAGATCTGGCTCCTGGGCTAGAAATTGCTGGCCAGGCAAAAATGGCTGAAAGGCAGGAAGTATAGAGGATCTCTGTAGTTGAGGAGTGGTGTGGGAAGGAGTTCTTGGATCAACACTTGTTCATCAGGAGATGCCTTGTGGGCCTTCAGGGCTTTCCACTTGGTGGCCAGGGCACCCAATCCCTTGGTCTACTGGGGGTACCCAGGGCTGTCCCAGATCTGCCTACAAGACTCGTATTTCTGGGTGGTTCTCCAGTTAATCAGATACAGTGGTTCAAGACAGTATAAATAGCCCACTTCTTTGCTTTTGGTCAAGTGAGCTGAGCTCAGAGGGGGTTGAAGCTGGGAAGAACAGCTAGAGATTCATTCGCCCAATGTTAACCAAGGCTGGTGTGTGCCAGTAAGCAGTAGAATATGGGGTTTGCATGAGAGGGACTGTAGGAGGCTGAACTAATGATTCAGGCCAAGGGATCCAGGGGTCAGAGGGAGATGGTCCCTGAAAACAGCGTGGACAAATGTGAGGTTCTGTGTGTGTATGAATGGACAGTGTGTATGCTGTCATCCTGGCTTTGTTTTGGCTTTTTCTATATGGACCCCATTCCTGTTTTGTCCTGGGGGCTGTCCTGACATGTGGGTGACCTCATCTACCTGGGGTGCCTTGGTATAACCGTAACTCAGTTGATCTGATGTCCACTCAGATCTACAAGTCAGGTCTCCGTTCCTCCTGCCACCTGAGGAGGCCCAGGCCCAGCCCTTACTGCTAGAATTGGCCTTCCTGACTTCAAGTTTATTTGTCTGTTTACAATTTTTTACAGATTTACAGAATCCTGAGGGACCTAGGGTGCTCCTTGGAAGTTTGCTGTCTTTTAAGAGGGATGTGCTCAGAAATGAAGCTACCAGTGGGCTCTGGGTTTGAGATCTTGTTCTGTCCTGGCTTCCTGCAGTATGGTAGCTCTTTGGGAGTGGAGGGAGGGCAGGAACTTCTCCAGCTATTCTGAGATGTACTTGTAACAGCCCCAGGGGATGTGTCAGGAACACTTTTGAGCCCTAGACACTTTTATGTCCCCAGGTGGGTCCAGGAGACAGGGTTTTTGGTAGGGCCCTCTCTTATCAACCCTTTTTGGAGGGTGCTTCCTGAGAGCAGTAGAACTGTCATGTGCAGGGAACGACTCTCTTCCCCTCCTTCAGGCAGTTAGAAGCAGAGCCAGTCCATGTCCCTAGCTTGTCTTTCTAGTCTCATCTGGTCCCACCTGTCTCCCTGGCCTCTCCAGTGGTCCTGCAGCCATGATGAGGGGCCACCACCACTGCCCCTGGCTGCCCAGAGAGACTGCCCAAGGAGACAGCTCAGGAAGGGCAGGGGCCCCTCCAGGGATCAGTGCGTGGCAGGATGTGCTCATGTTTTCCGGCCTCAGAGGTGTGTGGGCCAGGCTCTCTTTTTGGTGGCTCTGCTCTTGGTTTTCTTGCCATCCCTCACTCACCTGAGGAAATAGTTGCAGAGTGCTAAGCCTTGCCCACCACCTTCACTGAGGCTTTTTCATCCTGCAGAGGTTTTCCTGCCCTGAGCATGTGCTCCCAGTACCTGAGGGGTCTTAGCACTGGAATTAGCTCCACAGTGCCAGAGGACTTTACCCTATAAGGCTTCACGTCCTTGGAGTACTCTAAGCTTAATGGCCAATGTCTCATTTGGTCTGATCTCTGCCACCTGGACCTCTCAGCAGGGGAGGGTTGAAGTGAGGGGAAAGGGGTGGGGGGAGGCCTGACCTGGTAAAGAAGAGGTCCTTGGGGGGCTCTGGTGACTTTAATTCCCACTCTCCTGTCTGGGTGTTGCCTGGCATCACCTCTTCCTGGTACTCCTCCCAAGAATCTTAGCTTTGAAGGAGGCCACTTGGTTTCTAGATCCTTAGAACTGAAAGAGTTCCTAGGGCCAGCCTCATTTCTCCCTCTTTTGCTTAGATGGAGAAGTAGGCCTAGAAAGGGATGGCTGCTAGCCTGGATCTAAGTGGCACCATTAGTGCTGGATCTTCTTCCTTTTGTTGCTAGGTAGGTCCCGCTGCCTTGAGCCGGGAGTCCCCAGAGTGGAGGCTGAGACTGGTGAGTCTGTCAGGGCTGGACCACTCTGGCTTCCCTGTCCATGAGGCCAAAGCAAAGGGGGCAGAAGGGAAAGGGAAAGTAGCCCTGCTTGCCTGCCTGCCTACCACTTTGGGCCCGAGGGTGTTAGAACGTTGGTTCCCCACTAGAAGGCGCCCCCTGCCGGCTTCAGGAAAAAGGCCCCTGCCTAGGGCCAAAGCCCTGTGGTTCCCGCTCTTCAGGCTTGGCGTCTCACCTGGGCTTAAACCTTTTTCCCCACGATTTTCAGGACCTGTGACTCACCACCTTTCAGACCTAGTTTTTCTCATCTATGTAGAGCAGGCCAGCCAGTTGGGGTTAGGTAGGGCGACTTGTGGGATCTGGGTGCAGTTGTTACCAAGAACACCATGTGGCTTATGCCAGGGCAGCTCTTGGATTTCCCTCTCGCAGTCTTCCTTGCAGTGATATTGTGAGGACGCTCTGCCCTGACCACAGCACCTTCCTCAGAACCAGGTGACCGCTTGGTGCACAGCTGCCTATGGGAAGGGTGCCTTCAGGACCTTCTACCACATGTGTCCCCATCACTCCCCACCCCAGGCTTCTCTCCTGCCCCTTGCTGCCACCAGCCGGACTTGCCACCCTTCTCTGTATCACCCAAGAAGCCTCAGGGCTTCTTTAAAGTTTCCCAGGCTAGCTTCCTCCTGGCCTGGTTTCATAAAGGACTCAGATCACTGCCCTGGACTACCTCCCTGCCCACCTTCTACAGCTCCCTCTTCCCAATCCATACTTGCATGTTCTCCCTGTGTTGGGCAGTGTGTTCCTTGAAACTCACACTCTGTGCTAGGTGTGGATTTTGCCTTCAAAAGTCCCCTGACCTTGGCTTGGTCAGCATGCTGTAACCAGCAAAAGCTACCAAGTGGCTATGGTGGAACCAGAGCCAAGTGTGTGAATTTAGTTAAGTTGGGCCTGGGCTCTCCTGGCCCTGCCACAGTCTTAGTGTTCCTGCATGGGAGCGTAGGAGGGTCTCTTTTTCCTTCCATAGACCCGGACCAGGGGAACTTTCCTTCCTGTCTTGGTATTTCCAGCAAGGATGAGGACATCTGCTAGAGTATTTTGGGGTCTTTAGTACTCTGGCAGGTGGCATAGATACCCCTGGAGAACCTTTGGGCCTGTGTAGGGTGAGCGGGGCTGCCTTGTCCTGCTGAGAGCGAGCCCTGGATCTTTCCCCCAGGGCAGCAGATCCGTCTCACTAGAGGTTTCCAAATAGAAGTGTTTCTGTTCCTGCTCCTAAGCCTGATCTTAAGAAGGAGGATCTTTGCAAGACAGCCAGACCTAGCTGAACCACAAGACTAAGGCACAGAGTAAAGACTGCTGGCCCCCCTCTCCCTGGCCAGAGAGAGAACTGATCTGATGGGGCCCACACCCTCCCCAGAGGCCCACTGATAACCTCACATGCGTTTCCTTTGCAGGACAAGATTAGACGCGCCCCGGTTGGAAACAAAGTCCCTGAGCAGCTCCGTGTTACCACCCAGTTACGCTTCAGATCGTCTGTCAGGAAACAACAGAGACCCTGCTCTGAAACCTAAGCGGTCCCATCGCAAGGCAGACCCTGATGCTGCCCACAGGTACTCCGCTTAAGACCTTACACAAAGGCCAGCAAAGCAGCCCTGTGGCCTGGCTGCAGGGTGAGATGGGTGGGGAAGCCTGGGGTAGGTGGTTAGGAGCCTGGCATCGTTCACCTTTCCAAGCTTTGTGTCTGCTTCCCCTAGGGCAGTGGCATTCGTAGCATTCCCACCTAACCTGTGACCAGCTACCTGTACCCCCCAGAGGGAAGCTGTTGGGCTGAGATTCTGACAAGTGGGAATGCTTCGTGGCCTTCCCAGGACTCCCTTGCTCAGTCCACCCAGGTGGACGCTTTTGTGGTTGTATTTAAATGTTAGAAGGAAAGCTCGGGACTTGGAAGATAGTAGACCAGGGACCCATTTCAGAACGACTGAGGAAGGTTTCTGGGAAAGTGTTTAGGCTGAGATGAGAAGAATGAGAAAGCCATGTTCAAAGGCCAGCATAGACCAGAAGTACTGGGGTGAAACGCTGAGGCAGAAGGAGCTTGCTGGTTTCAGGGGCTAGTGGGGTCGGTGAGCAGGGTAGGGGTGTGGGCAGGAGCGAGCATGGGGTTGCACGGGGGGACTGAGAAGTGGCAGTGATGGCACCGCCTTGCAGGGCCTAGAGGCTGGTAGGGTGGGGCGCCTCCGGTCCGGCAGCCGTGGCGTGTCCGCGGGTACTGGACACGGTCAGGCGGGCCCCACAGAGGGATTGAAAGTTGTTTGAAAAACTCCGTGGGCACGGAGACGATGCCAGTACTTCTGCCAGGACCACGCCTCAAGGAGAACCACCGAGCTGGGGGAGCTGTCCCGCACGTGGTGAGGGCTCCACCCGGACGCAGAGGTGGGTGCGAGGTAACGCTTGGACCCACCCCTTTCCTCGCAGGCCTCGGATCCTGGAAATGGACAAGGAAGAGAACCGACGCTCGGTGCTGCTGCCCACGCACCGTCGGAGGAGTAGCTTCAGCTCTGAGAACTACTGGCGCAAGTCCTACGAGTCCGGGGAGGACTGCTCGGAGGCGGCAGGCAGCCCTGCCCGGAAGGTGAAGATGCGGAGGCACTGAGGCCGCCGCGCGCTCCCGGGAACTCTGGTGGATCCTCACGTAGCTGCCCCCTCCTTTTGTTTCTTTTTGGTTTTTTGGTTTTTGTTTTTATTTTTCATTTTTTGTGTTTTGATCCTTACATTGTTTCCTTGGGTTTGTTGCCTCTTAAGGCTGAAGAACAGAATTGGCTGGGACCTGATTCTCATGTTCTTGGTTTTCCTCCAAAATGGAAAGGCTGTTGGCATCTGTAGGGGACGGAAGCTCACACCGGAGTGGCCAGTAGAGGTGTGTGGGGGGAGGGGCCAGCTGTCCTCAAGTGGGGCTGTGTCAGACGGGGTTTATTTAAAAGCAACAAAATGTTTTGGTTAAGAAAATTCTTGTTTTGCTTTAAATGTAAATCTTCTCAGTGTTGTAAATGAAGTTCACTCTTCTGCCCCTTCTCCTCCCACTGATGTCTGCGTGCTGGGTTGAGGTCTCATGCCCCTTGCTGGTTCCGCGGGAGGCCTGCCGCCCTCCCCACCTTGGCCGCCCTCCAGGCCCTGGAAGCTTACACAGACCCTCTCTTCTCGTGCGGCAGAGGTGTTCAGAATGACTGGGTGGAGGTTTCGACAGTCCTCTGCCACCCCAAAGCTATTGGCTGAGACCCCGGGCTTCCTCCACGCCTATCGGCCTGCTCTGCCCACAGGTCCCTGGGCTACCACGGGGCTGGCTACAGTGGTCCTGACCTTTCTTGCCGAGGGCACGCCTCTTTGCTGGGTTGCTCTTTCAAGCATATGCGTGTGATTGTACGGAACAGTTAGACTTCCCGTGTTGGGGCAGTTTTAGGAATTGTTTCTAGCTAGAGGGACTGGTGTCCTTCCAAGTCTAGCATTTGGGGTATGGAAAATTGTTGTGGTGTGTGGTAGGGTTTTTGTTTTCTTTTGTTTTTGAGTTTTTATTTTTTTCCTTTGGTCTCCTGGCTTTTTCCTAACCCTTTCCTTTCTCCTACATTGGCCAGCGTGGGCCTTCTCTCCATGTCATCCCCATAGGAAGGTGTCCACCCACCCCCTCTGCCTGTAGCATGCATCCAAGGCCAGAGCTCAGGATTGCTGACTGGGTTGGTGCCTCCTCTGCCTCAGGGGCGTGGGAGCTGGGAAGGGGCTTTTAAGAAATAGTGAAAGGAAAAATAAACTCTTTGGAAGTTTCCGCCTACTCAGATCCTCGAAGGCTACAAGGTTTTGATGATGTAGATTCATTAGCAATGTCTCCTTGCCAGCCAGGGCCAAGCCCCAGGCCTGCTGAGCGCAGAGGCCCTCCCAGGACCCAGGTTGCCACCACCCCAGGGCCCCTGTCTTACAGAGGCCCAGGCCTGAGGCTGCCGATTTCTGGGGCAGCCACCATTGAGAAGCCCTTCTCAGGGGCCAGAACTCCTTTGCCAGCGTGGATTCAAGTCGGGACTGCATAACTAAAGCAGCTGCAGTTTTATTTTTTTTTTTTTTACAGCTTTTTTCCCAAAAATGATTTGTAGTTCTGTGTGCAGCACTTTGCCCTGATATGTGTGCTCTACAATAAAAACCAAATCTAATATATTTTGAAACAGTTGTCTGATACTGTCATAAGAGAGGACCTGCCTTTGGTGCTTCCTTAATCTCTTTATTTTCTCCTTAACTCTGAACCCACCTGGGGAGGCCAGCATTCACAGCCTACCAGGGAGGGCCCCACAGGAGACAGTAGGGCTGAGGGCCGGAGGTGGTTTTGCCCTCAGCCTACTGCCCGCTCTCCCACTCCAGGGAGGATGGGGCGTGTGTCCGGGTGCCCAGGACGCTGTGGGCCTACAGGAACCAGGGTCACACCTTGCTGAGTCCTGAAGCCCTTCCTCCTGGGCATGATCAGACAGGCTGTGTGCCATTGAAGCAGGGACAGCGCGAGCATGAGGAAAGCCTGGCCTTCGTAAAAGATAGGCAAGTGGTTTTACTCATTAGCCAAATTCTTGGGTTCTTACTATATTTTGGTCAAGCCCTCACTGTGGCTGCAACAGTAAGCAAAACACTTCTGGGTACCTGCTTTCAAGGTGTTTTCTAGAATTGTGGGATACAGATACAAGCATGAGGCCAGCATGTTTGAGTGGACTGGGGTTTGGGCCCAGAGGGTTTATAGTCCCTTCAGATCCCAGACCTGGCTGCCGGATTCTGGTCAGCTTGAGTCTGGAGTCTCCCTTATGCACTTTCAGGGCTCAAACCAGTCTGGCCAAATTCTCGCAATGGAAACCGGGCAAGCCCCTCAGCTGCCCATTTAAGAGAGAAGAGAGAATCTAGAGGGAGTTAAGTGACCACCTAGGGCTCAGTCCTACAAATCGGTGAGAGGGTATGAAGGTGGAGCCTCCATATGGTCTGTGACTAGTTGGACCTGCAGGGATAGCCACTGGGCTGGGTGGACGGGGCCATGGTTGCCCCAGAGAGGAGGCAGTGGAGCTGGAAGGGAAAGGGACTTGCTCAAAGTCATCCAGACTACATGGCAAAGGGGGCCACCTCCCACTCTCTGCACTGGCCCTGACTCAGGCAAAAAATGGGGGGGGCTCATGTAGAGTCCAGGAAGCCTGGACTCTAGTGTAACTGCGACAGAGCCACACCTGGGCTCTTCCTAGTCCCTGAGGGAAAGAGGCCCTTTGCTGTGCAGGAATGAGAGAGCGGAGAGGCTGCAGGAAGGGGCTCTAACATTGGCTTCGGTCTCTGCACCGCAGTTCTGTGATACCCCATACTCTGAGTAGTAGTACTCATCTAATTTCTGAGTAGTCCCCAAGCCTTTGGGGGTCCCATACCTGACTCCCTGAATCTGACTGCCTCCAGCCCAGTCTTGCACATGGTAGGTGCTCTAACAGCCTCTGGCACCAGCCCTGCCTTCCTGAGGAGCCCATTCCATTCCCCCAACTCTATTGAGCTAGGGGAAAATTGAGGCCCAAAGTCCCCTTCATTCATTCAAAACATATTTCAGTGTCCTACTATGTGCAAGGTTCTGTGCTGAGGATACAAGACAGATCTGGTCTCTGTCTGTCTTTCTGTCTCTCTGTGTCTCTCTCTGTCTCTCTGTCTGTCTCTCTCTCACACACACACACACACACACACACACTGGTCTCTCTGTGTGTGTCTCTCTCTCACACACACACGTACACACACACGGCCATTCTAAATTATGCTGACCTAAAAGGTATAGCATAGAAAATACAAATAAAATATATAGTACCCTCTTTATAAGTTCTGTATAGCCAAGTATTCTTCACAGAATGCTTTTGTTGATCTTTTTGATGAACGCTTGTATTTGTAGCCTACTTGTGGTTGTAATTCAACCATGATAGATGGCAAATGGAGTTGTATCCCATCTGCTGATACTAGTTTTCCAGGGTTCCTGTAACGAATTACCACAGACTTGGTGGCTAAAACATCAGAAATTTATTTTATCACAGTTTGAATGTCTGAAATCCAAAATCCCTATCACTGGGCTGGATCATGATCCAAACATGCTCCTTCTGGAGACTCTAGTCCTTGCCACTAACAGTTTCTGGTGGCTGTTGACATTCCTGGTTTGGGGCCACAGAACTCCTGCCTCTGCCTCCATGGTCACATGGCTGCGTCTTCTGTGTGTGCCAAATCCCCCTCTGTCTTTCCCTTATTAGGACACTGATGACTATATTTTGGGCCCACCTGGGTGAGCAAAAGTAATCTGCCCACGTGACAATCTTGAGTCACATCTGCAGAGTACAAAAATTTACAAGTTCCAAGGATTCGGACCTGAAATCTTGGGTCACTGTTCAGCCTACTACACTACTCTTTTTCCAATAAGTTTGTCATTGACTTTGATACGTGGCCTGCTGATTCCTCATCGTTGAACAAATTACTTAAATTGGATTGAAATTTCTCAGCCTCAGCACTATAAAATTTAATCCCCATCATCCATGTTCTCTCCATTGATTTCTTAAATCCAGACCTGTGCTGTCCAATCCAGCAGCCACTGGACAATTTGTTGAACACTTGAAATGTGGCTGGTTTGAACTGAGATGTGCTTTAAGTGTCAAATACACACCAGAATTTGAAGTTAGTATGAAAAAAAAAGAATGTAAAATATATCCTTAGTTACTTTATATTGATGACATGCTGAAATGACAATATTTTGGACATACTGGGTTAAATAAAATACACTTTAATTTCACCTGTTTCCTGTTACTGTTTTAAATCTGGCCACTCACAGATTTGAAATCACGTCTGTGGTTTGCATCCGCTCCCTATTGGACGGCACTGTTCTAGGAAGTCCTCAAATCCAGCCTGGGCTGTGGTGGTTGCCATTTCCCATGGTGCACATACTCTGTAGTGGCTGGTCCAAAGCTGTCAACATACAGTCATTGAATGCAGGGCTGTGGAGAGGTGGACAGAAGCACACTAGGTACGCCGTCTCCACCAACAAGGAAAAGAAAGCGTAGAGACAGCAGAATGTAGTAAAGTAGGAAGTGCTCAGTTTTGGACATTACCTTTGTTTTCAGCATGATTTTATATAATTTTCAATCATGACTGTTTAACAACTGAATCACAAAAATTGCAAAAAAATGATTTTACTTAAAATTGGCGCTTGTGAGTGGCTTTCCATGGGAGGGTTTTGAGCAGGGGACATGCTCGGACTTAGGATCCCTTCGGCTGCTGTGTTGAGGACAAGTCCAAATCATTAAGAGATTGGCGTTGGCAGCCACTGGGTGGTCCTCTGGCTAGGGGGCAGGGTGCTCACTGGTGCAGTTCCCCCTGTGCCCACAGTGTGGCAGCAGAGTAGGTGACAGCGCTTCAGAGTGGGGCAGGGGACCTCTGTCCCTTGGTTTGGATGGGGAGCTAAGGCCCCAGAGGCGAGAACTTAGGTTCCTCACTGCTTCCGGCCTGCTTGGCTGGAGCCCTCAGCGTTAATTGGTGTGCAGAGGGGACCCAACCCAGCAGGGCATGCCTTTAACACCTTACTTGGCGCCTGGGCTCAAATCCCAACTCTGCTATGTACTAGCTATGTTACTTTGGGCAAATTAGTTAACCTCTCTGATCTTGGTTTCTTTGTACAATGGACATAGAATTAAATGAATGTGGGGCCTGGCACAGGCTAAATCCTCAGTGTCAATAAATGGTAGCAATTAATATTTGCTCCCGTTTTGCAGAGAAGTAAACTTGAGGCCCAGAAAAATGAACTGGCAGAGGCAGGATTAGAACTTGGGGCCACAGAGAGGAATGAAGCATAGGTAGGCCTATGACAGTGTCAACCTGGAGCATCAAACTTGACACTCCCTGTAGGGGGTGGGTGCACCTGAATCACCAGGTCCTGTGGCTCAGTAGGAGCTGAAAAGCAGCAAAGCTCAGGATCTAGGCTGAGGGGAGAGTGTCAGGACCGTCAGGGCGGAGTCCTGTCCCCAGAGAAGGCTCACTGCCTGGAGCTCTGGAGACCAGTCCTTCGCATCCTCCCTTGTAAAATGAGGACAGGCTGGGTCTGCTCCAACCTTCTTCCTGTCTGTCTGGCCTTTCTTTCACTGAGGCCCAGCACACTGCTCACCTTCTGGGGACTGGGGGCTCCCACATGCACTGGCCCCTCGGCTATCTAGGCTCTAAGAACCCCCTGAGAGCCAGCTTCATTGACCATGCAGGATGAGGTGCTCACTCCTCCCCTGCCCCGGGGCCTGGGCTCCCCAGTGGCCTCCCAGTTGACTTCCGACCCACGTTTCTCCCTCATTCCCTTCCACCCCAGGCCCTGCCCACCCCTGGCCCACAGTCCACTCCAGGAATCCTAGGGCCTGCTGGGCCCCCGGGGGCGCGGCCAGGAAGAAGCTGCGTGTGTGGTTTGGGCAGCAGAGGAGGGTCGTGGCCTCAGCCGGGATCTGGGCCAGCGCCTGGAAAGCGGGGCCTGCTTCCCTCGGTCAGATTTCCCTCCCACTCCCTCGCTGCCCCTACTCTGTCTCCCTTTGGGGCCTTCCCATGTCACCCTTCTTCCCTCCTTCCCTTCGCACGTGGCCTTGGGCAAGTCACGTCTCTACCCTTGGCTTCCATTTACGGTCCCTTAGCTTCCATTTACGGTCTGTAAAGTGGGATCGTCCTTTGAACCTCCCTCCAGCGTGCTTGCAAAGATACAGGCAGATAAAACACAGATACGGTATTTATTGGGGCGTCTGCCTCTGAGGATGCCCCTGGTGCATGCCAGCCTGTCTCGGGGATACCCCTGTTACCCCCCCTGCTTCTCCACATGCCATCTCCCACCATTTCCTGTGCACCTGACTCCTAAACAATGTGGATGATTATTATTTATGTTTTATATTTTAAAAAATGTTTTTAATGTTTATCTTAGCACAAGCAGGGGAGGGGCAAAGAGAGAGGGAAGTTCTGAGCTGTCTGAAGCAGGCTCCAGACTCTGAGCTGTCAGCACAGGGCCTGTCGCGGGGCTCTAACTCATGAACTGTGAGATCATGCCCTGAGCAGAAGTATGACACCCAACAGACCGAGCCACCCAGGCACCCCATTGTGTTTTATATTTTTAATGAAATATTTCAAACACCCTGAAAAATACTTAAACTAACAGAGAAGCCACAAGAGTACCTACCATCCACACGTGTTGACATTTTGTCTTACTGGCCTCAGATCTTTTTAAATTTACATATGTTTTAATACGTTAAATTACCTACTGTGTGCCAGGCACTGTTGTGGGCACTGGGGACACAGCAATGAACAATGGCATTAAAAACCACCAAGACCTTAGCGCATTCCCAAGCTGGGAAGACAATATCCGCATAAAGAAGTCAAATAGGTGGTGAGTGGGAAGAGGCCGTCAGAAGAATCAGGCAGAGAAGGTTATCAGGAGTAAGGGAAATAGGCTTCTTTGAGCAAATGTCATTTAAGTTAAAACTAAAAGAATGTGAGGGGTTTGGCTAAGTGAAAACCTGGGGGCAAAGTGTTCCAGGCAAGGAATCGGGGAGTTCAAAGGTCCTGAGGCAGAAGCATGTCCTGCACGTCTGAAGAACGGGGAGGCAGCCAGCAGGTCCTAGGGAGAGTCCTAAAAGCAAGTGGCTCACTGGGTACAGAACCTGCCCCACACCTGACTCCTGTTTTGAGTCCTCTCATTTAGTCTTCCGTCCATTTTACACAGGAGGAAACTGAGGCCCAAGGTGCACAACTTCCTTACCTGGGGTCATCCAGTTGCCAAGATGTCTTGGGATTTGAAGCCAGACCCGAGTCTCACTTTAGAGCTGGGCTAGGGCCCTGCAGGAGGAGGAGGCAGAAGCAGGGAGAGGCCACCCCACCCAGGAAATGCCGAGAAGGGAGCAGTCCTCCCCTGGCCCGAGGTCGACCCGAAGCTGGGAGACCCAAAGGAGGGACCTGCTTTCCCTTCCTGTGTTCTCAGGAACGTATGGGGGAGCCCGAATCCCTGAAGATCCTGTGTTCTTGCCCTTGCCCGGGCTCCCTGGAGCCTGTTTCCTGCATCAAGTGAGGAGCCCTGTGGCCTGGCCCTGTTGCCTTGGGCTACTGTAGTAATCACAGGCCTGTTCCCAACCAGGCTCTGGGGGGTGGGGAGGGGAGGGACAAAGAGTCACTAGTGCCCCAGGCCCTCCCAGCCTGGGATGGCACCCTCTCCGGTGCCGTTCCGTGGGCTGGGCAAGTCGGCCCAAGTTTCAGTTTATCCATTTGTACCTCGGTGTTGCCACTTAACCCCCTTCAAGCTGATCAGATGAGGCCAAGCTGGGCCTGAGTCACCTGAGAAAGGGCTGGTTTAGAACCCACATTCTGGGGCCTCACTCCACAGGCATTCACGTCTGCAGGACCTAGAATCTGCATGGTCAACAAGCATGGGGGTGACTTCTGACACTATGAACGCCTCCTTGCCATGGGACCCTTCTCTGGCCACCCCCCAGGTCTTTCTACCTGTTAAACTCCTGCATTACAGCCCAGCTTGAATTGTCCCCTCTCTCCAGGACACCCCCTTGGGTCAGATGTCTCTTCTGGGCTCCCACAGCCCCTGTGCGTCTCCCACTGTGGCACAAGGTGGTCATGATCTCCACTCAGCTCGGTCCCCCACCCCCTGCAATTGTGAGCTGGGGGTGTGGTGGGGAGGCAGGGCTGCTTACTGCCTGATGACTAAGTCCCTTTTCAAAGACAGAAAAATGAAGACAGGAGGGCAGGGACTTGCCCAGGGTGATAGAGGGGAAGAGCTCTGATAGCAATTAGCAAGAACTCTGAACTGCTAACACATGGCTCTTCCTGTCTGCCTGGAGCTTTCTAAGGGCTTTACAAGTCCTAATTCAATTCATCTTCACAATAACCCTTTGAGGTGGGTACTAAGAGTCTCCACATTTTCACAGGTGAGGAAAGGGAAGCACAGAGAGCTTAAGTAACTTGCTCCAGGCCACACAGCTTGTAAGGGATGGTGAGGAGGAGGAGGAGGAGGAAGAGGAGGAGGAAATGAGGAAAGGGAAGCACAGAGAGCTTAAGTAACTTGCTCCAGGCCACACAGCTTGTAAAGGATGATGATGATGATGATGATGATGATGATGATGACAAAGGTGGTGGTGGTGGTGTAAATTGACAACCCTTCCCTTGGTGAGGCTCTCATTTTGCAGAGGAGGCATCTGGGGCTCAGGGCTTATCCCTCAGCCAGTGGGGGGCAGGGCAGCCTGAGCTGCCTGTGTCGGGCGTGGGATGGGCGGTGGCCGGAGGGATCTGACCCTTCTGTCCAGCCCGCTCTGCCGGCAGCTCGGATGAAACCTCTCTTGTTGCCTTTGCCCATCTATCTTAGCTTCCTCCACTGTCAAGTGGGTAATACTGCTTCCTCCCTCACCCAGAAGTGGAGAGCAGGAAGCCTTGAGATTAGGAAAGGCCCGGGAATAGTGCCTGCCACACAGTAGGTGCTCCTTTGATTTGCTGTTCTCATTACCCCGCTGCTCCCGCACCAGCTCCTCTTCCAGATGCAGCCCCAAGGGCGTGGGTGGGGGGTGGGGTGGGGCAGGGGGGCGAGGTGGGGGGTGGGGAAGACAGCCAGGCCCCTGTTGCTTGGCAGCTACCTCAGGGTCAGAGGTCAGAGGCTTTGACACGGCCGCTGGGGTTGGGGCCGGTCCACCTGCCCCACCTAGGCTTCTGGGAGCTCTGTTCTGCCCAGCCCTGGGCCCGGGCAGCCTATGATCCTCGGCCTTGGAAGAGAGGTTCAGCCTTGAGGCCATCGTCCAGATGAGAAAAGGCGGCCTAGGAGGTGGGTGGGGACAGGCCAATTGTCCCTCTGAGAGTGGAGGCGGGGTGCAGCTTTGTTTATACACTGTTCCCTGCGCAGGGGAGGCCCTTCCCCCATCTTGGAACAGCCCAAATCCAATCTCAGGATCGTCCCAAAGCCACTTCCTGAGGAAGGGTCTCTTACTTACTTGCCCCTATCTTTAGCCGATGGCCCTCCTAAGGATCCCGTGCTGCCACACGTAGCTTTGTATGTTGGATCCTGAAGGATGTGTAGGAGATCCCCCAGGGGCTAGGCGCTGAGGAGGGCATGCCTGACTGACCGCCCACCCAGGGTAAACGCATGACGGAGGAGGTGTTCTGGCCCACTGGGGAACAAAGCAGTGTCCCGCGAAACGGTAAATAAAACTTGGCAATCACTAGACCATAGCGTAGATGGGGAAACTGAGGCTGAGGGGGTTGAGGGAGTTGCCCCAGTCAGAACTCTCCTGGCTTTCGGGACAGGTCTGCCTCATTACGTGAGTAAGCACGTCGCTCCTCGTTGGAGGAAGGAAAACGCCTCCTCCAAGTTCGGGAACACCCGCCGGCCCCCTCCAAAGCTCGTACCCAGCCGCCCACGCAGGAGGCCTGGCTCACGGACTACAAGTCCCGGCAGGCCCCACGCCGCAGCGCATGCTCGGCGAGAGTACCTTAGCGAGCCCGGCCGAACCCGGGGGCCCAGTCTTCCCCCATTGTCTGGCCGGCAGGGGCGGGGCGGGCGACGCACGGGCACACCTA
>NW_027533258.1:1551202-1556833 GCF_008692635.1 Crocuta crocuta
GGGCCCCGCTTCTCGCCTCTTTCCCTGCTCCGCTCCCGGACTCTGGGTAGGTCTGGGTCTCTCGCTGACTTTCCGAGTCCGCTCGTCCGGGTCTCGGTGGGCCTCACTGGCCCTGGCTCTGCAGGTCTCGGGCTACCTGGGTGTGTGTCTCTCTGTCTCTGTGCGACTCTGCCGGCCTCTGGGTCTCTGCCCGTGTCTCTGACTGTGATCACCTCCCTATCCTCAGCTTATGCCTCTGTGTTTGGGGAGGGGGGGGTGTCTTGCCTCTGTCCCTGTGTATCTCCGCGTATCTCTGCTGTCTTTTCTTCATCTCTCCCTCTCTGTCTCTTCATCTCTGAGACTTTGCCCGTCTCTTCCTGCGTGTCTCTCCGCCTGCCTATGTCCCTGTGCGGTCTCTAGAACTCTCACTCCGGCTCTCACTCTCTTTATTTCTCCTCCTCTGGGGGCTCTTGGAGCCCCTGCTCAGCCCTGGGGGCAGCCCAGGGCCCCAGTTTGTTTTGCTTTTGCACCCGGGCCAGTGGGGAGGGGTGAGGAGTAGAGGCAGATGTTGGGGGGGTGGACGGGGAAATCCCTTCCACGTTCCTCTCCTCTCTTTCCCCAAGGCCCTAGGCTCTGCCTTGTGGGGCTCTGACCTGCCCTGCTCTGTTGGGGGGCTTCAAGAGAGATGCCTGGCTTTGCACTCAGCTACACTTCGGTGTGTGGGGCCTCAGTTTCCTGTGCTGTGAAATGGGGCCACCTTTTCCCCTGTTGTGGGCTCTGGCTCCCTGTACCACCTGGGCCAGCTCACCTGTCCTTTGAGCCAAGGTGGAGGTGCGGGTGTGTGTGGAAGTTTGCTCCTTCTTGTCCCAGGCAGGGCAAGAGGGGCCACGGGAAAGGGGCCGCCTTCAGCCCCCACCTCCCCCCACCGTTGCACTGACATGTGGTAGATGCAGGCCCCAACCTTTGCGCTGCTAACGTCTCCTGGGGTGCTGCTTCTGGCCTCGGTTTTACTCCAAACCTCTGATTGCCCAGGCCTTCCCTGCTCTTAAGGATCAGGGTCGTTATCCCCGTCACACGGTGAGAAAATCGAGGTTCAGGGAGGGGTGACGACTTGCCAAAGTCACAGAGCGAACTGGGCCACTTCGTCCTTGCATCCCCTTGTCAGTGGGATTTGACTTGAGCCTCGAGGGGCGCAGGGATTTTTGGAGGGCCTGCTGTGGTCCTGGGCCGGACTCGACGGTGCGCTCGTCCGGGAGAGCGCTGTGGGGTGGCCGGGCCTGAAGTGGCCGAGGCGGGAATGTCTCTCAGGGCGGGCGAGCTTTCCTGGTGATGGGGAGGCGGCCAGGACCTTCAGACGTGATAGCTGAGTACTTGCCAGGGACCTGAGGGGCCCAGAGGGGAGGCTGGTGTCAGGATGGCCCCCTGCTGTGCTGGGTGGCCCTGAGGGGAAAGCCCTGTGAGCGACAGGAGGACAGTGGTGGGAGCAGGCGCCGCGTTAAGGTGTCACTTCCTTAGCCATGGAGTCGGGTGTGAAGAGGAGACCTGAGAGAGGTGGGAGGGGAGGCTTGGCTCCTCTTGGCTGGGCCTGGGCTGGTGGAAGCTGAGGGCTCCCTGCTAAGGGGGGGTGAGGCCCGGATCTGAGTGGGCAGCATTGGTGGGAGGGGTGTGGTTTTGGGCAAGGGGCTTGGTCACAAGAGGAGATGGTAGGTGGTCACTGGAGAATAAATCGGTCCCACACTCCCAAGTGATGGGAGGGGGGTCAGAAGCAAGCCGGGACTCTGGACTCCGTCTCACATCCAAATCCCACAGGGCGCGTATGGGATGTCAACTCTATGTCAGTTTAACAAATACTGAGCTCCTGCAGTGTGTGGGGCCCCCTTCTAGGTATGGGACACCCCACAGTGACCAAAAGGGACAAGTGCCTTTTCACTCAGAGTGCTGATGTACTCGTGGGGGAGACAGTGAAAATCCAAAGCAAAAGAGTGAAACGTGCAGTAGTTTGGGTAACAGCTGGTGCTGTAGATAAAATAAAGTAGAGTGAGGGCGTGGAGTGTGGGGACAGGGAGGCTGCCAGAGCAGGGTGGTTTAGGGAGGGCTCTGAGGAGCTGACTCCTGAGCTGAGACCTGAATGATGGGAAGGAGCCCTCCTTGGGCTGTGCAGGGTGAAGCCCGTTCCAGGTAGAGGGACAGTAGATGCAAAGGTCCTGAGGCTGGAGCCTGCCTGGCAAATTGGAGGAGAGCACAAGACCATTGGCCCTGGAGTCAAGTGAGCTGGGGGAGAGTGGGGAAGAGGACAGGGAGGGGCCAGGTGGGGAGGTGGGAACTTGGGGAGGGTCCTCAGCAGAGGCTGGGACTGGCTGGNGCACTCCCCTCCACCCCTAGCCACAGGGGCTGTTCTGTCCTCAGGTTAGATGAGCCACCCCTAGTGCCCAGGTGGGAAACTGAGGCTCGGAGAGTGCCGTGACTAGCCTGAGTCCAAGCAGGCTGCATACAGGGCTCAGTCCGTGCCTGGACTGGTGGAGGCGTGGGGACCAGGGTGTCTTCTGAAATGTGTGTCTTGCTGAGGCAGTGGGCAGGAGACACCTGGGCCTACGTACGGTGTCCCACATGGGTGTTGAGGACGGGGTGGGGGTCCCTCGTGCCGGGCCTCTGGGGGTGAGTAGAAGCTCCTTGGTGGCTGTGGGAAAACCAAGGAAAACACGAGCCCATGGACGGAAGGATGGAGAACCTTGCGGGCAAGGGTCTGTGCTGAGACTGGTCCTGCCTGGGGGAGTGGCCCTGGGGGAGGGGGAGGGTCTAGGGCCTCCACTTAGCTGACCTCCATTCGGGGCCTGTGGGGAGTGCCCGGGACTTCATACGAGACTCCAGACAGCATGGCACCTCACCTCTGAAAGTGGGGTGCAGAGCCCTGCTCTGGGGGACAGGCAGGGTTGACCTTTGTGCCTGCACCTCATTGGTCCCGCTTCTCTCTGTTACTGCCGGAGCCCTGCACACAGGGCGCCGGTCGTGGGTGTTGAGAGAGACGGGCTGGCTGGGGAGGGCCTCTGCGGTGTGGACTAGACGTGCGGTCACCTGTTTCGGAGTTGAGGACACTGAGGCACGGAGCTCCGACGGACCAGCCCCGTCCTGCTGTGCGGCTGCTGTAGTCTGGAGGCTGCCCTGGGGCGGGCCTCAGGTGGGCCACGGCCGGCCGTGCCTGTGCCAGTGCCAATGCCCTGCCCTCCCCTCCAGACCGTGGAGCATGGCTTCCCCAACCAGCCCAGCGCCCTGGCCTTTGACCCGGAGCTTCGCATCATGGCCATCGGCACCAGGTCTGGGGCCGTCAAGATGTATCCTTTGCTAACCGAGGCCTTCAGGGCCCTTCGGAGGCTCCTGCTTGCAGCTCCCTGTACACGGGCTCCTTGGCCCTGGCTTGGCCTGGGAGGCCACAGTAGGCGCCCAGATCCTGGTGGAGGTTGGTGGTGTGGCTTCTGCCCTGAGACTCTTCCTTGCGGAGATGGGGGGCGGGGTCGGCTTGCGGTGGTCACAGCTGTCCATCGTTGCATTTCAGCCGGCCAGTTACCTAGGCGACCCGACCGCCAGTCCAGCCACTGACTGGGGACACCGGGCCGGGAGGCTGGCCACGCATGGTGCCCAGCGGAGGTGTTGAGTGGGCCAGGGTCGCACAGCGGGCCCGGCCCCGGTGACCGGGCACACGCACGTATGCGAATGTGAAGACACGTGTGTTTGGCTGAGGGGCTGGGGTTAGTGCCAGGCTCGGCATGGTGAGCGCCGCGCGGCCCCCACCTGGATGCTGGCGGCCGCACAATGGACCATGTGAGCCGCACAAAGCGGGCATTTTCCTGCGAGCGCGGGGTGGGGGTGGGGTGGGGGCAAGCAGGCAGCTGAAGGCCTCCTTGCCTGCCACGGAGAACCCCACCCCCACTGCTCTCGGGGAAGCCCCTCGGGTGGGGAGACAGAGGTGTAGGGTCTGGCTGGAGGCTGTCTGGTGAGGGGTGCCCACCCTCACCCCTCCTCACATGACCCTCTGACCCTGTGGCTCTCACGACCCTCGTTGGGGACACTGGTTGGCAGAAAATGAGTCAGTTCCTGGAAGGAGGCCCGGTGGGGACGAGGGTCTTCCCACCCCAGGGCTGGGTGGCCAGGCAGCAGCGGTGGGCATCTGGGCCTGTGCTTCGTGAGTTTGCCTTCTCGAGGGAGTGTGGCTGGGCCGGGATGCCCCTCCTCTCCCATGGGCCCCTGAGGCACTGGTGGGGCAGGGAAGGGGGTGGGGAGGGGGCAGTGGCCGGACCCCCAGCCCCAGCCCCGACCTGCCCTGGGGGGCCATGCACTTCCTGGCCTGCTCCTGTGGTGCTGTCCCACCTCACAGGTGTATCGAGGTCCCCAAGCCCTTTCTCCTTGTCCATGGTAGGCGGGTCTCCGTGCCCTGCTCCCTGCCACTCTCTTAGCCACTCGAGCCATCAAGCCATCGCCCTGTGGGCTCGTGCACAGGCTTCTGTGCTCACAAAGAACCTGACCTGCCGGTGAGGAGACGGCCTCGCCTCGGAGGAGGCTGGGCCCTCCTCTTTCCCCTCCCTCCTTCCCCTAAGCTACCCCTGCCCTCTCTCGGAGCCCGTGGGCTGGGAAACTGAGGCTGGCCACAGAAGCCACCCCACCCCCTCAAGGGCGGCCGTCTCCTTGGCAACCCTGGTTCCCGCCCAGCGCTCCTGCCCTCTCTTTTGTCCCCTCTTCTGTGTCCTCCTGGCTCCTGCAGGGAATCCCAACTCTGGCTCCAGAGCAACGGGCTCCTGTGTTGTTGCTGGGCAACGCTGACCCCTCCCCAGCCCTCCCTCCCGGGGCCCCCTCAGCCCTACCGGACTGGCCTTGCTGCGACTCTGGCACTGACACCAGGCACTTGAAGCAGGTCGCCCAACCTTTCTAAGCCTCTGCGGATTGTCTGTGAAATGGGTGGGCTGAGGCCTCTCCCCGGTCACAGTGGGGGCTGCTGGCTGCACGCCCCAGAGGGAGGTTGGTTTCCATGCCCACAGTGGAGCTTGGCCTGGAGCGGTGGGAAGAGGCAGCCTGGACTCTCCTCTGCTCCAGGCTTCCGTGCGCAAGCCTGGCCTGTCATCTCAGCCTGTGTGATCCCAACCTGGGGGGCCCAGCCCTTGTGTACACAGACGCGTGCACACACATGGCCAACACAGAGCGGAACCCTGGCTGCATGCCGGGCCGGGACCAGTTGTGCTGGGTGTGTGTGTCTTCATTCTCACTTGCCCCGCGTCAGCCCCGCAAGGTGGGAGTGGGACTCACTAGCCCATTTTACAGATGAGGAAATAAAGGTCACACAGCAGCACCCACTTGCAGGAGCAGAGCGGAGCCTGCACTCTGAGCCTGGGGACGTCTTGGGGGTATAGGATAGTGCTGCCTCAAGGAGGGGGTCCCATCTGCACCTTGGAGGGCTTCTGGATAGGCAGGCCTGGCTGGGGCCCACTGGAATGGTTCTCGGAGAGGAGGATCTCCCGTACCTGCTTCTGCCCTTGACCTGTGCTCTCAGCTACGGTGCACCCGGTGTGGAATTTACCGGCCTGCACCGAGACACGGCCACCGTCACCCAGATGCACTTCCTGCCTGGCCAGGTGAGCCACCCCCCTCACCGGCACCCGTGGGCAA
>NW_027533258.1:1556860-1573214 GCF_008692635.1 Crocuta crocuta
TGGGCAACCCCCCCACCCCCGCCGCCCTCCCCAGCCCAGGCCAGCCCAGTCTTGGTTTCCGCTCCTCCACCAGGGCCGCCTCCTGACCCTGTTGGACGACAGCAGCCTGCATCTCTGGGAGGTCGTCCACCGTAACGGCTGCGCCCACCTGGAGGAAGCACTCAGCCTCCAGCCACCCAGTCGGCCAGGCTTTGATGGTGCCAGGTACCGGAGGGTTCGGCTAGGGATCAGCTGCGGGCACAGGGTGGGGAGGGGGATCCCGAGGGAGGGTGGGGAAGCCAGCCTCGTACAGGCGCCGTGGGGGGAGGAAGGCGCCCTCAAGCGAGGGTGCCGGGTGGCGGGGTGCCTGGAGCTGGGCTCGGGGTCCCGAGAGCTGGGCCATGTGGGTTTTGCAAGTGTGAGATAGGGGGCTCTGGCTGAGTCTGAGGCGAGCAGGTAGTGTCCCCGCTCTGGGGACCGCTAGGACCTTTAACAGTTTGGAGGGGGGCAGTGGGTGACAATGTGCGTGGGTGAAAGGGCAGTTAGGGGACAAGGAAGTTTTTGTCCCAGGCTGTATGAGGTGCCAGCAGGACACTCCAGGGGTCACTGGGGTGGACCTGGACTCCTGGTGAGAGTGTGAGGAGCCTCTTGGCCTCCGGCCCTGCTGGCCCTTGCTGCAGTGGTCAGAGTGGGCAAGCCCTTCACCCTCAGGACTCCCGTACCTGCTCAGTGAGAGGTGTGTCCTGCCCCCTGCAGGGGCTGGGTGACACCCTCACACGGGGGCGGGACCCTGGAGTCTCCCATCCTCTGCAGGCAGGGTCAGTCTGGGGCCCTCCTGCAAAGTCAGAGAGACACCTGTGGGCTGGCAGCAGAGACTCTGGGTGAGGCTCAGGAGGGTCGTGTGTTCTAGAGCCCTTGGTCCTGGCCCAGGCGCTGGCCTGTTTCCTGCCTTCCCCTCCTAGTGAGGGGGAGGGGCTCAGGAGCCTGTCTCCAAGACCTGGGGAGCCTATTTTTATCCCTCTCCTTCCCAACATCCTGATGAATAATTGAGTGAGCTAATTGTGATGCCCGCAGCCAGCACTGTCGCCTTCCCGGTGCGCCAGCCCACTCGATAATCGGGCCTCCATGAGCGTAGAGGGTCCATAATGAGCTACCAGCAGCAGCCCAGCCCCCTCCATGCCGCTTCTCAGCGGGCGGAAGGGCTTGCACCCTCACCCACCCCCTCGTCCCGCACAGCGGCCCACTCAGCCTCGCCCGAGTCACTGTGGTCCTGCTGCTGGCGGCTGGTGACCTGGCGGCCCTGGGCACCGAGGGCAGCAGCGTCTTCTTCTTGGACGTTCCCACCTTAACACTGCTTGAGGGGCAGACTCTTGCCCCGGACGACGTTCTTCGAAGGTGAGAGCTGGGCGGACCTCCCAGCAGCCAGTGCGCGCGCGGGCGGTGCTCCCGCCGGCTCACCTGCGCCCCTCCGCAGCGTGCCGGACGACTACCGGTGTGGGAAGGCGCTGGGCCCCGTGGAATCCCTCCAGGGACACCTGCGGGACCCCACCAGGATCCTCATCGGCTACAGCCGGGGCCTGCTGGTCATCTGGAACCGGGCGGCGCGGTGCGCGGACCGTGTGTTCCTGGGGACCCAGGTGTGTGCGGGAGGCGGGCGCCGGCAGCCGGGGCCCTCTGCTCCGGGCCCTGCTCACACTGCCCCCGCCCCCCTGCAGCAGCTGGAGAGCCTGTGCTGGGAGCGCAGCGGCAACACGCTGGTCAGCTCACACAGTGACGGCAGCTACGCCGTCTGGTCCGCGGGTGCCGGCAGCTCCCCCACGACGCAGCCTACGGTAGCCACCACGCCCTACGGTGAGTGCCGGGAGGCTGCGGGCAAGCCCCGCCACCTGAGCATGGGGTTGGCTGGGGACCCCGAGCTCAGGCACTTGGGGCTGCCCGGCCTTGGTGGGGGTACCCAGGAGGGCTTGTGTAAGGAGCCAGTGCCAAGCCCCGTCCTCGAAGGTGAGGTTGCCGGGCGGGGGGCGGGGGGGCACGGTTGGGCCATGGACCTTCCCCTCGGTGGGAGCCAGGAGCCAGCTGTGAGGCCAGGAGCGATGGAGGCAGAGCAGGAATGGGAGAAGCTTGGAGAAATGTGACCTGAGGCCCTTCTGGTCCCTGTGAGCGGATGAGCCCGACACTGTCCCACCCCTCCAGGCCCCTTCCCCTGCAAAGCCATTAACAAGATTCTGTGGCGAAACTGTGCATCTGGGTAGGTGGGGAGCCAGTTCTCAGATGTGGCTGGGGGGCTGGGGCCGCAGGAGGGAGGAGGGTGGGCTCTGGGGCACAGGGGCATCCCGCAGCGCTCTCCCTCGGTTGGGCAGTGTGCGCTTGGCAGGTGGCTCACGTGGCTTCCCCACCTGCCGTGCAGGGACCACTTCATCATCTTCAGCGGAGGCATGCCCCGCGCCAGCTACGGTGACCGCCACTGTGTGAGTGTGCTCCGGGCTGAGACTCTGGTGACCCTGGACTTCACCTCCCGCATCATCGATTTCTTCACAGTGCACAGCACACGGCCCGAGGACGGTGTGTGCCCCACCCCGTGCCCCGCGCCCCGCGCCCCCTGTGGCTGTGCTCACCCCGCCCTTGTCCCACAGAGTTCGACGAGCCCCAGGCCCTGGCTGTGCTGCTCGAGGAGGAGCTGGTGGTGCTCGACCTGCAGACGCCCGGCTGGCCCGCCGTGCCTGCCCCGTACCTGGCCCCGCTGCACTCGTCTGCTATCACCTGCTCGGCACATGTCGCCAACGTCCCCGCCAAGCTGTGGGCCCGCATTGTGAGCGCTGGCGAGCAGCAGAGCCCCCAGCCTGCCTCCAGCGCCTCGGTGTGTGCCCAGGGCCTCCTGCGGGGCGGGGACACGGCCAGGGAGGGTGTTCCAGGCATAGGCTCGGAGGCGAGGCTGTGGCCCGTGTACACGGGGAATTCGGGCAGTTTGGGCCCCGGGTGCCCTGCCGAGGGTGAGGATGAGGCGTTTGTCCTGACCTGCTTCCACATCTCTGCCTCCCTCTCCCAGAGCTGGCCCATCACCGGGGGCCGGAACCTGGCCCAGGAGCCATCGCAGAGGGGACTGCTGCTGACTGGGTAGGCGCACACCTGTGGTCTGTGGCCAAGCACAGGTGTGACGTGTGTGTGTGTGCGCGCGCCCGCGTATGCTCGTGTATGTGGATAGATGGGGCGTGGCACAGCCCATGCAGTGCAGGAGCCCGACCTGGGCCTGGTGGGTACTGGCCTGCCGGGTGACTCAGGCCCCGGCTCTGGTGGGACCAGGCCATCCCCTCTCCTGCAGGGTGGATTGGGATGAAGCCTCCCTGGGCCCTGGATAAAGGCCCCGCCCTGCCCTGCCTTTTGGTCTGGAATTGAGCCCCACCCACCCAGCCTGCCCTGGGACCGGAAAATCTGGGCTGGCCCACGCTCCTATGCCCAGGGCAGGTGCTAGAGAGCCCAGTCTAGGCCTGGCGGGCGCTGACGTGCCCAGTGACTCAGGCCCCAACTTCCTGCCCTGCCCCTGCCGCCTGCCTGTGCTGGGACCCTCAGGCCTCTGACTCCAGTGTCCCCTGCCCTGCTTGAAAACTCCTAATCTTGGCTCTCAGAGCTTTTGGAGGTATCCCACCCAGCCCCAGGCACTCCTGCACCTTTTCACACCCTGGCTCTGGGCTCCCACCGCCGCCCAAAGGCCCCTGACGTGGGCTCTGCAGCTGTGTCCTGAGGCTGCACCCCAGATTTGTCTGCTCCTGCCCCCCACTTCCCCTCCCTGCTTCCTCCCAGCCTTCCCAGGCTTCCTGCTGCTCTGTGGCTAACTCCTGACTGCCTTTTCTGGATGCGCCTATAGCCTCTGTTCCCTGCATTATCTCCTGTGTCATCTCCTGCTTCTCACTGGTGGTTATTTCCACACCTTCTCACCCTGTTTGAGAGGTCCAAATGCATGTGGTCTGGCACACAGTAGGCACTCAACATGTGTACAGTAGATGCCTCCTGTTTGCTGTGTGCAGTAGGCATCTGATCGGTGCATGGCATATGTCGTAGGTGCTCAGTGAGTGGTCACTAGATGCGTGGAATGGGGGGTGCACAGGGACCTGGGCTGGGCCTGACGTTGCCTTCCTTACAGCCACGAGGATGGCACCGTGCGGTTCTGGGACGCCTCTGGTGTGGCCTTGCGGCCACTCTACAAGCTGAGCACGGCTGGCCTCTTCCAAACGGACTGCGAGCATGCTGACAGCCTGGCCCAGGCCGCTGAGGACGACTGGCCGCCCTTCCGCAAGGTGGGCCTTTACCCCGGCCCTGGGGAGCCTGGTCCCAGCCCTGCCCCATGTCATCCCTCCATCCCGCCCTCCAGGTGGGCTGCTTTGACCCCTATAGCGACGATCCCCGGCTCGGCGTGCAGAAGGTGGCGCTCTGCAAGTACACAGCCCAGATGGTGGTGGCTGGCACTGCAGGCCAGGTAAGGCGGAGGTGTCCCAGGGCTGGGGTCTCAGAGGGCTTTCTGGAGAAGGGGGCCTGACCTACAGGGTCGAGTGGGGGGGGGGTACGTGCACTTGGGCAAAAGCCCAGAGGTGGGAATGAGGCTGCAGGTGGGGCTGGCTGGGGTGAGGCCAGCCAGGGAGGTGTGGAGCCTGTTGGAGGCCTGGAGTCCAAGCTCTGGCCGCAGGGAACCACACTAGGGGCGGGTGTGCAGGCGTTAGGGGAGCACTGAGTGGGGACCAGCAGGTCCGGGGCACTGCCGCGCCTCCAGCTCTCGGCATGGCGTGTGGGGCTCAGTGGGTAATTACTGGTAAATAGGAGACAGGCTGGTGGGGGTGCTTTGCTCCAAAGGCCAGCGGGTCTTGGTGACTGCTGTTCTCCTCTCACTCGTGCAGTATACAGAAGGTGCTCGATGTATGCTTATTGCTAAACGGAGGGAGGCTTGCGGGGGTGGGATATTTTGTTCCTGGAAGGCAAGGACCAGCTGGTCTTGGTCACCATCGTGTTCCCTAGTGCTCAGCAAAGGCTCTGATATACACTAGGCTTTCAGCAATTGCTTATTAAGCAGATAAAGTAGAGACTGTGCTGGGGCCGCCCTGACAGTGGCTCTGCAGGTCCAGGTGGGGTCTGAACAGTCCCAGCCTCCACGCTGACCCCTCCCCCACCCCGTCCCGGCTGTGTGCTCAGGTGCTGGTGCTGGAGCTCAGTGACGTGCCATCAGAGCAGGCAGTCAGCGTGGCCGGCGTGGACCTCCTCCAGGACCGGGAGGGCTTCACGTGGAAGGGCCATGAGCGGCTGAGTCCGCGCACGGGGCCACTGCCGTGGCCTGCTGGCTTCCAGCCCCGAGTGCTGGTTCAGTGCCTGCCACCAGCTGCTGTCACTGCTGTCACGCTCCATGCTGAGTGGAGCCTCGTGGCCTTTGGTACCAGTCATGGCTTTGGCCTCTTCGACTATCAGCGCAAGAGCCCGGTGCTGGCCAGGTGTGTGTGCGGTGGGCCCGGAGCCCGGTGAGTGGGGTCTGCACTTGCACCTGGCCCCAGCGTCCCGTGAGACCTCTGGTGTCTCCCCATACCTGTCTGGGCTCAGTTTCCCTTTCTGAGCTCTAACAGGGTGCAGGTAGGGCAACCTTCAGGTCCCCTTCCCCTCTGGCAGCTCTGTCCTTACGAGAAGTGCTGCTGGGAGGGGGTTACGCCCCCAGCCGCTAGGTTCGAGGGGCAGCGGGGCTCCGGCTCCCTGAGCCCCAGGGCGGGCAGGAGCGCGGCGGCTTCGCCAGGAGTCTGCTCCATGGCACAGCCGGCACCTGGCTGCCCCCAGGTGTACCCTGCATCCCAGCGACTCGCTGGCCATGGAAGGGCCGCTGTCCCGGGTGAAGTCCCTCAAGAAGTCTCTGCGTCAGTCTTTCCGGCGCATCCGCAAAAGCCGAGTCTCGGGCAAGAAGCGGGCCGCTAATGCCAACAGCAAGGTGAGCCGGGGCCCCGCTGCCCAGGTGCCACCTCTCTGCCTGTCGGGGCCGGACACAGCAGTGGAGCCTCAGCTCCGAGCTGGGTGTCCCTTCTGTCGCCCCGGCCCCTGGATTCCCCCGCTCCCTCCATCCCTGACGATCAGGACAGGCCAGGGAGGGTGCCGGGATGTCGGGTGCCAGGCTGCATGGGAGCAGCCGGGGTGTGGGGGAGGCGGCATTCTGGAGGCCGGTGCCCCTCTAGTTGCAGGAGGCCAATGCGCAGCTGGCCGAGCAGGCCTGCCCCCATGACGTGGAGATGACCCCCGTGCAGCGCCGCATCGAGCCCCGCTCAGCCGACGACTCCCTCTCGGGCGTCGTTCGCTGCCTCTATTTCGCCGACACATTCCTTCGAGATGGTGAGGCCAGGGGGCCAGGCCGGGAGGACGGGCCTGAGTTGGCCATCCAGGAAGCGGGGAGAAGGGGGGACCGCGGCACCCAGGAGGGTGGAAAGCTCTCCGTATGCCAGACTGAGCTGGCGACAGTGTCCCGGCCACCCCAAGGGGTCCCCCCTGGGATTTCCAGCTCTGAGGGGTTGGTGAGTGAGCCAGTGGGCCTCTGAGACCTGAAGAGGGAGACGGGAGCCCAAGATGTGGGGAGGAGAGTGCGGCGCTCAGCCAGTGCCAGCGGCCGAGGTGGGTATGTGCTGTGAAGATGGCCCGGGCACGGGGAGGCTGGGGAGGCGCTGGCCGCCTCACTCCGCAGGGACGGGTGCCCCTGAGTGGTGGGAGCCCCAGGACAGTCCTCTGCAGAGCCACGTGGTCAGGTTTATTGACTGACTCACTGATTTTTACCTTGTATAACGGCGACTTTTAACCAAACACAAAAAGAAGAGTGCAGTCACCCCACGTAGAGGAGACAGCTTGCGAGCTGTCCCCACCCCACACCGTGGCATTTATCTGGCTGGACTATTTTACGTGAAAATCTGCGCTTGAGGACTTGAGTGTGTGTCTGTCAGGCATAACCATCAGCCACGGTGCCCGTACCCACCCGCGGAGCCGGTGCTCATCCATCTTGTCACACTTGGGCTGGGGTGGTTTTCTCCTTTCATCTCAAAAATGCCTTTTTGTAGTTGATGTTGGGTCAGCATCTAGTCAGTCTGCACTTGGTGTGGCACTGATGCGACTTACAGGCTCTGAGCTTGGGAGGGGAGGCCCCCCTCCTTCTGATGTCATTTATTTGTTGAGGATCTTTTATCCGATGGATTTTTCTCAGCGTCTGGACCTGGTAGCCCCAGGCTCCTCACCTTGTTCTGCTGTCCCCGTGGGAAGGCTGATGACGTTCAGGTTCCCCAGCTGGCTGGTGTTTCCGGTCTGGGCAACGTTTCAAGTTGCCCATTTTTCCCCAGGGTTTGGCTCCCCCTGGTGGTTGTTGCTGAGGTCACCGATTCATAAAGGGCGCGCAGCAGTGACTGCTGGCTCCTGCTGGCTCCTGGGCATTCGGCTCTGAATCTCCACCAGGGACCTTCCCCAGAGGTTCAGCTCACACAGGGACAGCCAGCTAGACGGCGTCTCTGCCAGCCTCATTTCATTCCAGCCTGACCCCGAGGACTCCACGCCTGGCTGTTGGGTGGAAAGCGCACTGAGGGGGGCGGGCTAGTTCCAACCAAGTCTGTCGGTGGGGCTAGCGGTGGCATATGGTGAGGGGGTGTCAGTGGTGCTTGGGGGGACCCTGTCACTGAAATGGGGGCCGAGGGGACAGCAGGGTGGGGTTGGAGAGATCAGGGTCTAGTTTGGGTACCTGGTGACATCCTCGAGATGTCCTGGGAGCCATTCCCACTTCTACAGGAGGGCTGTATCCGAGACCTCAAATTTTGTCAGCAGTGTAGAGGTGCTTCAGGCCCGAGGCCCGCTGAGGTCCCTGGGGAGGCGTGGGACACGGGAGAACTGATGCTGGGGTATCTAGAGAAGAGGGAAGGAACCTGTGTGGGGCAGCCGACACCCCGCCTCACCAGCCCCTGTCGTCCCGCAGCGGCCCACCACGGGCCCACCATGTGGGCAGGCACCAACTCGGGGTCCGTGTTTGCCTATGCACTGGAGGTGCCGGCGGCCGCAGCAGGGGGCGAGAAGCGAGCTGAGCGGGCGGTGGAGGCTGTGCTGGGCAAGGAGGTGCAGCTGATGCACCGTGCGCCCGTGGTGGCCATTGCCGTGTTGGATGGGCGCGGCCGGCCACTGCCCGAGCCATACGAGGCCTCTCGGGATCTGGCACAGGCGCCTGACATGCAGGGCGGCCACGCTGTGCTCATCGCCTCTGAGGAGCAGTTCAAGGTAAAGCACCATGGAGACCCTCCGGGCTCCCACCTCAGACACCATTAGACCCTCCAGAAACTGCCCTCACTATACTCCCGATCTGCTGAGGCCCCCTCTCCGCCTGAGACACATCCCCCCGAACTAGCAGAGATTCCCCCTGGGGAACCCAGATGCTCCCTCAGCCGGCCACATGCCCCAGGACCCTCCTGCCTGAGTCCCCACCAGGACCCTCTGAGCCCTCCACAGGGCTCTGTCTGGCAGGAACTCGTGATCTGAGTGGCTACCAGCCACCTTACCTTACCACCCAGTATGACTGGTTTGGTCCCAGATGGAGGGGCCCCCGGAGGTGTCCGGGAGCAGTGTGACGCCTAGGTGAAGTCTGAGGAGAGGGTAGCTTGGGGCAGAGGGTGCCCAGGCAGAGGCCACCAGGCAGCCAGGGTGCAGGCCCAACTGGCAGGCTGGGTTTGGGGCAGGAGCTTGTGCCCGCATCTGGGGGGGCGGGCCCTGTGGGTACGGACAGGGCCAGTCCCTGCTCACCGGCCACCCACCTGCCGCCAGGTGTTTACGCTCCCCAAGGTGAGCGCCAAGACCAAGTTCAAGCTTACAGCCCACGAGGGCTGTCGGGTGCGCAAGGTGGCACTTGCCACGTTTGCCAGCGTGGCCTGTGAGGACTACGCTGAAACCTGTCTGGCCTGCCTCACCAACCTGGGCGACGTGCACGTCTTCTCCGTGCCTGGCCTGCGGCCTCAGGTCCACTACTCCTGTATCCGGAAGGAGGACATCAGCGGCATCGCCTCCTGCGTCTTCACGCGCCACGGCCAGGGTGAGGGGAAAGCGTCCTGGGGCAAGCGGCCTGCAGGGGGCCGGGAGAGCTGCTGGGCAGCGCCGGCAGAGGGGCTGTGCGGGGGTGCCGCTGAGGGGTTGTGGCTGGGGTCACACCCCCTAACTGCACCCCACTCTTGATCCGCCCACGCAGGTTTTTACCTGATTTCTCCATCGGAGTTTGAACGCTTCTCTCTGAGCGCCCGGAACATCACAGAGCCTCTCTGCTCTCTGGACATTAGCTGGCCCCGAGACGCCACCCACACAAGGTGCATGGAGGGGGCAGTCCTGGGGGCCTGTTACTAAGGCTGGTCTCATCCCAGTGCTCAGATTCTGCATGGAACCAGGGTGGCCCTCCCTGGGGTTCCCCCCTCTCCGGTCCTGGGGCCCAGGAGAGGGAGGGCAGGGTCTGGCACTTGAGCCTTGAGACACCTGCCTGTGGCACCCATCATGGCCTCATCTCTACAGCCACAGGCTCCGAGAGTCGCCCAAGCTGAGCCAGGCTAACGGGACGCCAGGTGTAGTCCTGTCCCCAGGGAGCTGCGACGGAAGCCCCGATCCTGTCCGCAGCAAGGGAGATGGTAAGGGGGCTGGGTGTGCCCACGCCGTTCCGGCAGGCGGGCGGGCAGGCAGGCAGGCAGACCTGGCAGGCAGACCTGGCAGGCGGCAGCAGCCTGGTGGAGGCCAGAGCCTGGGGAGGGACCGGCCAGGGGGGAGGGGGTGGGGGTCTCCCTGTGGGGGGGTGGGGTTNGTAGAGGACAGAGGTGCCCAGATGGCCAGGTGGGGTCCTGATCACTTCCCCCCTGCAGACACCCCAGAGCCGCCTGAGGCCACGCTCTCGCCCATGTCCATTGACTCAGCCACCAGTGCTGACACCACGCTGGACACGACAGGGGACGTCACGGTGGAGGATGTGAAGGATTTCCTGGGGTGAGGCAGGCGGGTGGGCGCAGCTGCAGGAGGGGCTGCCCTGGCTCCGCAGCCTCCCTCTGCCACCCTTCAGCCTGCGGGAGCTGGGCACAGAGGCCGAGGAAGGGCCAGGTCCCAGGACCCTCTGACCTCTGCCCCCCTCCCTGCAGCTCTTCAGAGGAATCAGAGAAGAACCTGAGGAACCTGGCCAAAGAGGAGGCTCAAGCCTGCGCCGTCCTGATCAAATGAGGTGCTGCGGGTTGGGGGCCCCGGGTCTACGTGGTCCTTACTGTACGGCAGTGCGCGTTTTCACAGTTCAGTACTAGAAAGGCAGGGCCAGCCCGTCAGCGCCTGGACGGCATGGCTGGTGTTTGGAGCCAGGCCAGAGCAAACCACCTAGAGGCGGTGGCGGCTCGGGGCGCGGGGGTGGCTTGGCCTGGCCACTTTACGGAGGAGATCCCTCCGGCTCCTGTGGGGTCCCTCCAGGTGCGCCTGGTGCCCCCACCCCCACGCTCCCTCTTCGTCTCCCAGGGTTACTACCGCCTCTTCCCTGGCCACGCCCTGGGCCTCAGTGGGCCCAGTGTGGTCAGTGCTCAGACTCCGCCAGCCCACCGCTGGCCGTCCCCGAAGGACCCTTGCTCCTGAATGGGTGGGGTGGCCCTTCTGCCTGCCCTAGAGAGGCGGCGGCGGCGGCTCCTCTGCAGCCAGGCCGTCGGCAGTTTCAGGTCTCCCCAGCTTTCCCCGACCCCTCTCCTCTTCCTTTACCAGGAAGGCCAAAACCGCTTGGCTGCCGGCTGCCCTGCTGGGAGCTGGGATCCGGGACCCCCGGCCCTGCGCAGAGACCCGCACCTGCTAACCCATGGCCTCCAGCGAGACCTGCCCACCTCTGCCCAGGGGGGTGCGGGGGTGTGGGCCTGGGACTCAGCCCGGAGCCTCTGGGGTAGAGTCACCTCGGCCCCTCTGCTGGGCGTTGGCTCCCTGGAAGCCGGGCGCTGCCGGGTGAGGACAGCGGGGCCCCAAGCCCCGTGCCACCTCCCACTCAACACACCGTCCTTCCCCGTTCCCTTTGCAAAGAGTATTTTTCTAACGCCTGTGCCGGGCTGGACAGGCATTTCTAAAACTATTTTGGTACTTGTTCCGGGCCAGCACCCCTCCCCCAAGTCTGTGACGTGTGCATGTATGACTGGGAGCTCTGCTGGGGCCAGTCAGAGTGTGTGTGCGTGTGCAAGCGTGCGTGTGTGCGAGGGTCGGGGGGGGAGGTCAGTCAGGATGGATTTCCCTGTAGATCGTACCTTGGGGTTTTTTCCTGTCATTTTGTTAAAATTAGCGCGGTTTTAATATTAAAAATACTGATTTTTAATATTGAAAATAAAAGCATTTAATATCTCTTAAAAGGCAGCCACACCTGCTTTAATCCTTGGTGGGGAGGAGGCATCACAGAGGAGCTCAGGAGGGAGGGACTCCCAGTGTCCAGATGCCCAAGGGCAGCGGCCAGGGTCTCCCTGTCGGTGCTGCTGGGGACCACGGCGCTGGGGGTGGCAGCCGGAGCGGGGGCTGCCTCTGGGCAGGTAGCGGACGGACAGAGGCCCCTCCTCGCCCCGGCCTGGAGCGTGGGTTTGCGGCCGGGGCACTGCGGGTGGCGGCCGCCCTAGGCCAGGGCCTCGCGGAAGGTGCTCCAGGCGTGGAAGCAGCGAGTGAAGGCGTGCTGCTCGTTGCCCTTGCGGACCAGGCGCAGGCGGCGGGTCTTCTCGTGCTCCTTGGACCGCATGTGCTGGATGTACACCTGGTCACCAGGAGACGGCGTGAGTCTCTCGAGGTGCCCCTGGCCCCCCAGGCCCACCCCGGCCCTCCCCACCTCCGGGCTCACCTGGCAGGCCTTCAGACTCAGCTTGATTTCCACCTGGCTCGTCTGGGTCCCCACCCACATGTAGACCTGTGGGGACAGCGGGACAGGTGGTCTCAGGGGACCCAGGAGAACCCCCGCTCCAGCCCCAGGTTCCAGTCTACCAGTGGGTAGGCCCCGTGGATGGTCAGGGTCGGGGGGGGTGGGGGGGTGGAGGCTCACTTCTTGGCCGTTGTCTAGCAGCATGATATCATCATCTGCCAGGTCGTCTTGGCAGAAATCAGAGCACTTCTCGGTCACCGCGAAGTAGCCCTTCTCGTTGGAGCACCTGGAGGTCAAGGGTCAGGGAGAGACTGAGGGTCACGGGAGCCACAGGACTGAGGAGGGAGCTGGGGGAGAGGTCTGGGAGCTGGGGGAGGGGTCTGGGCCCTGGGCTCACCGGAAGAGCCGAGTGTGCTTCATGTATTCGGCGTCACCGTCATAAGGCTTCTGTGCCCCGATGCCCACCCAAAAAAAGTTCTCGGGCTCCTCACCTTCGTTGATGACCTGTGGGGGAACGGTCTGTCGGGCCCAGGTCCCCAGTCGGCCCTCACCCGACTGCCTGCCACCCGCCACCTGACCTGCCCACCCGCCACCTGCCCCGTCACCTGCTTGCTATAGGAGGCGTCAAACATGCTGTTCAGGATGTCTTCCGCAAGCTTGGCCTCGTCTGGGTCCGCAGCCCGGCCCACCCATGCGTACACGATGCCCTGGTTGTCCTCACTCTCAAAGGGAACCTGGGGGTGGGGGGGGGGCCGGTTCAAGTCAGGTCCCGCTTACAACCCACCACACTGTGCTCCAGTCCTGGCCACGCCCACAACCCACCTTGAGGATGAAGCAGAACTCGGAGTTGAGGAGGCTGGAGTCTGTGTTGATCTGGATGCACCTGGGGAAGGGGAGGTGTCAGCAGGCAGGTGCTGCTGCCCACCTGCCCCCCATGTCCTCNTGGTGCGAATCTGGTAGAGGCTGGGCTGCAGGGCCCCCTGAGCCGCCTTCCTCTTGCCCCGGTGGATGATGAACTTTCTCTTGAAATGGGACAGGAACTTGGGGTTCTCCTGCTGCTGTGTCATGCGCACCACCTGGGGGTGTGGAGGGGTTAGGAACAGCAGCTCCCCGGGTCCCCACCCTGCCCCCGGGGTCCCTCGAAGGAGGCTGTGGGGGCGTGGCCGACACACCTCTAGCTTGCCGGGGAAGAGGCTCTCGAACTTTTTCTGCAGGCTGAAGGTGAAGGTGAGCCAGCCCATATTGGAGGCTTCCCGGCCCTGCCAGAAGTACACGATGCACTGGAAGTCCTCCTCCGGCTGCTTCTCCTCTGCCTCCGCCGCCGCTTCCTCGCCTTCTTTGCCTTCCGCCCCTGCTTTCTCCTCCTCCTTCTCTTCCTTCTTCTCCTCCTCCTCCTCCTCGTACTCCACGGGGACCCAGTACCTGGGGGGGTGGGGGGAGGGAGGTCAGAGGGCGGTGAGCAGGGGCTCGAGGCCCCTAGCTCCAGGGGAGGGGCCGCGCGGCACCTGCAGAGGAAGACATAGCAGTCCTGCGTGTAGAAGTGGCCAAACTCCTCCTCCGGAAGCCTCGCGAACTTCTTGCCCTCGAGCACAAAGCCCTCCATGCCGTCCAGGTCCTCGTTCCACTCCTCCATCAGCTGTTCGGCCTGCAGGCGATGGCGGCCAGTCACCCCCGGCCGGGCCCACAGGGAGCCCCGCCCCCCGCGGCAGGTCCTGGGCCAAGTCCGCCCCGCCTCGCCCCGGCCCCGCCCTCACCTCCGCCAGCGCCATGGGCGGCTGCCGCGGCAGGAACAGCGCCGTGAGGTCAGCTTTCATCTGCTCTTTCTTCTCCGTGTCGCGCTTCACTTTCCCAGTGAGTCCCGGGCCCTGCAGCACGGCCTCGGCATTGCGCGTGTAGTCCACGGTCAACACGTCGTCCCAATTCTTGAACTTGGCCTTGAACACCTGCCAAGGGGGTGAAAACAGGAGCTGGAGGGGGGGTCTAAGGCAGTTAAGGCAGACGTTCGGGGGTGGCTTGACAGGGTCAGGAAGGGGGCGTGGCCTAGAAATGAGGGCGGGGCACGATGGCAGAGGGGCGGGGCCCAGCAAGACAGCGGGGCGAGGCCGCCAGGGGCGTGGCTGTGTGGGCGGGGCCGCAGTGCGCACCTGCGCTTCCGTGCCCTCCAGGCTGCGGCTGACGGCGGCGTGCCGCGGGCGGNGGGCGGCGGCGCGCACCAGGCGCGGGGACTTGCGGCCCAGCCAGATGAACACGTCGGACCAACAGTCCAGGATGTACACACAGCGCGTGTCCAGCAGGCTCTGCAGCTGCAGAGCAAAGGCTGGAGGTCAAGGCCGATGCCCCGCCACCATGGAGGGGTCCCGTCGGCCCCCCTTCCCTCCTCCCTCCGTCTCACCAGCCGCATCCTCGGCATCAGTTCCACCTTGGGACGTGTCTTATGTTCCACAGAGAGCTTGTAGTTGATCTGTGGCAGCTCCAGATAGCCCAGGCCCAAGCCCACCTGCAGGACGGAGAGGCGGGTGTGGCAGGGGCAGGCCGGGTCTGGGGGAAGGAGCCTGACGCCCCCAGCGGACCCCTGCCTTGGAGTCTGGCCTCTGCCCTCTTGTGTGCGCTCAGGACCACTGCCTGCTCCTCTTTGGACCTCAGGTTCCTCCCTCCACCAGTGTTTTAAGGGCATTCTATCAGCGGAATGGTGCTTTCCCTGCCAACGCTCTCCAGGTCCTTCCTGTCTTTTCTAATTCTCTAACTTGTCCTTTTCCTGCTTGCAACCCCACCCCCCACCCCCACCCCGGGGCTTCCTGTCACCTACACAATTAAGGCCAGGTTCTCAGCCCTGGAACCCAGGCATGTTGTAGCCTCTCTCTCTAGCCACACCTTCCTGGAACCACAACCTAACACTATTTCTCATGGCCTCACTCAGAGCCTCTAGACCTTTGCTCTGGCTGTTTCCTGTCCAGAAGGTGGCACCCTCTCCCCACCAAAGTCCACGGCCACCACAGGGGTGCGAGGCTCAGGAAGTCAGGCCGGCGCTGCACCCACACCACAGCTCACCTTGTACAGCTTGGGCTGAGGTGGCCAGAAGTCATCCGGCACGTGCTTCTTGATCTCAGGGGGCTCCCCGCCCAGCGCCTCCCAGAAGTCTGGGGACTCCTGACCTTGTGTCAGCAGTGTGATCTCTGCCTTGCCTTTTCGCTCGTTCTTGTTAATTTTCTCCGCAAAGAGCCTGGAGGGGGGTGGTGTGCAAAGCCCTTAGTGAGTCCTGTGCTCCTTCTTAGAGGTGACCATCTGTATTTATAGAACACACCCCACCATGTCTGAACAGAGCGTAGTCCTCATACCTGGCCTTGGTAGTGCTACTCAGTGTGGCCTGGGCCCCCCGCCACACGTAAATGTCCAGCCCTCGGTCCAGCAGGAAAACGAACCTGGATGGGAGGGGCGGGAGGGGGAGGAGGGGCAGCGCCAGACACGGGCAGCGACCGCCCTCATGCCCTAGACCCGGCCCCGGATTCCTCCTTGTGGGATTTATCCCCCTTGCGGGCGCCGACAAGCTCGACAAGACGAAGCTGAAAAGGACTGCCAGACGGCCTCTTCTTCTAAAACCCAAACCTGCCCCCGGCTACTGGGGAGGAGGTATGGGCTCAAGCACTCCCACCTCGGGGCAGGGGGGCCTACCTTGGGTCCAGGGAGGCCCCCTTAAGAGGTACAGGTTCCAACTTGATGTTCTTTTTCCCATACACACGGTACATCCTGGCGGCAGAGCAACAGTGACGGGGTGGGGGTGGGAGGGGAGCGCACCAAGGGGCCGATTTAGCCCGAACACCTTCTCTCCCAACCTTTCCCAGCCGAGTCCAGGTTGGTGCCGCCCACCCGCACACCCCCTCACCTGGTGACATAGTGTGTGTCCTCCACAGTGTAGAAGCCACTGGCAGTTCCACCCTCAATGTAGGAGATGTCGTTGTCAAACACCTGTGTGTGTGAGGGTGTGGTCCTCCGTCACTGAGCTGCCCCCCTGCCCCCCTCCAAATACCTCCTGTCAGGAGGACAGAGTCGCCTCTCCCTGCACTAAGTGCTACAGATTCGTGATGAAGCTGAGCTCTGTGTCCATAAACGCATTATCTCAACGTTACCAGGTACAAAACTCTGTGTTCACTCTTGTTACGGTTTACACACACACAGCGCGTCTAGATATGCACGTATCGGGGCACAGGACCAAGCAGGTTTCTGGGAGAGGGCGAACGGGTGAATTGGAGTAAAGTCTTGTGTGCGCAACCAGCTGGCCAAAAGGACAGCGCAGCCTGCTAACCCTGCTCTCTGACTCCGGGTCCTGCGCTCGCCCGCCTCCTCGGCGCCCAGCTGGGAGCCCCACCCCCTTGGCACTACTGGTCCTTGCTCCCCCAGCTCTCTCTTGGCGACACTGGCCCAGGCTCCCCACCTGTGGCCTCATCCAGTTCCCCTGACGGGCTGTCTGCCTTAGGTCTCACCCCTTAACTCCTTTTGTCTCTGCCCCGCCCCTGCCTTTGGCCC
>NW_027533258.1:1574662-1594184 GCF_008692635.1 Crocuta crocuta
CTTCGCTCTCGTCGCCCATCTCTTCCCGCACAGTGCGGCACTCGGCCCCGAGATAATTACGCAGGTTCACCGCATGGATGGCAGAGCAAGCCTTCTTGTCCAGCGTAGACTCCCCGCCGATCCAGTAGTAGATCTCCCAGTTCAGTGAGCCACTGTCATCCAAAAAAGTCTGGGGGGCGGGGGGCAGCAGAGGCCGTGTCAGCCCTGGCCAGGGCGTCCTGGCTCCCCAGGTCACCCCCACAGAGGCCACTCTAGCTGCCACAGACTCCCCAGTCCCACGGTGGGTGGGGGGCACTGCCACACCTCTGACTGGGGCATCCCCACCCATCTCCTTTGCAAACCCCCCCCCCCACCTTGCCTCGGTGAACAAAACTGGCGCGAGGGACTCTGAGCCAAGCTTACTGGGGGGTCCTAACCCCCAACAACATGCCCAACCCTCACCTTGAGCACAATGTAGCAGTCGGCCTCATAGAACTTGCCGTGGAAGGCTTCCTCCACCAGCACAGGCACAAAGTTCTCTATCTGCCAGATGGTCAGGCCAGGCAGCTGGCCCACGTCCTCCGTGAAGAACTCAGAGTAGTCAAGGCGTGGCTTCTCCAGGCTCTGGTCCCAGCGCCGGGCCTTGCCCCCAGGGGCTCGGGTGTCAGTACTTTCCTGGGGTCACAGTCACAAGGCATAGCTTGCCTCATCACAGACACTCAGGCTGGTCTCTTCATGGACCCACCTCAGGGCCTTTGCATGGACTGTTCTCTCTACCCAGGACCCACTCGCCCTCTAGGCCTGGGTCACACTGTCTTAAGAAGAGCCCAGGGACACCTGTCCTGTCCCAACCCCTGGCCTGGCTTACCTCCTGCTTTTTGTTCTTCTCCTGGGCCACATCTGACATGCCCTTCAGCACCTGCTTAGCCTGGTCATCCTGGGCTGAGTCCTTGCGCCTCCGCAGTCGCATCTTCCGAGCCAGAGGGTCCTTGGGCCCACTTCCTGCTTTGAGGAGGAGTAAACAGCTGGGCCCTTGGGCACCCAGCCAACCAGAGACCAACCCAACCCCCCAGGATTAAGAAGCAGTGTGTGTCCCACCCCATAGACAGATGGATAAGTTGAGGCCGGGAGAAACGTGCCCCTGGCTCCCAGGCCAGACATCCCCTGCTTACCAGCTGCTGCCGCAGCCACCGTAGCAGGGGACGCGCCTGCCAGCCGCAGCTGGTTCTGCAGCGAGAAGTCGATGTTGTACCACTCGGCCGCGCGGTCAGCGGGCTTGGGAGGCATGACCAGGCTAGGATTCTCCCGCACGTCCAGGACCTGCCTCGTGGGGGGGGGGGGGGGGGGGGNCTGCAGACGCCCGGGCTCTTTCCCACCCCAGCTCTGCGCCTGCCCCGCGTGGCCTCCGGCTTTCCCATCTGTAAAACGGCACCTTGGAGGCTGGTCGTGGGGCTAAAATGATGCCATCAAGTATCAGATGGACACGGGGAGGCGATTCACCTTCTCCCAACTGTGGCCCTGCCACGCCTCCAGGGGGCCTCTGCTGGGTATCCCCACCCCAGTGACACTGCTTTGTGCGCGCTTTCCTGAGGGTCTGCCTGCACCTCTGCCCTCCCCTCCTCCCCTCTCCATGGGCCCAGCCTGCCCAGCCCAGACCTCGATCTCTGTCAGGAAGTGGATGGCCTCTGGGAGGGTCACCAGGCGGTTCTTGTTCAGGACAAGTTTCCTCAGCTTTGTGCACCTGTGAGGACAGAGCCAAGCCTCAGGGAGGGGACAGATGAGGTTGGGAGGGAGGCAGGGAAACTTCTGGTTCCAGAGATGGGGAGCTGGGGAAGGCCAGAGAAATTGAGTAGCCCGTCTAGTTAAGAAGCCACGGTGGGGGAGGTGCCTGTGTGGCTCAGTTGGTTAAGTGTCCAACTTCGGCTCAGGTCATGATCTCGCAGCTCATGAGTTCGAGCCCCGCATCGGGCTCTGTGCTGGCAGCTCAGAGCCTGGAGCCTGCTTCAGATTCTGTGACTCTCTCTCTCTCTGGTGGTCCTTCCCTGCTCATGCTCTCTCTCTCTCAAAAATAAATAAACTAAAAAAAAAAAAAAAAAAAAAAAGAAACCACTGGGTTTAGAGGCACCTGGGTGGCTCAGTTGTTTAAGGGTCCGACTTCAGCCTAGGTCATAATCTCACCACTTCCGAGTTTGAGCCCCATGTCAGGCTCTGTACTGACAGCTCAGAGCTTGGAGCTGGTTTCAGATTCCGTGTCTCTCTCTCTGCCCCTCCCGATTGTGCTCTCTTCCTCTTAAAAAGTAAACAAATATACTTAAATAAAAAAAACCCCACCATATTCTGTCCTTAAATTAGCTTGGAAGCCACTGAGGGTCCTCGGTTCTCTGCCTGAAGGACTTTGCAGAGTCGTGAGGAGGCCATGCCAGTGGACACGGTGACCTCCAGAAGGAGGGCTGGCGCTGGGTCCCAAACTCATGCTGGCACAGGACTTGGGTCTTGATCCATAAAGCTGAGCTAACCCACCCATGTTGCACGATGTGCAGGGATTGCAGGGGGCGGGTCTATGATTCTGGGGTTTTCTATGCCCTAGGTCTCCCAGCCCCCACTCGGCCCAGCACCTGCAGAGGCTTTCAGGGATCAGCTCCAGGTTGTTGTTGGCGGCCATGAACTCTTCCAGGTTGGCCAGCTTGCCGATGCCCGAGGGCAGCCCATCGAAATCCAGCTTGTTGGAGTTCAGGTACAGCCTCTTCAGCCTGGTCAGCTTGCAGATGGCTGACTGGAGGGGAGACGCGGCTGGGAGTCAGGGGCAGGGGCCGGGGCAGCTCGGCAGCCATCCCTCTCCCCTCCCCAGGCCCGGACGTACAGGCAGCGAGGTGAGCTGGTTGCGGGACAGGTTCAAGGTCTCCACATGCACCCACTGGTCGATGCACAGGGACAGCTCCGAGATCTGGTTGCTGCTGAGGTTGAGGCGGCGCAGGCTGGGGAGGGTGTACAGGCACTCGGGCACCCGTGTCAGGTCATTGCAGGAAAGGTCCACGTCTGGGGTGCAGAGTGGGCTGTGTCAGCTGGGGCCCCCGCGGCCCGCTCCGGGGGCAGCCAGCCCCGATGTGAGCCCCACCCCCATCCCCACCTCCAGGCTCTGCGGCCTGAAGCCAGTGACTTAATCTCTCTGAGCCTCAGTTTCTCTGTTTGGAAAGACTTCCTCACACCACTGAGTCTAGCCATAAAGCCAGCGCTCATTACTGGCACAAAAACAGACGCTCAGATCAATGGAACAGAACAGAGAGCCCAGAAACAGACCCACAAACGTATGGCCAACTCATCTCTGAGCAAAGCGGGAAAGAATATCCAATGGAATAAAGACAGTCTCTTCAGCAAGTGGTGCTGGGAGACCTGGGCAGCGACATGCAGAAGATGAACCTGGACCACTTTCTTACACCAGACACAAAAATAAACTCAAAATGGGTGGAAGACCTAAATGTAAGGCGGAAAGCCATCAAAATCCTCGAGGACAAAGCAGACAAAAACCTCTTTGACCTCAGCCGCAGCAACTTCTTACTCAACACGTCTCCAGAGACAAGGGAAACCGAAGCAAAAATGAACTATTGGGACCTCATCAAGACAAAAAGCTGCTTCACAGAGAAGGAAACAATCAGCAAAACTAAAAGGAAACCGACAGAACTGAGAAGATATTTGCAAATGACATATCAGCTAAAGGGTTAGTATCCAAAATCTATAAAGAACTTATCAAACTCAACACCCAAAAAGCAAATAATCCAGTGAAGAAATGGGCAAAAGACATGAATAGACACTTCTCCAAAGAAGACCTCCAGATGGCCAACCGACACACGAAAAAATGCTCAATGTCACTCATCATCAGGGAAATACAAATCAAAACCACAATGAGATACCACCTCACACCTGTCAGAATGGCTAACATGAACAACTCAGGCAACAGCAGATGTTGGTGAGGATTCAGAGAAAGAGGAACCCTTTTGCACCGCTGGTGGGAATGCAAACTGTTGCAGCCCCTCTGGAAAACAGTATGGAGGTTCCTCAAAAAATTAAAAATAGAATGACCCTATGACCCAGCAATTGCACTACTAGGTATTTATCCAGGGGATACAGGTGTGCTGTTTCGAAGAGGCACATGCACCCCAATGTTTATAGCAGCGCTATTGATGATAAGCAAAGTATGGAAAGAGCCCAAATGTCCATCGACAGATAAATGGATAAAGAACATTTGGTATATTAGGGCTCCCGGTGGCTCAGTGGGTTGAGCGTCCGACTTCGGCTCAGGTCATGATCTCACAGTTCGTGGGTTCGAGCCCCACATTGGGCTCTGTGCTGACAGCTCAGAGCCTGGAGCCTGCTTCTGATTCTGTGTCTCCCTCTTTCTCTGACCCTCCCCTGCTCACGCTCTCTCTCTCAGAAATAAATAAAAACACTTAAAAAAAGAAGAAGATGTGGTATAGATATACAATGGAGTATTACTCGGCAATCAAAGAGAACGAAATCTTACCATTTGCAACTACGTGGATGGAACGAGAGGGTATTAAGCTAAGCGAAATTAGTTAGAGAAAGACAAATATCATATGACTTCTCTCACGTAACGAATTTAAGATACAAAACAGATGAACATAAGGGAAGGGAAGCAAAAATACTATAAAACCGGGGAGGGGGACAAAACGTAAGAGACTCTTAAATATGGAGAACGGGGGTTATTGGGGGGGGTTCTGGGAGGGGGGGATGGGCCAAATGGGAAGAGGCATTAAGGAATCTACTCCTGAAATCATTGCTGCGCTGTGTGCTACCTAACGTGGATGTAAATTAAAAAGAAAAAGATACAAGAAAAAGGCAACGCTCGTGATCTGGTGTGACCGCTAGCTGTCATGGTGTCACAGTAAGGAAAGAACTCGTTAACGTAACTGAGTCCTTTTCCCTCCGGGAGGCAGTCAGACAAGCAGGGTCTACCCTCCCACCATAAGGGAGCAGAGGACCCGAGGGGACCGGAGCCCGAGATCACCCAGGGCTGCCAACCTGCGAGGTTGCTCAGGCCCTCCAGGCTGGTGGGGAGGTTGCTCTGGGTGCGCTGTGTGTTCCGCAGGTGCAGGGTCTGCAGGGCCATCAGAGCCGGGAGCTGCCTGCAGGGAGACGCGGCTGCTCAGGCCAGGGGCAGAGGCCCAAGCGCACGGGGCCGAGAGGGTCTCAGAGGACAAGGTCAAGGGCGGCTGGGGGGTGGCATAGACAGGACTCAGGACTGAGGAAGGGCCTGATACTGAGGAAAGATGGGGGCTGAGGGGCCCAGCCCACACAAGAGGGGTGGGGGTGCAGTGGGGGCCCGAGGCGGGAAGGGCCGGGGCTCCTGGCGAGTCAAGGGACCAGGCCAGATTCCCCAGGGGGGGCTCGGGGGTGGTGTGAGGAGGCGCCCACCGGAGCTGTGCGTGCAGCAGCGGGTTCCCATTGAGCACCAGCGTCTGCAGGTGCACCAGGCGGCGCATCTGTGGGGGCAAGCTTTCTAGACGGTTCTCACTGAGGTCCAGATACAGCAGGTCGGTGAGGTTGATGAAGAGCTGGTTGGGGATGGTGTCGATGCTGCAGGCAGGGGGCCGGGGAGGGGCAGTGGTCAGTGCCAGAGGCACACCTCCCGGATGCACGCAGCCCTGGGGTGCAGTCCCCCCCCGCCCCCCGGCCAACAGGCACCTGTTGTGGCTGAGGTTCAGCACCAGCATGTTCTTGGCGTTCTCCAGCTCCCGCGGGCACTCTGTCAGCTGGTTGTAGCTCAAGTCCTGGGTAGAGGAGGTGAGGCCAGGTCAGGGGTGTCAGGGCCAGCCTTAGGGATCAGGTGGGGGTCTGAGGAAGGAGGGGCTGAGGGGCCAAAAGGGACACAGTCGGGACCCCAAGAAGAAGGGTGCCCAGGTTAGGGATCTGACTCAATGAACGAGCTCAGGCAAGGCACTCTAAGCCTCAGTTTCTCCATCTATCAAACGATATAGCAGTGGCCCCAGGGACCACCGTGACAGACAGGGACCGAGGGGCGGGCCAGCACAGGCGCCAGGTGGATGGGTAACCACTGACCAGAACCGAGAGATCATCCAGCTTGAAGATATCATCGGGGACTCCGGAGTTCTTCAGGCTGTTGGCTCGAGCCACGATGGCCTGGGGACAAACCATGAGGGCCCATGATTCCTGGCGTCCACCCCCAGGAAGCAGCAGAGAGATCGGGGTGGACACCTCCTCAGGAAACCCACCAGAAGCCAGGCTCGAGTGCTGTCCCACCCTGACTTTTGCTCACAGTCCCTCTACCTGGAGAGCTCTTCCTAGCCCTCCCTAGGTGAGCTCCTATTCACACCTCAAAGCCCAGCTCAAATGTGCCCTGGAACCCAGCACAGCACAGCAGACTCAGGGAACCCTTTCTGAGTGAACAATTCCTCTTCTTCCCAAGTCCAGAGAGCAAGATAAGTGTGTAGCTCTGAAGCAGAGTTTTTAGGTCAGAGGGAGGGGGATGGACCAAAGAGAAATCAGAGCGCGGCCTGAGGACAAGGGTTTTCCTCCTCTTAGGGCCGAAACCTCCTGTGTAGATGAAGGTCTGAGGGGGAGAGAGAACAGGCCAGAGGGCTGTGCCGTGATACCGATTCTCCTTCCGCCCTCAGGTCTGCGCCCTGCCTCGCCGCACTGCCTCTTCCCATAGTCACCCACTGAACCCGCCCCAGAACATGGAAGGGCCTCGTCCAAGGTCATGCAGCCAGGAAGCAGCAGGGCCCAGATTAGAATTCAGGCAGCCCAAGCCCAGACGCTGTGCTCTTAACAGCTCAGGGCTCTGGGCTTGGACTCAAGCCCGAAGGGTCTGGATGGGGGGCCTCGTGTTCCAGGACGGCAGAGGCTGCACGGAGAGCTGAGGGGCGAGAGGACCTCTCTGGCCAAACCGCACTCTACCCCAGCTCCACCCCTGCCTGGCCGAGTGACCTCAGCCTCGGGCAAGTGACCTGGCTCTACAGCCAAGGGTCTGCATCTGTGAACTTGGTGAAGGTCAGGATTATTGGAAAAACCCACAGAGAAGAGATGGAACAGTGCTTGGCTGGTATCAACTGTTATTATTGTACTTGTTGCTTTGGATTTGGGTTTTTTTATGTTCCCCCTGCCCCCATGCGTTACTTAACGCAGGGCATTATGGTGCCCCTTCCCCTTTAGGGCAAAGGCCCCTGAGTCTGACACGGGATGGACAGATGTGCTGGTCCAGCCTGGGGTTTGGCCCAGCCCTCACACCACTGGCTGGACTCTGGTCCCAACACCCAAGCTTGCCAGCCCCCGGCAGCACTCACCCTCAGTGACGGCAGGCTGGACAGCTCCCCGTGAAGCGTAGTCAGGTTGTTGTGACTCACAGACAAGTGCTCCTGGGCCAGGACAGGGGAGCAGAGGCTCAGCAGTGTGGGCAAGGTATCTACAGTGTCCCCTACTGCCACCAGAACCTTCCACCATCCAGGGGGCCCCTGAGCCACATAGGCCCAGTCCACCTCTTGCAGCCTCTCTCCCTCCCTCACACAGTGGCCTTTTCTTGCATACCTCCCAGGAAAGGGCGCTCACTCCATCTCATGGCCGTCAGCATCTTCCCCTATGTCAAATGCCTTCCGCATAGGCCTGCCCACCTGGCCCCGCCCAATCCACAGGGACCCTCCCTGACTGCCCGAAGCCCCTTACCAGCTTCTGCAGGGCCGCCAACTCCTCTGGGAGGTAGCAGAGGCCCGTGTGGTTCAGCTTCAGCCATCGCAGACTGGTCATGGCCTTGACATTCTCAGGGAAGTAGCCACCCTGGGGGGGGGGTCATGGGGAGACCGGTCTGGGTGAGGGACACCCCTGCTCCACCACCCTCTGTGTTGCCCGTTTGCATGGGAGCCTTTGGAGAGCAACGGAGCCACCTCGCACCAGCCGTGTGACCCTGGGCAAGTCACTTTGCCACTCTGTGCCTCAACTTCCTCATCAATGTAACAGGGCTAATAAAAGCCCCTGGTGACAAAAGTTTGGGGACTGAGCAATTATCAGGATGGCTCTTGGCCTAAGGTCTCTTGTTGGATCCTGAGCCCTAAAAGGGACAGGATGGAACTGGCTTGTTCCAGGGGGCATCCCGGTGCCCAGCTNTGACCCTCCAACTAGGCCCTGCCTGTGTCCTTAAGCTGCCATCAGTATCCTGTGCCAGGCCCCAGTTCCCCATCCGGCACAGGCTCAGCCTTGTTCATGTCTTCGTCCCCCACATTCGAATGCCTGCCTCAGTATCCCTGGCCCTTATGTGAGGCAGTCAGAGGCATCATGTGCCTGCAGTGCCCTCGGCCGGTGTCCCCATTCCCCTACAGCCACATTTTCAGCTGGCGACTCAGACTCTCCCAGTCTGGAGAGGACAGTGGAGACCTCAGGTGAGGACGGTAGGGATGGGCACTGAGGAAAGTGGTGCGGCCACCTGGGCCCTGAGTCAAAGGTGTGTGCACATGTGGGTAAATGCAGGAAGGACCTGCCTGCCTCCTCAGCCTGGGCCTAACCCAACCACAGTCAAAGCCTTGGGGCCCCCAACCCCGAAGACCCCGGCTGACACGACACTGACCCCGGCCTCGGTCTGCTTGCTTACCCACCCTGCTGCCCCTGGCTGACCTCTCCTGTACTGGGCCAGCTCTCCCTTCCACTCCTCTGGTCACCAGCACCGTCCACCTCATCCTTGACTCTCTAGAACCCCCTCACCCACCAACTGGCTGGAAGGCTGGGGCCCAGGTCCTTGTGGCCCTAGTCTACCAGGTCAGCTGCTGTTCAGACAGCCGCCACCCCAAGGCTTCACACGCCTGTCCGGCAGTCTCCACATCAACTACATGCCTCTACTTTACAGCACCTGCGCCGGATAAGAAAACCCAGACTCTGAGAGGGGAAGTGACTTGCCCAAGACCACACAGGATGGGGTGGCGGTGGCAGGGACAGGGCAGTGGTGACTGTGCTCCACCAACAGCCGCAGCAAAGCCGGCCGTGAGTCAGGGCCTGGCTTGGGCGTGTGACCTCACAGGGGCGGGGAAGGAGGGCTGGGGAGGCGGGAGCAGAAGCTCACAGACCCCCAGGCCACCATCCAGCCCTGGCTGGCCCAGACCCTCCCCCCCCCNCCCTCGCCTGCCCGCGCACGCGGCTTGCTGCAGGGAAGCGCCGGGCCATCCGGATGCGTTAGGTCTCCCTGGGCCTCAGTTTCCCCGCATGTTCACTGACACGAGAGGCCTCGAAAAAAGTCCGGGCTATCCCTGTGGTCCCGAAGGCTTCAAAACCTCCGGGCTAAATTCCAGCGACCTATGGAGGGGGAGGGGTGTCACAGGCCCTGCAGCTCCAGGCTATTTCCCCTGGGCTGCTGCATCAGCTGATGTAGGCCCTGACCTCTGGAGAGATTATGGACCCAGGCCCCAGGGACGCAGAGCCCCGGGAGCTTCTTTCCCCGCACTGGGCCCTGCATGGCGACCAATGATAGCAGGACTCTGGGAAAAACCCAAGCCTGCTCCCGGCCTCCGTTTTCTCACCTGTGAAATGCTTCCTAAGGTTGTCTCGAGGAACAAGTAAACGCAGGTGTAGCTTGGAGCATGCAGCAGGCGCTCAATAAGTGGCACATTATTATTATTCCCACCGCTTAGAGTCAACAACCACCCTTACCTCTTTACTTCCTTGCCCCCTCCACCAGCCAGCATATAGTAGGTCCCCAATAAATAAACGCCGAATGAGCCACAGGTTACATGCATAATCATCCTTCACAGAAGAGGCGGCGGCCTTGAATACCCATTTTACAGGAGAGCAAACTGACGCCAGAATGGAGAAGTGGCCCTCACAAGGTCACACGGAACAGGTGGCAGGGGTAGCCTCGAGTCACGCTGTGTGCCAGCGGGCTAACATAAAATAACGAAGCCACCAAGCACTCTCAGAGGTGACCTAAAGGGTCAGGTAAGCGGACCTTGGGGCCAGGTAACACCTGTTTGCAAGCCCGGGAAAGAACGTAAATTCAGATAGCTTTCTCCACACCGCTGCCTCATATGCAAGCACACACGCCTTCACAACGGGCCCTTGGGACTGGCTCCTTCCAAACTCGAATCACTACCACCGCACCGCCGGGTCTCGAGTGGGGAACTCGGCCCTGCGCCTTTAAATCTGCACTGCATCCAAGAGTCCCGCCCAAGAGGGACGCGATTGCCGGAGAGGGGGTGTGGCCTACTTATCATTGGTTAAGCCGCGCAGTATTTTGGAACGTGGGCGGGGCCCCGGGCGCTCCGATTGGAGCCAGGTCTTGCTTGTCTGCAGGCGTCTGAGGTCAGAGGCCGCCCCCGAGGCCTCGGTGTTCGGTTCCCGGGTCCTCCAAGTTCCATTCCCAGGCGGGTCCGTGCTCAGGGGCCCAAGTTGACCCGCTCTGTCCTTCGGTCGCTGTGCTGAAGCCGCAACGCACGTACAGCCGGAGTGTGACGGGGCGGCCCCGGTCACCCAGTCCCGGGCGTGGAGCGTGCGTCGGACGCAGGTCGGGGGCGTGGTCTCCGCCGGGGCCCCAGGTCAAGGCCCGGGAACGAGGGAAGGGCTTTGGGCTTCTGGCTGGAGTTCGAATGTCGACCCCGCCCCATCACGTCTAGGGCACCGCTCTGCATTTCGCAGGGCCTGGGTGCCATCACGGTGAAAGGGGCCCTGGCAAGCCCACCAGGGTTTGCTGCGCGGCCGCTCAGCCCTGGCCCTGGGCAGCAGGTGTGGCGGAGGAGGGGAAAGACGGGCGGCACCTCAGGGCGCTGTGGGGCCCGGCAGCCCCGAGTCCGGTTATTTTTAACCACCCGCGCCCCCTCCCCCTTCTGGGAGTTGGAAGGCTTCGGTCTGGGGCCTGCGCCACCCCGCCAAGGGTTGGGCCGAGTCCACTTCAGATAGGAGGTATTTAAAGCGCTTTACAGTTTTCGAGCGGATTCTTGGTTTCTCTGGAAATGGGTGACAGTATTGGTCACCGATAAGGAGACTAAAAATGGCTCCAGGGCATTGGCGGGTCACCACCCTAGCCTTTGACCAACTCAGCCCCAGAGCCCTCTTGTCCTATTTTTAGTCTGGCCAAATTGGGGGCGGGTGTTGGGTCTGAGTCTCGCAGTGATTCAGGCTTTAGCTGCTCTAGGCATCTCGTCTCCTGGCAACTGAGCCATGGGCACCCACAGCCGGGCAGGGAGGGCAGAAGTTCTTGGTGCCCAAGGTGGCTCTGGGCCCACGGTCATGTGCTCAGGCATCTGCACGGAGACGGTTCTGCCTGGTCAGGTTCTGCCTGGTATGTGACCGGTTCCGAGCTTGTGCCTGGGTTACACATCCCCTCAGCTCTCAGGGCCTGAGGGCAGGATTTCGCCTGGAAAAACCCGAGGCTGGAGCTTGGTGGCCTGGGCCTGGGAAGGATCTCTGTCTCCGCTTCCCAAGTGCCCGGCCTACCCAACCCTACAGGTCTGGGCTCCTCGCTTGTGAATCCTTCCTCACTGCCGCCTGTGCTGTTTTACAGGTGAACAGACAGCTGGGGCTTCCACCCTCCTCTTACTTTCTCAGCTGCTTCCGCTCCCAGCCTCTGAGGACAGCTGCCCCGCCCCTCGCCGGCCCCGCCCCTGTAATTGTTCCAAACCTGAGGGGCCCAGAGATGCACCTGCCAGTTCTCTGATTGGGCTCTTTAGAGAAACCTTGTTCGCTTGCCCCTACAGCCCGGTCTTCAGCCTTGACTGGCCCCTACCTGTTGAGGAGTGGCTTCCTCCCTGGGCGGCCTGGGCCATCTCGTTCCTCCCATCCTTTGACTTGATAGCTCTGCCTCTGGGGGTTACCCTGTTGAGATGTGGGGGTAACTGGCCCCTTGAGCTTCACTGAGGTTCCCTCAAAGGCCTGAGGGGCCCTCCAGGGCAGGCTGCCTGGGACTCCAGCTTGTGTCTTCTTTAGGCCTCGGTTCCCTGCTGCCCTGGTTAGGAACCAGGATGAAGCAGCCTCTGGGACCTGGCCATAGGCCCCAGGAGACTGGACGCTGGGGGTGGGAGAGTCAGGAAGCTTCGCGGTCGTGGGTCTGAGTCCCCACCGGTCCCTGTGTGGTCTGGCAGCCTGTTTCTCCCTACGATGGCGGTGGTGATAAGACCCGCTTTAGGTGATGCAGGCGGTCCTTCTCTGACCAGCCAGAAGTCTCAGGGCCTTTCTACATGAACTCCCCTGTCCAGAGGGTGGGTGGGTGATTTGCGGGTTTGGAGGAGGAGGACTCAGGCAGCTCCCCATCTCCTCCCAAGAAACCCTTCCTCCTGAGAAATTCCCAGGGTCACCTCTCATGGGCTCTACTCTCCGCGACCCCAGCAAGATGGGGTCTGTCCCACTCCCATCCTGGCCACCCCCACCGAGCTGTCCCTGCACCCTGCTCTCTTATAGGCAGACAGACCATGGCAGAGTTCTCCCAGAAACGAGGGAGACAACGTGACGAGGTCCTGGGCAGCACTGTGGACTTCCTCCTGGCCAATGCCCGCCTGGTGCTGGGCGTCGGTGGCGCCGCCGTGCTGGGAATTGCTACCCTGGCTGTGAAGCGGGTAAGACCAGGCTGAGCCACTTCTACCTGGGGATGGTTGTCCTTCTCCCAGAAGACAGCAGGGCTGGGCCTGCAGTGGGGCCCCAGGGGATTGTGCGGACAGCCCAGGGCTGGCACCTGTTTCTCTACCCCGGGAACCTGGTTGGCTCTGCCTTGGCACGGATGCCCAGGATCAGATGCTCTGATCCGTGTCACTCTGCCTGCAGCTCATTGACAGAGCCACCAGCCCTCGAGATGAGGATGATGCCAAAGGGGACACCACATCCCTGGAGGAGAGCTGGAAAGAACTGACCCTACTCAAGGCCACGCCACGCCTGCAGCCCCGGACCCCCCCTGCTGCCCTCAGCCAGCCAGCGTCGCTCCCTGCCCCCGAGCCATCTGCCCCTGGTGAGAGGCAACCCTTCCCCCCAAAACCTGGGTAGGCCCCCCTCTGGTGGTCACATTTGGGAGCTGCAACCCAGACTCCGCCTTGACTGCCCTGTGTGACCTGTGGGAAGTTCCTCCTCCTCCAGGGCGTGTGCTCCCCGCGTGGGTAATGGTGGCGTGTTTCTCTGCCCTGCTAACCTCCTGGGTGGTGTCAAGGCTCCAGCCACCAAGACGAGGACTTGGAGGGTGGCACCAGAGCATGGCAGCAGCGTTACAACAGTGAGGGGCCCCGCGTGGGGAAACTGAGGCCAAGAACCTGCTTTCCTGCTCTACATGACACTGTTTTAGGGTGGGGGGATGTGGGGCAATGAGGACTTGTCACCACATGCTCCCTATACGTGAGGCCTTGAGCTGGGTGCCCTCTCAGGTGGTCGTTTCACAGGTGAAGAAAACCAGGCCCAGGAGGGTCACACGGCTAGTAATTGAGCAGAGCTCTCTTGGCTCCTCACGGGGCCGCCTGACCCAGTTCCCAACCTTTCGTTCTGCAGAGGGGTCATCAGGCACCGAGCCTCAGCCGTTGTCTCAGCCGAGCTCCCCAGCACCGCTGTGCCTGACGTTCCAGGAGAAGCTGCTGGCGTTCGAGCGGGACCACGTGACCGTCCCAGAGGCCCACGTGGCTCTGGCCAAGCAGCTGGCCGGTGACATCGCCCTTGAGCTGCAGGCCTACTTGCGGAACAAATTCCCAGAGCTGCCCTTCGGGGCCCTTGTGCCCGGCGGGCCGCTGTACGACGGGTTCCAGGCGGGGACCGCCGACCGCGTGCGCCTCCTGGTCCCCCTGGTGCTGGAGGTGGGCCTGTGGAGCCTGGTGCCCGGCGTGGACACCGTGGCCAGGGACCCTCGCTGCTGGGCCGTGCGCAGGACTCAGCTCGAGTTCCGTGCCCGCGGGAGCAGCCCCTGGGACCGCTTCCTGGTGGGCGGCTACCTCTCTTCCCGTGTCCTGCTCGAGCTGCTCCGCAAGGCCCTGGCCTCCTCCGTCAACTGGCCGGCCATCGGCGGCCTCCTCGGGTGCCTGATCCGGCCCAGCGTGGCCTCGGAGGAGCTGCTGCTCGAGGTGCAGCACGAGCGCCTGGAGCTCACGGTCGCCGTGCTCCTGGCGGTCACTGGTGCCGCCGCCGAAGACCGCCCCCTGCTGGCCTGGCCCCTGGAGGGGCTGGCGGGAAACCTCTGGCTGCAGGACTTGTACCCCGCAGAGGCCGCCAGGCTGCAGGCCCTGGACGAGCGCGACGCCGGGACGCGCCGGCGGCTGCTGCGGCTGCTGTGCGGGGTCTGCCTCTGCCACCCGCNCAGCCTGGAGCGGGCCAGCCTGCCCTGCCACCTCAACCCCGGCGTGAACCTCCTGGGCGGCCTGCGAGAGGAGGACATTGACGACATCGGCTACGCGCTCTACAGCGGCCTGCAGGCCCCTGAGTGGCTGCTCTAAATGGGGGGAGGGACAGGGCGGCCGGCGCTCGATCTGAAGCTGGTGAGCTGTGCGCGCCTCCCCTCCAGGAGTTTGCAGAGCACTTTTTCTCTTGCTTTAGCCAGAATAGAGGAGGGTGCTCTAAGCCCACGGGGTTAGCATGTAGCGGGCGGCAGTCCTGGGAGCGCCAAGCCCGGGCCTCTGGGGCAGCCCAGAGCGCTGGCCACTCGCGCCCCGTCAGCCCTCAGGCCGACCCTAGGACCTTGGGCTCGGTCCGCCGTCACCAGCAGTGAACGCACTGACAGACACGGCTTCTGCTGTCCTAGGCAGGGGATAAAGGCAGCTCCGTTTTTCTGTCGAGAGGGTGAGTTAGCACTTTCCTCGGGTGCCAGCTGCAGGCATCTCGAGGCTTCTGGTGCCGGATGGTAAATTCGACACGTTTGTTTTGTCCCCCAGGGGCCGGAGTCACCTGGCACCCCCGGATTGCAGCTTTAGGGCTGATTTAAAGGCCTCATCTCCTGACGTCACCTGGTGTCTAGTTGGCTTGTCGAGCTCCCCTCTCTAGCCTGGAGCAGGAGTTCAGCCCGACGTGCTGCCCACCTCATACCTCAGGGGAAGGCCCCTTTCCCTCCAACCGGGCCATTTTTCTCTTCGGGCAGAGAGGCCCCTGGGAGAGCCCCCTTCCCCTGCTGGGGGAGCCGAAGCTCCCTGTGCTGCCCGCCTTGCCTGGAGGCAAGGGAGTCCCACTGGCCCCTGCTGGGCCGGCCGGAGAGCGGAGGCCGTGCCTTCCCGGGGAAGCCGGCTGAGCGGGCCTGGCCTCCACAGTGCCAACCGGAACTGCTCCCTGCTGACGCCCGTGTTCCCACCGAAGCCTGGCACAGGTGGGGAGGGAGGGCCGCCCCGCCCCCCGGGCATCCCTCCTGTCTTTGGTCTCCTTGCTGAAGCAAAGCTATGCCTCAAAGAATATGAATGAGAATAAAAGGAAAAGCTCAAACGTCTGTGTGATTTGTGCTGGGCTCTTCTGCGCAGGCCTTTGGAGTCCTGGAAGCTTGGTACGGGTCTCGGGATCAGCCTGGAGGCGTTAGGATTTAACTGGAAAGTAGGTTACGCGGAGGGACCGTATTACAGGATTCCAGGTGTGAGGTTTCACTTTCGTAATGGGAGCCAACCAGTTAGGGACTTTTCCCCCCAAAAGCCTGAACTCTCAAGCCCCCACTATACTTTCTGTGGCAGAGAGGGCCGCCCCCAAGCCGCCTCACCAGTGTTCAGAGAAACGTGAGGTCCCTACTCCCTTGCCTCTCCTGTGGCTCCACAAATGGGGGATCAGATCACCACCACCCCCCACCCCCCAAGATAGGGAAGCAAGAGCCTCTCCCCACAGGCGCCATGGTAGGGGCTCACTTCCTTTTTTTTTTTTTTTTTTTTAATGTTTTCTTTTGAGAGGGAGAGACAGTGCAAGCAGGGGAGGGTCAGAGAGAAAGGGAGACACAGAAGCTGAAGCAGGCTCCAGGCTCTGAGCTGTCAGCACAGAGCCCGACGCGGGGCTTGAACTCATGAACCATGAGATCATGACCTGAGCTGAAGTCGGATGCTTAACCGACTGAGCCACCCAGGCGCCCCAGGGGCACACTTCCTCTGTCACCACAGATGACAGGTGGGGCCTGGGGAGGGCTTTGGGCCTTGAGTGCTCAGGGTGCGGCCACCCCCGCCACTCTTCCTGTCCTGGTGTTTCCTGAGGTGAGCCCCACCCCTTTGGGCCAGGAGTACAGGACAAGGAGGGGATCAAGGTGCCCCTCTGTCAGAGGGCCTGCACATGGAACAGACGACATGCCTGGGCCCCTGGATGCGGGACCGTGGACTACCTCTGGAGGTCATGAGGGCCCTGCCATAGGGGCCTTCAGACGGCCGGATGGCTCCACGGAGAGGCTGTGGTGAGGTTCAGAGGGCAGGAGACTGGCTTAGCCAAGGTCCATTCGGGTCACTTGGCTTGGGGACCAGTGCACAGGGAGCTGTGAGCAGCTGTCATGGCAGCCGAGTGTTGGCAAGGGAGCAGCCTGGAGCAGACAGAGGCGGGGCCCTGGTATTCTTGTTGGTAAAGCGGGGAACTACATAATATCAACCTCTCGGGCAGGTGTACAGAGTAACTGCTGTGTGCCGTGCCTGGCCCGCACGGGAACCAGACTGGTGGCCCTTGCCCCTCCCCCACCGACACAGCAAGGGGCTCCCAGTGCCAGGCCTGCGTCTGACCAAGCCGAGCTCTTCAGGATCCCCCGGAGGGTCGGCTGGGCACGGCGGGGGCAGCAGTCTGGAAGCCAGACACCCTCTTGGTAGACGACCAAACGCCAATACGTGGCCGGCTCCGGGGAGGCCACAGGCTTCAGGTGGCTCCGAGACGTTCTCCCACTATGATTCCAGTAAGAAAAAAACAGGGTGAATTAAGAAAGAGAGAAAGGAGGTGCTCGTGTTACATCGCCTACCCTAGATTGATGTCTGGGACTTTCAGCTGCTAAGCCAGAGCACTGGAAACAAATTGTCGTTTTGCTAAGAGCCTTTTCAGGACCTTGAGTGCTGGGCCGGCCCAGTGAACGTCCAGAAGGGCTGCTGATCGGTTCCATGTGCCCCTTTCATGCAGGGGCCATTCCAAGTCTACCTGAGCCACTTGTGGGCTCAGCCCAGGGTCTAAATGTCTTAACGTGACTCTGGCCACAGTGGCAAAAGGAGGCAATCCGTGTCCTTGACTTAGCTTTACCACGTGACCCAAAGCCAGGCGCTCTGATGACTGTGGCACAGCAGAGATGCCACCTGCTCAGAAAGGATCGCTGATGTAGATAAAAAACAAAAGATACTCCCCCCAAAACAGCGAATAGAAACTTACTAATTTAAAACGTGTCACCCATACCTCTTCCTCCCTACCTCTGGAATAAACCTTACTGTATATAAAATGTATCCTTTTTGTAAATCCACTTGTCCCCACTTCTCTTCAGGAAACAGCTGCAGGACAGTTTGCCAAGAGGGGGTACCTTTCATTCCCTAGAGCTGAGCTGTCCAGGTGTTCTGATCTTTGCTATTACAGTAGCTCCCCGCCCCCACCTCCTTGTCCGTGGTTTCAGTTCCGTGTGGTCAACTGCAGACCAGAAGCAGGTGACCTTCCTGATGTATCATATCAATAGCAGCCTAGTAGCTACATCACCAGGCCCACGCCATTCACCTCCCTTCATCATGCGGGCATTTTATCATCTTACATCCTCACTAGAAGGGTGGGTGCAGTACAATACGGTATTTTGAGAGGGAGACCATGTTCCCATCTCATTACAATATATTGTTATAGTTGTTCTATTATTAATTATTGTGAATTTCTTACTGTGCCTAATTTATATATTGGACTTTCTCCAACTTCCTCATGTATTCTAGGAAAAGGTATCGTAAAACCCAGAGTATATATAGGGTTCAGTACTATCCGCAGCTTTGGGCATCCCCTGGGGGTCTTGGGAAGTAGCCCCAACCCATAAGCGGGGGGAAAACTATTTAAAAAACAACTGCTGAAGAAAGCCTCGTGTACACAAGCTGTGGCCCAGGACATCCCTGGGAGTGGAAAGCCTTCGGTGTTCAGACCCTGAAGGATCCGGCCGAACTGCATTCTGGAAGGACTTGGGTCAGCAGGCCAGAAAACCGGCCCAGAGCACTGAGCTGAGACTGGCTGGTCGGCAGGAAGGGGCGAGCGGCCGCGTCGGGGAGGCGGAAGCCTGGGGCGCCCGTCCACGCCCAGCCCCTGCCCGTGGCGGCAGCTCCCAACCTCCCCCCTCCCAGCAGACCTCACAACTGGAGCGGAAAATGGAAATACGGCGCATGCTGCCACCAGCCGTGCCCGCTGTCCGTGGCTCTCCACACTTACCCGGACCGTGCTGAGAATCGGTCACTCCAGTGTCAGCTGAGGGGCCACCTGGGTCCTTCACGGGCCAGAATCCAGCTCGAAAACAACCTCTGAGCTAGCGTACGCGGCATGCAAGGAAGGCACGTCCTAAGTTTTGGCGGCAAACAGCCCTTCCCCTTCACATTTATATGGCTGGTGGGGCCCAGAAGGGCGCTGGGCCAAGGGGTGGGGGTGGGGGCTGGCAGGGCCCACCCAGCAGCCTGTAGGCCAAGGCCACCGTCCACCTCCATCCTGTTCTTCCTAAAACAAGGGCCTTCAACCTGGTCATAACATGTCTTATGCATTTACGTTTTTCAGAAGTACATCTTTCGTTTGTAATCAGAAAAATAAAGTTATTAAAAAAAACAAGCTCCGTGACAATTCGGTGTCACCGATTCATTGAGGAAGCTAAGGTTGTAGTGGGCGGAGCCCAGAGTGTATTCCAAAGACCGACCTGAATGGCTCCTGGGATGCTGCCGATTTCCAGACACAACACAGTCCACCGGGCACGCCTTCAGGCCAGTGGGCAGGCCAGACTCTCCGGCTCGACTCGTTCAGTTGTGAACTCACAACCCGGAGCCCCACCCCCCAGCACAAACGCGGCCATCTCAGGCAGGGAGGGGGCGCATACATCTGCCCCTGGATGGGGGGCCAGTGGACAAGAGTGGTACCACCTGGTGAGCTCGCCCAACCTGCCACCACCTTTGTATTCTAGTCCTGGGATCTCGGACACCACGCGTGACCCGGGGTCGGAACAGCTGGCGTGTTCCTGGAAGGAGAGTGGGCTGTGAATTCACCCCAAAGGGCAGCGGCGTCTCCTGCCACTGTCCCAAGAGCTGGCGCCCAGTGTGCCTGGCACTGTGGAGTGGTGGGGGGCGGGGAGGGGGGCTTATTTGTAGTTTCCAGCTGCTCCAAGACCAGTAAGCATCAGAGGTGGGTTCTGTGAGCCCGGGGCAGGCAGACGAGCTGACGGGGAGGTGTGCGCAGGATCAGCCAGGCTTCTGTTCTCCGAGGGGCGGCAGGTGGCTCTCCCCGCGGTGTGGATTCTCCCAGAGCTCCAGGGTGCAGGCATGGCGGCAGACTTCAATTCCTGCTTGGCAGCTTCTGGAGGGGGGGAAGCACGTCCCCATCCGAGCCGCCATCTCCACCATCGGACAGGCAGCAGGCACTGCGTTGCGGGGAGGCTGGGAAGCTGATCAACATGGTGTGAGATCCACCTGGCCTAGCGCTCAGCTGCGACCAGGACTCGGCG
>NW_027533258.1:1594365-1632333 GCF_008692635.1 Crocuta crocuta
CCTCGGTCCTATGCTGCCTAAGCTGTACGAGGGGGCCCACGGAGCGATTCAAACCTTTCCAGGATCAGAAGGAGACAGATCAAGTTCTCACCACCTGAATGCTGCCAGCCTGAGCAGGCCATCACGAGACCTGGAACCCCCTCACTTTCCCCAAGGTTCTGTTAGTGATGTTCTCACTGCAGTCGGGCCTGGCTGTGACCTTCCGCCAGAGCCCCCAGGTGAATACCGTCCCGTTACAGACGAGGCCGCTCAGGCCGGCAGTTAGGGCACAAGCCCAGGAAGGCACCGCAGACTGGTGGAGTCTGGACCCGAGCCAGGTCTGACCTGGGTACAGTCCCACCCAGTGGCATTTGGTCTTGGCACACACGGGAGTTGCCTGTGGAAGGACTGAAATCCACAGATCCACGTGTAAAATCTAGAGTCTATAAGGAGCTCCTATGACTCAACCACAAGACAACCCAAGTGAGAAATGGGAGAAAGACTTGAATAGACATTTCTCCAAAGATACACAAGTGGCCAGTAAGCACATGAAAAAGATGCTCAATGTCAATGTCGTTTAGAAAATGCACTTTAAAACCACTGTAACGCTTCACACCCATTAGGATGGGTAATGAAACAATAATCAGAAGGATTCACATCCTGCACCAGCGCAGAAAATATGCGCTGGTGAGGATGTGAACCCACCTGTGCGTTGTTGGTGGGAATGTAGAAGGGAGGGCAGCTGTTCTGGAAAAACGTTCGGTGGTTACAGAGAATTCCCATGAGAGCCAGTAGGTCTAGTCCCAGGTGTGTGCCCCAAAGAACTGAGAACAGGTGGTCACTTTTTTTTTTTTTAGGTAGGCTTCATGCCCAGGGCAGAGCCCAACGTGGGGCTCGAACTCACAACCCTGAGATCAGGGCTTGACCGGAAATCAAGAGTTGATGCTTAACTAACTGAGCCACCCAGGTGCCCCAAGATGTTCACACCTTGTACCTGAGCTTATAGCAGTGCTAATCACAATAGCCAAAATGTGGAAACAAATCAAATGTCCACCAACTTCTGACCGGACAGACACAGTGTGGTTCATCCACGCAACAGAATGTCACTCAGTCACGAGTACTGACGCGCTTGTGGATGGCCCTGGCAGACAACATGCTAGGCCAAAAGAAGCCAGACGCAGAGAATTGCATGCTCTGTGATTCCGTTTATAAGAAGTGTTCAGCATAGGTAAAACCATACAGACAGGAGGTAGATTGGCTTTGCTGCGGGCTGGGGGGAGGGACATAAAACACAAGGGCAGGGCCGTGACCCACCCCACCATTCAGATGCCCCAAGAGCAACTCAGGACCGTCCGCTGCACTTACAGGCCGTTCGCTGCTGCTATGCAGACAGGGAACAGAGCTGCGGGTCTAACTGATGGCACAGGGCCAAGAGGCCAAGACCCAAGGACGGCTCACTTCATCAACCACTGGCAATGCGACTCTGGGCAACTCACACCCCATCTCTGCTTATCTTCTAACCACTGAAAGAAAGCTATATGGTTATGTATCATTCACAGGGTTTTCTAAAGATGGACCAGGGACACGGCTACCTCTGCAAAGTATGGAAGCAGCTGGAATCTCCTATCATCTCTCTGATCTGCGGCGCAAGCTGGTTGTGGGGCTAGGAGCAGGCGGGCTCGCTGCCTGCCATGCAGACAGGGAGGGCCAGGGCAGGAGGAGAGGCGCAGAGGGCCAGAGATTGGCGAGACGTCCCTTGAGCACCGGCTGGCGTCTATGTCTGCCGCTTCCGCCACCGCCCACGGGACACTGTACCACACCCACGACAGAGGGACAGAATTCTTTATTAAGGCACGTGAGCTGTGGGGCGTCCTGGCCGAAGTGGCTTCTGCAGACACAATTTTAGAACAACAGCCGCTTCCATTCCCTTCTCCGCATGTCTGCGGGCGCGGCCCCTTCCAGGCTGCCTGGAGCCTGCACTGGGAGTGCAGGTCCCTTGAGGGGACTTTCCAGAGGGCAGGAGCCACGGCGTGGCCGCACCAACGCCGCTGGCAAATGCTCCGCGGCACCGGCCACCAGCAGCCCAGGGGAGGGCCCCTGCCCGCCAGGGACGGGCTTCTCGCCAGTGGTCGGATCCCGAGGCCCGAGCACGACACGTGCGGCGAGACTCCAAAAGCCACCACTTTCCTCAAAGCCTCCAGGGCAGCGAAGGGCAGCCTGGTCCGAGAGAAACAGCTTACAGCTTATTCCTGAGACGAAAGGGGCAGGTGTGAGGACGTGGCCCTCTCTCCCCTCCCCTGCCTCATGTGTTCTGAGGGCAGAAGGGACGGGTGTGTCCAGGCTGGTGGCAAACGCTGCATTTCCGGGGTTTCTTGGCCGTGGACCCCGTGTCTGTGCCAGTGGCCCGGGCTCTTTTGCTTCTGGCCTCTGGCCCCTGGGCTCGGCCTCCGCCTCTCGGCCAGGTCTGGGCTCCAAAACTCCCTGTGGGAAGAGTCAGGGGAAGGCTGAGTTCGGAACAGTCACACAGAAGCATCCAGAAAAACAGGGCCCAGCCCTGGGCAGAGGGCGCCCCTCCAGCCGTTGTACGGTCACGTCCACCCACAGGCCAGGCCCCCTTCCTACTCGCCACACACAGCGTGTCCCCACCTTCCGCTGCCCCAACACCACTCCCTAAAGGACACTGTGCCCTTCAAGGCCTTGGCCCGCCATCACTACCCTGAGAAGGAGGGCGCTATTGTCACTTCACGTATGTCCTCTTTACAGAAGTGACATCCTGCCAACTGGCCTGAGGTCGCATGGAGAAGCAGCAAGACCCAGCAGGCCCGTGAGCAACAACCCGCTCCTCACCATCCGTGCAAGGAAATACAGTTCTGGAGCCTTCCAGCCCTCAAATGGGCCTCTTGGTTTGGACTCTGCCCTGTGTCACCCAGGACAAGGGATCAGACACCACTTCCCGGAGCACCTCTCACACACTTTGAGCCCGAGTCTGTCACGGCAGTGGCTGTCTCCAGCCCCCTCCAGCACTGGTAGCCGGCCCTGCGCCTTCCCAAGCCTTCTCGGCTCTTCTGTACGAGCAGAACTGGCGATGTGTGTTAGAATCTCAGTCTAAGCCTAACTGAACTCTTTTATGAGAGAAGCACCCTAAGAAAGGTAGGCAAGTGCCCATCTTACTGAGGAAACTGAGGCTGTGAGGCCGGGCCCCTTGTTCAAGGTTCTACGGCCAGGCAGGCTTTGGGAGCAGTTCTGTCCAACAACAGGTCTCGGCTCTTCTCGGGTACCTGCTAAGCTTCTGCCGCGCACTGGGGTGGGCGGGGACCCCTTTCAAGTGCCCCCGGAGCGTGATCTGCCTTGCTCCAACGTCTGGGTGGCGATTCTCACCAGAGCCAGTTACTGGGCCCAAGCCGTGTACCCCTGGGCAGGCTCCTAGACGCCCCAGGGCCAGGCCCCACAGCGGAAGACAAGGAGCCGACAGAGGCTGGAGGAGTGCGGGGCCGAGCGGTCCGGCCGGCCTCGCGCTGCATTGCTGTGCGGCCCCAAGGGGAGGCGGTTCACTCACTGGGCCTCAGCTGCCTCACGTGTACCGCTGTCGGCACTGCTGAGCTGACGGGGACGGAAGACACACGGACAGCGTACCTAGCACGGCGCCATGTGCTCCACGGGCAGCTGTTAGCCGCAGCCGGCCTTGAATCTGGCAGAGAGACGGCGCGCACCTGCCGGCCCCCAGCGCCGCCCCGCCCTGGGCCACCCCTGCTCTGGGAGGTGGAGACCACCGTGCGAATGCAAACCTCAGCGGAGCCCTGGCCTGGCTCGGGGGCCGCGTCCCCGCTACTCGCCCCGCCTCACCTGGGGCCACGTTCTCGTCTGCCCACTGGAAGAAGCCGCACTGCTGCTCTCTCGGCTTGGCGCACGTGTGGAACTGGCGGCCCTTGTTGGGCCCGTCCTTCTGCACAGTCCGTGTGACAGTGGGCTGGCTGCACAGGCAGGACGTGGCCCCACTGCTGTCATCGCCAGGTCTGCTAGACCCACCCCGGCGGTCCCCCGGGCCAGGCGGGTGTCCTGGCGAGCCGCCCGCGGGTCTTGGTGCCGAGGGGGGCCCCCCTGCGTCCAGGGGGCTGCTGTCAGCCCACAGGAAGAAGTTGCAGCCGCCACTGTTGCACTTATAAAACTGCCGGCCCTGGTTGGGACCCTCTTTCCGGACGGTGAGCAGCACGGCCTCCTGGCCACAGTTGCAGGTCACAGAGTCACTTCCACTAGTGGCAGCAGGTGGTGGAAGGGCCCGGGGGGCGCTGCCGATTCTGTTCAGGGACTGGCTCGCCTGCAGGTAGTTCGAGGGCTGGCTGGCCGGCTGGCTGGCCCTGGGGTTGCCCCGCGAGAATCTTAGGTCCAGGAGCTCCATCAGGCTCTCATCACACCCTCCGATGCAGCCCACGAACTCCAGAGGCATGGTCGGGGGAAGGCTGCCACGTTTAAACTTTAACTTCAACCTAGTGAGACCAGAAGATGAGAAAAAGCATGAACTCCCAGCTGCAAGTCTTCTGGTCCGAAAAGGGCTGCATCCCCCTGGGCCCCTCCTTGCCCCTAGAAGCCCATGCCAGGCACCTGCCAACTGCTGTGAGCCCCTCCAGTTGTCACGAGGGCGGAGGAAATCTAAGACCCCAATTAATCACCAAAATACAGGTCTCTGAAAGGTTCACTTCCTGTGAACACCAGCAGTTCTCGGCCGGGGAGGCTCCTGGGCCCTTTCAAGGTGTTTTGTTACAAGGCTACTGAGTGATAGCTGACGTATGGGACTCCGCCTGAGGCTACAGCCCAGGCCTCGGCCCAGCCGCTGCCTGGGAGCAGAGGCCAGAGTCCAATGGTCTCCTATCAAGCCAGACCTTAGACTTAGAGAGATGGAAAACAATGCATTGTGGGTTTTTTGTTTTGGTTTTTCAGTCTGTTTTGGAAATAGGTAAAAATGTGCCATTTATATTGGTATGTAGCGCACGCATTGTAAAATTAATACATATATTTTTAAATGCCTCCACTTTAATTTAGATAGTAAATATTGATGAGCTTAACCCATAAGGAAAGCTCTTTGGGCCCCTCAATGATTTTTAACCATGTGAGGGGTCCACACGAGGGCTCTGGGCCTTTGGGAGGAGCTTGGAAGCCAGGGCCGACACTCGAATATTCTCCCCATGCCCTCCTTGGCAGCAATCTAGCTCGAAAGGGCAAGGAAAGGGCGCTTTTGTGGTTCTTCAGATGCACAGAGGGCTCCTCCTGGGCTGCCCAGCCACCACGGCAGGGACGGGACACACTGATTTCAGACCATCAACCCAGCTGCTGCTGAGCGCACTGACTCCCCCTCTGCCCCGGGATACAGGGCCCTAGAGACTTCCTCCCACCAGTGCCCCTCCTGCAGCTGACTCAGGGGCCTGGCTCACCTGTAAACAGGGTGCGGCTGACAAACTGGACACACAGTCCCGTCCCTGCTGGCCTCTAGCACAGAGTCGGGGAACCACATGGCCGACCGGCATTCTGGGAAGCCCGTACAGCTGAGGTAGAACCTGCGGGCAGAGGAAGCAGGGTCAGGCAGGAGCCACCAGGCCACAGGAATAAACACTCCTAGACTGTCGCCCGCCTGGCAGGCAGACTTTCCTTCAGTTGATTAAAGGAGATACTCCTTTTTCTGAAAGATACGTAAATGGCTATGCAGTCACTGGTACTGAATGGGAAAAATTAGCCTGCATTTCCCATCTTCGTGAAAAAAAGAAATAGCTACTCCTGACTCTGGTTTCTACTTAGAAACACCAACCTGGGACGCCTGGGTGGCTCAGACAGTTAAGCTTCTGACTTGGTTTCGGCTCAGGTCTTGATCTCACAGTTCATGGGGTCGAACCCCAAGCTGGGTTCTGCACAGTCAGTACAGAGCCTGCTTGGGATTCTAGTCCCCCTCCCCCACCCCCACCCCGCTCTTGCACGCACACTCGCTCTCTCTCTCAAAATAAATAAATAAAACTAAAACAAAAACAACTCACTGACCAGCCCGGGCCATGGTGAGACCAACACCTGAGGGCTCTGCTCAGATGCCGGGCTGTGTGCACTCACACCTTCCCTGGCTTCTCCAATTCTGATGGGGACCATTACCACTCTCAGTTTACAGTGGGGCAAACTGAGGCAGGGAACAGTCTGGACACCTGCCCAATGATGCACACGTGGTGAGTAGGGGAGCTGGGCCTAGAACCCCACCTGTCTGATCAAAGAGCTTCCACTCATGACACCTGTACTGCATTGTTCCAAAGTTCTTATTTATTTAAGTAATTTCTACACCCAATGTCAGGTTCAAACTCACGACCCAAGATCAACAGTTGTGTGCTCTTCCGACTGAGCCAGCCAGGCGCCACTTGGCCAACAATTCCTTACAGCTTCCAGCCACGAAACTTTGGGGCGGGACTAGCCAATGTGAGCACAATTTTTGTTGTCCGTTGAGCATGCCTGGGAATGACCAGACCAGGGGAAAACCAACCAAACCCCAATTATTCAAACAGCAAATCCACAAACTGAGAAATGGAAACGGTCAGATAAGCCCTGGGGTGGAAATTCCACCAGACAATCCCTAGACCTCCCCGGGCGACTCAGGAGTTAACGGCACAGCACTTACTAAGCATTCACATGTGGCAGGCAGTCCATACCCCATGTACTAGCACTGGCTTGTATGTGTGCACCTGCTGCCTGCTGCCAGGCTGTGCCCCCCAACCTCTGGTTTCTGAGAGCGGCCTGGCCTTCTCTTCACCCAGGTCACTGTTGGGTCAGTAGTCGGGGATGCCACCAGCTTACATGGCAGCACAGAGGTGGCACAAGGCTGCAGCCCAAGGCGGGGGGGGGGCGCGAAGGAATGAATGGCCGTGAAGACCTGGGATCAAATTCTGCCTTTCCTGCTCCCCAGGGCCACCTGCTGAGGATAAGCCACCTCAGCCTGCTAAGCCTCAGCCTTCACCCCATACAAAACTGGGGTAAAAACACCGCCCTGCTGTTTGGTTACAAAGACCAGAATATGTGGCAAGGACCACGTATCATGCCCACCATAGGGATGGCACATCATAAATGACAGGCACCATCTCTGTTCCCTACTCCTGCCGGGAATGCCTGCCAGCGGCCAGGAGAGCTTGGAAAGCCTCGCGATATGCTGCCCCCCTGTGCTGCTGCGCTAAGACTCAGAAGGGATGTGGCACGTCCAGGTCCAAATCAGAGCCAAAGTCGGAAGAAGAAAACCAGTGCTGGTGAGGGTCTCTAACATGTCAGGCCCTGCACTACCAGGCTGCTGCCCCATTACGCCAAATCCTCACCCTTCCCAGAGGGGACACCGCTGCCCCAGGTTTATGGAAAATTGGGGCTCAGTAGTTAAGTAACCTGCTCTGGGGCACACAACTTGTATGTGGCAGAAGTGGGATTCGAACTCAGACCCAACGGGGTCCTCAGTTCCCGCTTTTCCACCATCCTCCACATGGTAGGTGGGCAGCGCCTGAACCACAAGGGACGCAGCCTGCCATCATCCCCTGCCTCCTCTGTATCCCAGAGCATGTCACATCTCCATGACCAGGTCCCTGTCAGCTACCAATCTACCTCCAATACCCAGTCCAGGGGCCACAGCAGCAGGGCTGCCTTTGTTTTTTAAAAAAATATTTTTAATTATTTCTGAGAGAGAGAGAGACAGTATGAACAGGGGAGGGTCAGAGAGAGAGAGGGAGACCCAGAATCTGAAACAGGCTCCAGGCTCTGAGCCAGCTGTCAGCAGAGAGCCTGATGCGGGGCTCAAACCCACGAACCATGAGATCATGACCTGAGCTAAAGTCAGAGGCTTAACTGACTGAGTCCTCCAGGTGCCCCAGGCCTGCCTTTAAATAATGACACAGAGGGGCACCTGGGGGGCTCAGTTGGTTAACCACCCGACTTAGGCTCTGGTCATGATCTCACAGCCTGTGGGTTCAAACCCTGCGTCGGGCTCTGTGCTGACAGCTCGGAGCCTGGAGCCTGCTTTGGATTCTGTGTTTCCATCTCTCTCTGCCTCCCTGACTCACACTCTGTCTCCCTCCCTCTCTCTCAAAAATAAACATTAAAAATAAATAAATGAAAAAATAGGGGCGCCTGGGTGGCTTAGTCGGTTAAGCGTCCGACTTTCGCTTAGGTCATGATCTCGCGGTTTGTGGGTTCGAGCCCCGCATTGGGCTCTGTGCTGACTGCCAGCTCAGAGCCTGGAGCCTGTTTCAGTCTGTGACTCCCTCTCTCTCTGACCCTCCCCTGCTCACGCTGTCTCTCTCTCTCTCTCCTAGAAATAAATAAAACATTTAAAAAAAATAAAAAATAAAAAAGTAAATAAATAAATGAAAAAAAGAAAGACACAGAAATGAAACGACAGGGCCCCACAGGGGGCTGTCTGGTTAACCCAGCGAGTGCCGGCGAGCACTGGTGGGGACAAGTCTGGCACTGACCCGCCACTCTTCTTGGTCTTGAGGACCATGTCCTTGTTGCACTGCGGGCACTTCTTGATGGGCTCTGGCATAGCTGGGTAGATGGCTTCTTGCTGGGCCACCTCTGCCCCTTCCCCAAAGTACTGGGATAACGCCTCGTCCAATCTGAAGAAAGAGCAAGACATTTACGATCTTTTTAGTGCGCACGCCTGAGTGTGGCCAGGGGAAGCGGCGGGCTGCTGGCCACAGGCCTAATGTGGAGAGCGGAGGCAGGCAGAGCACGTTGGCCGAGCACGTTGGCCGAGCGGCCCTGGCGGCCCCCAGGAGTGATCCAGCTGCAGGCAGGTACTTCCGCCCCGTCAGCAGCCCCACGTCAAATGAAACTGCACAGCAGGGTCCTTACAGCCACTCCAGAAATAAGTGTCTGTCTGCCTGGGTTTACATTTGAGCTAGCTCATCCTTTCCTTTTTTTTCTTTTAAAACTTTTTGTTTAAGTAATCTCTAAACCTAACTTGGGACTCAAACTCAATCCTGAGATCACGGGTCACACGGTCTACCGACTGAGGTTGCTGGGTACCCCGGTCCATCTGCTTCTTTTCCGAGCTCCTTTCCGAGCTCGCACGGGGCAGGAAGCGTGTTTGTCTCTAACAACACACACGCTCGCTGCTACCGGGGGCCACCTCCAGAACTCCGCAGAACAAACGTGTCACACACCAGCACCAGGTTTACGGCCACACGGCTGTGCCGCCTGTTAACTCAGGACAACTGAAATCAAGAGGATGGCATCTCTGGAGCCAGCAGCCCGGAGTGACTGGACCAGACCTTTCTGGTTACTGCTTCTACACTGACAAAGCTCTACGGGAAGGAGAAAACTCGGGAGGAAAGCCTGAAGGGGAAGGATAGCGTGTGGACAGCCCAGCCAGGCACGCCACCAGCTGGGACGAACTGGCCCGAGGACATCTAACAACCCGCAGCACACACCTCACGAGGCACAGCGCCCGGTGACTGCCATGTCACCCCCTACCCGCCCTCACTGCCCAGGGAGAAGTTACGGTCGCGTGCACAATAAGCAGGATCCAGACTCACTTCTTAGCTTTGGCGACCGCTTCAATGAAAACCTGCTTGTATTTCTGGACTTGCTGCCTCAGAACCACCAACTTGTCCTTCTTCCCCTCGCAGATCAGCTTCAGATCAGCCTCCAGCTCAGCCCGCAGGTTGGGCTTGGACATCTCATAGCCCATGGAGTCGTAGCCTGCGGGGGAAAGAGGTGTCCCGCGTGGCCCCGGGCGACACCCTCGGGGACTTCAGTTACCCAGCTCTGCCAAAACCCCCCTCCCCGCTCCCCGCAAGCTGCTCCTCCTCACCTTCCACCAGCCCCATGCCCAGATGCCCGGGGAGAAATCGCTTGTCCGGTGTGAGCCCGACGTACATCCGGGCTTTGATCGTCTCGATGTGCTCCGCGTGAGTGGCATCAGTACCTGAAAGCCAGTCCCGGTTACTCGGGGTAATGCGGACGCTCTCACCGTGTCCCATGGGCACCTTCCTCTGCCTGGACTTCTATTCTCGGTAAGACCCCTCCCTTCGCATCCGGCCCACGCAGAAACCACACCTCTCCCTCACATCTGCTTCCTCACTTAAGCTGTCGATGTGAGCTTCGAAACGCGCGTCTTTCTCCTCTGCTCCACGCGGCAGAGCCCCGGGTGGAGGCCCCAGCACGCCATCCGCGTCAGTACGTGTGCCTGGTCTCCTCGTTTCTGGCTGCTTCCTCCACCCAACCCGTTCTCTGTGTCATGGCCTAAGGGATCTCTGCAAATGTAGCTCTGTCATCAGAGAAATGCAAACCAAAACCACAGAGGTACCACTTCACGCCGGCTTGGGTGGGTATAGCCAAATAGCACCGATAACCTCCGTGCAAGGGCACGGAGAAACCTCAAGCTTCAAGCATTGCTCCAAGTGTAAACCGGTGCAGCCCCCGCAGCAAACGGTCCAGAACCTCCTCACAGGTGAATGCAGAGTTACCACAGGAGCCAGCAACTCTACTGCCAGGGAGCTACCCCAGAGATCGGAAAACACGCCCACACGCAAACCTGTACACGAGTGTGCACTGCAACAAACGGGAAAGACCCGAAAGTCCACCAACCGAGGGACAGATAAAATGGTGGTGCAGCCGCACAACGGGGCGGTGCCAGCCAAGGGGCAGGGGAGACGTACCGACTCATGTCACGTGGATGAGCCCGAGAACACGCGAACTGGAAGAAGCCAGTCACAAAAGGCCACATGCCGTAACGTTCTATGTACACAAAGTGTGTAAACCAGGCACGTCTGTCGAGTCAGAAAGATGAGTGGCTACCCGGGGCCGGAGGGGCTGGAGGGAACGGGGGTGCGGTGTGGCCGCTCCTGGGTACCGCGTTTCTTTCTGAGGCAATGAGAACGTTCTCGGTTTCATTGTGGGGAGGGTTGCACGCTTTTGTGACTATACTGAACACTGACTTGTACGTCTTACATCGGTCAAGTGTGTGGTACGTGAATTATGCCTCAATAAAGCTGGTAGCGGTTTTTAAAAACACAGCTCTCTTGAGCACCTGGGTGGCTCAGTTGGTTCAACACTCAGGTCGTGATCTCACAGTTTATGACATCGAGCCCTGTGTCAGGCTCCCCACTGACAGTGCAGAGCCTCCTTGAGATTCTCTCTCTCCTTCCCTCTCTGCCCCTCCTGCACTTGCTCTCAAAATAAATAAAAATAAAAAATAAATCTTTGCTCCTTTCCTCAGAAATCTTAAATGGCCCCCTGCTAGCCACAGGCCAACAGCCAAGCCTGCACGCCACGTGCACCAGGCCCGCGGTCAGGCTCCAAGCACCTCCAGCCTCACCTTCCCCGCGCACCCTCTGCACCCCGTCACAGCGCCGTGTGCTTCCCGGAGCCTTCGTCTCCCTGCAGATGACTCCTGTGCCCGGCTTGCCTTCACTCACCGGGGACTCCTCCTATGAGGTTTAAGGCCCCTGCCCTCTCCCTGCCAGAGCCCATTGCGGTGGACCCAGGTGCTGCTGTGATTTCTTCCTCCTGATAGATGAGCCCCTGGGGGCATGGTACGACCTGGCCTTATTCATGCGTCCCCAGGGCCTGGACCAACGTGTAGCTGTGGGAGCCTCCCTGATGGTGAAGCGACTCTGCTCACCCTGTAAGCCCTGCTGAAAGTACAAGCGACGGCCACAGGCCTCCAGGAGGGCATTCCTCCCGAAGTCCCAGGACTACAAAGCTCAGCATGCAGCCGCAGCGAGGCGGCTGGGCCCCAGGGACACGCCCAGGGAGCTCCGCTTCCCCTTCCATCCACTCGGACTCCACGGGGACCTGGCAGGTAATGAGCGGCGCGCAGAGCCAAGTGTGAGCACGGGGCAAGGGATGGCCACCACCCCGGTTCAACCAACCGCTTCCTCACGGGAGCTAAGGCACGGGCTTCCAGACCTCCTGACACCTCGCAGGATGAAGACATGGATTTTTTTATGTGGAATCTCTCAAGCCTTTGATGTTGGCACCTTATTCAAAACAAAAGCAAATCCCTGTGTGGGCCCGATATCCTGAGGCCACGGACAGGACCTGGCCAGGGAGCTCCCCGTGCACAGCCCCGAGCCCTGGGACACATCGATGTCCTTATTCGGCTGCTGGAGGGCAGTGGTTAAGAGCATCGGGTGCTGACTTACTCAGACCAAGGTTCTTAACTTCTCTAAGCCTCTCACTTTGGCTACAAAGGGTGTCGAGAATATTGCAGCCACGTTAGAGCTATGGCAAAGACCGGAAGAGACACTGCCTGGCCCGCACGGAGCGCACAGCAGCCGCCAGCTACCAGGACAGCAAAGTTACTGACCGATGCCATGCTTTTCCATGAGGGCGATGAGGTCGGCCTCGGTGAGCAGCTGGGGTGGGCTGGTCTCCCCGTCCACCATCTCCACAGTGCTGGGCTGAAAGCGGGAGCCTCTCTCGTAGACAGGGAGGGTCTACAGAGAGCAGCAGAAGCGGCAGTCAGATCATTCTGGCTGGTGCTGAGGCAAAAGACAATCTGCATTCCAAAGAACGCGGCCCTGCTCCATCAGTCGGCACTGGGGTCGGGAACATGGCCGTCTTCCCCTTTCCATGAGGCCCATGGGGTGCGACGTGGACTCTGGCCTCTGACTGGGCCCATGCTTTAGTACCTTGTCACTCCAGTGGTCATACGGGTACACATCCAGGTAGTTTCGGGCCAGAATCATGAGGCCATGGGCCACGAAGCGCTCCTGAGCGATGTCTATCTCCACAGTGGTCTCCTGGCCCTGAGCATCCTGGGAGCAGCAAGCCAGGAAGTGGCGAACAATGAACTCGTACAGTCGCTGCTCATCTCCCTAGGAAGAGAAGAAAAGAGTCTGAGACTCCCTCCAGAGAATAACATCTCAGGGATGGCGGCATCACGGGTGTGACCGGGCTGAGGCCTGAAGTCCTGCGCGAACAGGCCTGCGGCTCCCAGAGCCCCCGCGCAGCACAGAGCGCCGGGCAAGCCTGCTGTGTGCTGTGGGCATAGGCACAACCCTCAGCGGCCTAATCAAGGTAAGCAAGGAAGGCATCTTACCCTCCCAACTGAGAAGTGCTTCTTTTGACCTAAACCCCACCAAGGGAGGAAACAAGGTAAAGCACAGAAGTTAACAAGAGATGGGGCGCCTGGGTGGCTCAGTCGGTTAAGTGTCCAACTTTGGCTCAGGTCATGATCTCACGGTTCGTGGGTTCGAGCCTCGCGTCAGGCTCTGCGCTGACTGCCAGCTCAGAGCCTGGAGCCTGTTTCAGATTTTGTGTCTCTCTCTCTCTCTTTGACCCTCCCCTGCTCGTGCTGTCTCTCTCTCAGAAATAAAAAAAAAATTTCAAAAAAAGTTAACAAGCGGTCCCTTGTGTATAAGACACAGTAAAGTTACAGCCAGCAGACCCAGACCACCATGTTCACAGGGTTCAGGAGACTTTGTACCAATGAAGCAATCAAGGACTGAGTGAGGCTCAATCCGTCAAAGCCCATAAGATGCTCGTACTCCTAGCCAGCAATTCTCCTTCTAAGAATATACCCAAAGGAAGTGAGAGGTCCACAAAGATACCTACGCCAAGTATTAACTGTTATCATGTCTCAAAAAGTTGAAAGCGACTTCATCATAAAAAACTGATTTTGCAGGGGCACCTGGGTGGCTCAGTTGGTTGGCAATCCGACTTTGGCTCAGGTCATGAGCCATGACCTTGCGGTTCGTGGGTTCAAGCCCCATGTTGGGCTCTGTATTACCAGCTCAAAACCTGAAGCCTGCTTCAGATTCTCTTTTTCTCTGTGCCCCTCCCCTGCTTGTGTGCGCACATGCACTCTCTCTCTCTCTCAAAAATAACCCAAAAAAACCCCAAAAAGTAAAAAACAAACCAAAACAGGTTAGGCAAAAAAAAAAAAATACATATATATATGTATATATATATGGTATAGCTATGCAATCATTAAATATCATACGTTAAAATATTTCAGGGGCGCCTGGGTAGCTTAGCATTGGTTGAGTGTTCACTTCAGCTCAGGTCATGATCTCAGTTTGAGTTCGAGCCCCCACTGGGCTCTCTCTGCTGTCAGCACAGAGCCTGCTTCAGATCCTGCCCCCCCACCCCTGCCTCTTCTCTGTCACACACTCTCTCTCAAAAATGAACATTTATTAAAATGAATTTTAGCATACGAGGAAACGGCAAATTTTTTTCTTCCTTATACTTTTGAATTTTCTTAACTGTCTAAAACAAATGCATATTACATTTAAGACCAGAGAACAGTATGTGTTAATAAAAGAAGGAAACAGAGACTGAACTTGGCTTAGCTCTGCAATGAGCCTGCATCTGTCACACAAGCCTAACCCTCAGGGCCCTCGTGAGCTCATTCTCCAGCTGAGGAAGGATAGGAGGTGAGACACACGTCAGGGCTGCCCGAAGGCCCTGCGGCCACTGGACCCAAGACAAGAGGCTGGTGTCAGAGCGTCCAAGTGCCAGGGCGGCAACGGAAACTGATCCAATCTGGGGAGGATGGGGGGACAGATTCTTCCAGTTAATGAGGCACCAAGAAGGCCAAGCAATTCTGTGGGTGGCTCTGTGGAGGTCGTGCACGGGCCTACCCGAGTCGGGGTGCTCGGCAAAGCCACAGGGGGTCTGACAGCGTGGGAAGGGGGCTGGACAGTGGAGCCCACTCTGGGGGGCGGGGACTCATGGATGCCAGCAGAATGCTGAGGCAGGAGACTTCGGACACTGACATCTCCTTGCAGAAATGGAGACATATTTAAATATCACCCAGTTCCTCAAGTAAGAGCCCACAGGGTAAATTCTAGTGCTGCTAACCCCTCACCTCCCCCCGGGTTCCAGGAGGCAGTAGTCAGGGAAACCAACCTGCAAGCTGCTGGTGTATTTGGTGGGGTGGATGGGGGGGTGAGCTTGGTCAGTCTTGTTCCCGTTGCGCGGAGTGGGGCCGCCCCGCTCTAGAATGCTCTGGGCAAAGGCCCCCCAGCGCGGATCCGCGGTCTGCTGCTCTACTAGCACCGTCAGATTCAAGTCTTTGGGGAAAATGTTTGTCTCAGTCCGAGGATAGCTGATGTACCTAAAACAAAGGCAAACACACAGAAAAAGAAATCGCTAGAATTGCTCTAGAAACAACTGAATTAGACTGAAAACACCTGGTGGCACCTGCAATGTCCCTTCTGAGCTCGAACCGAAGGCAAGTTCTCAGATGGGACCCCCCGATGGGGTGACAAACAGCAGGCTGTCTTGCGGAGATGCCCCAAGAAGCCACAAGATAAATGGAAGGGGCAGCACAGGCGGGGACACAGTAGGCTCAGCCTGCCTGCCGTTGTGTGGCCGGGACACAGCCCTGGCCCGATCTATGCCAGTGACCCCCACGGCCTCGACAGCAGCAACAGAGAGTGTGTCTACGAATGTTTGTCAAGCATAGAAAGAGTAATGCTGCCTAATAAGTCATCATGTGGACCCTACATGTAATTTACAACTGTTTATTAGCCACATAAACAGTATTAAAGACATCATTTACATCCTTTTTTTCATACAAGTCTTTGAAACCCACCGCATATATTATTCTTATGTCAAGTCCCAATTCACACGACCCAAATTTCAAGTGCCTGATAGTCACCTGTGGCGAGTGGCTGCCACGCTGGTCAGCGTGGACTGCACTGTCATTGGAGGGCTCTGGGGTGTTCACCAGCCCTGAGGTGGGATGATTTACAATGGCAAACGACTACCAAAGGTGCAGTCTGACGCCTGTCAAGGCCCTGGGAGAGACTGCCGAGAGGTCAAGCTGAGATGTGAAGTCACTCAACGGGCTCTTTTCCTTATCAGAAAAGGCAACGTCAAAATTCTTCTACTTCGGAGCTCAGGTGATACCTAGACAGTTTGTATTTAGCCATAGCTCTAAAATACTTTCACCCAGGGGTGCCTGGCTGGCTCCGTGGGAGGAGCACATAACCCCTGGACTCAGATTGTGAGTTTGAGCCCCATGTTGAGTATACAGATCACCTAAAAATAAAATCTTTAAAACAAAACTAAATAAAATATTTCGCCCTGACAAAGATGCACCGAATTCTACTCCCAGATATTTACCCTTGAGTGTAGAGCTTTTCGGCAATCCTCATGGTGTCTTTAGCATTTATCCTCAACTTTCGAGAAGCCAGCTTCTCAAGCTCCTGTTAAAATGTGTCCACAAGGCAAGTTAGGGTGCAGTGTGGGAGTCAGAGGGCACAACACAGCCACACAACTCGTCTTCACAAATGTCTGGCCACTGTCACCCCAGCCGCTGTCACACAGAGGGAGAAAGCCCGTAGCAAAGAAAGCTTTCCGGACCTGCCAGGCAGAGCCATATCCCAACCCCGTGGTTCTCAGGCTCTGATGCACAGAGGCAAGAATGCCTGGGAAGAGAAGAGATTCCTGGGCCCTGAGCACTAAGGATTCTGACAGAAGGGGGCTGGGATAGAGGCCAGACATCTGTTTGTTTTGTTTTATTTTGCGTTTAACCAGCAAGTCAATGTACAGATTCTAATACAGGCAGTCTGGGAACCGCACTTTGGGAAAACCAATGGAGCCCTACTAACTTCTGGATGATGACCACCATTCTTCAAGAACTCCTGGGAGATAATCGACCGTCCTTCCCCCTGGTCACGTCACTTCACGTTCCATCAGTGTTGGCGGCCATATGTCAAAGCCTATTTAGCCAGTGAGGAACAAGACGCTTACGCCTGCAAAGGACAGTAACCCTCCCCCCATCATCCCTACAGATCGCACGCACACACGCACACACTGGGCCACACCAGGATAAAGACCACACTGCCTACCAGGCCCCATACATTTCTTAGCCTGTTTGTTCAACCTCCAGAGTGAACGCTGACGGCAACTGTACCCTGGATTATCCTGATTGGTGGTGGTGACTGGGAAGGGGTGCCCCCAAAGTAGTTAACTCCAACCCGTGTCTAGAAGGGTGCTTCTTCCTGGGTCTAAAAACTTCACAAACCCTCTTTTAAGGTAGGTTCTTGATGCAGATTTTAAAAAATGTTTACACAGATTATGCACATGGTAAAAAAAAATCCTCAGGTGGAAAAAACAAGCTATTCTAATTCCAACAATGTAAAAATTACATGTATAAAAAAAACAGGAAGAGGGGACACTGAGAGTGTATCAGAGGTTACGTAAGGAGGGCAAGGTGACGGGTGATGTGTCTTCCTCTTTGTTTACTGAACCCCACACAAAACAGCTATGTTGCATTTATTAACTTAAAAAAGCATGAAAAGACCAAGCAGGCTCTGTTTTGGGGTCTCTGTTCTTCCCAAGTGCTTTCCCACGTGGCCCTATGAAGGGCGATGCTTCCTGCCACCGGCCACCGTCTGCTGGAGAAACCTGGTCCCAGCACCAGGCAATCAGGGCGCCTGAGCACCCGGCGCAGTCATCTGGAACATACCACGGTGTCCAACGCTTGAGGCCTCCACTTGCTCTTTGCCTTAGACTTGACCTCCACCACGGTTGCCCTGGGATCCTGGAAAGTCAGGAAAAGCAGAGGCTACATTAACCTGTTCGAGCTCCTTCTCTAGCTTTCCTGCGGGAGCCTTTGCTCACCACTCTGGGTGACACCCACCGTGAGCCCGGGCCCCAGCCGTGAGGGCGCCTCGAGTGAGGTCGGCTTGAAGCCCCCGGGGTGGTGGAGACCTCGCCACCTTCCCACTCAAAGCCTCAAAAAGGCTTTAGGAGGCGACTTTACAGGCCCTGAGGTGCCTCCCGGAGCCTAGGAGATACACCAGCCTACGCATCGCCTAAGTACTGTTTCCCATCTACACGTGCACAGTGTTACATTTTAAAACTTCAGGATAATACCGAACTAGAAGTTGGAGAAATTATACACTACGAGCTGGGAGACCCAATCTTAAGACCAACTTCACACTCTGAGGAGACTGTTTTAAACGGACAAAGAACTCAACCTAAGGGATTTGCTGATGACGATACGTGCGTATCAAAATCCAAATTTCTCTCTGCAAATCCAGTGGGCCCCTGGTCTGTCTACAAGCAGCTCAGAGGCTCCACCTTGCTGTTTTCCCACCCCACACTGCAGCGGACAGGCGTGTTCCTCTACTGAACAGGTTAACTGTGCAGCGTCAAAGACATGCCAGGAAGTTCCGGGACTTCCAGGGTCAGAGGGCGGAGCCGTGGTCACAGAGGCTCGTGGAGGCGGGGCGGCCTGCAGAGGAGCTGGAGTCAGGTACAGCGGGATCCAGCCGGGCTGTGCCCCTTACTACCTCTGTCTGCACATGAGTTACTTCACTCTCCCTGCCTCATCTGTAGAGTGGGGACAGGATCGTTGCCTTCACGGGCACTATCGGGACCAAACAGAAGAGTATAACAAAGTGTGTCTGGCACTGGAGCCGGTGCTCCCTAGTTATCATCCCCTGCGACCAAATCCATAATAAACCTGCAGGGCGCTGCAGCCGGGAGCACAACTCAACAGGTAGGGATCTCGGAGGTTCACTGAGGCACCACTGAGTGCGGCCGCCCGTTAAAGCCGGCATCACAAGGTAGGGAATCAATCAGTATGAGGGTCGCAACTCGGCCACCGACCGGCCTGCGGTCCCCTGATGCGCCACGCCCTCTGCTGACACATGCTGCCCCCACTCTGCTGTGGCCGGCTGCCTCCTGCTGCTCACTCTGGCCCTCACGCAAATGTGGCCCCGAGAGGCCTTCCGTGACCACCACACCTAGAACGGTCCCCTCCTTGGCCCCCCCCAGGCTGCTCTCTGTTCCTTCCCCCTACTTTTCCTTCCTGGCATTTGCCTGTGGATGAAATTGACGTGCTTGTTTGTGACTTTTGTCTTTCTAGATCTTGTGTAACCAGTGGAGGAGGGAGCTGGAGCAGACGCTGCCCAAACCCCTTCCAGCTCTAGGAGTCTACTGTTCTAGGCTGGTCTAGAGGGTCCTGACTGATCTCTGCTGACAGCATTCTACTTCAGGAAGAGCTTTCAGCTATGTATTTCTCAAAATTTCTGACTTTATCTGAAAGGCCTACAGCTCCTTTGGTTTCACATTGTTTAGTGCTACTTTCATAGAGTTGATCTTACAGGTTCCCTGAAAGTGATGCCCTGAGATGCGAGCCGAAAGCTCCAGTTCAGTGGGAACAGGGAACAGGATCGTTCTGCTAACAGAGAAGGAGGGGCTTGGGAACTTCCAGAACGGTTTTCCTCGATCATTAAAATTCCAAATAGCTCTTACCTCCATGCACAGCTGATAGAGGACAAGACAAGCTGTGTGGTTGAAGAGGCGATGCCTTTTCCAGTTGAATTCTACGACCCCATCTCTGTGGTCGTGAGTTACTGTATCGAGGACAGACAGGAAGGCCGTGACTCAGCGAGGCCACACGATGGGACAGAGAGAAGAAAGTGTATGGCAGTGAAAGCCCAAAAAGGAACAGGAAACATTGCTTTGGGAGTGTGGGTCCTTCAGGAAACTGAGTGGAGTCTGAGCATCCTAATGGGGTGGGACGAAGGGGAGCAGGGACTGGAAACCGCACACGTGTCATCAGTGCCATTTGCGCTCCCCGTTCTTCCCAAGCCCTTAGGTTTGTTCCGTAAACGACTTTTCCGGCCTTACCTTTAATTTTGTGGAAAATTTCAGGCACAAAAGCCTGAATGGCTTTGAACCTCTCCACCACGAACCCCAGGGTTGGGAACTGGCAGCTGCCGTAGCTGATCAGCTGCTCTGCTAACACCTCAGGAAAAATCCTCTGAAGCCTCAGGGTTTGGAACCTAGTGAAGGCAGCTCCTAGGAGGTGAGGACGGAAGGAAGGAGACGGTAGGCCAGAAGACCGAAGCCAGCGGCACGTGTTTACACACAAACACCCAGCCCCCAGGGTGCCACGTGGACCCCCAGGGGTCTGCCGGCCGCTCACCGATCCGCAGGTCCAGCTCCTGCCTCACGTCCACGGCATCGCTCACTCTCCGATCGGGCTCGGTCAGGTTCTCGCAGGCCGTGCGGACGGCTCGGGGGGTTATCTCAGAGAAACGGGCTCTCAGCACCTGTAGACTGGGCTTCACTGTGGAACAGAGCAACCAAGGTCAGAGTCCTATCACACTGCCTTCCCATCATGAAGGGCTCGCTTTGCTTAAACCGCCTTGGATGAAACATAAGCCATCTCGAGATGCTCTGAGGCACCCAATTTTCTGATTAGGTCAAATTAACAGCACGCTTCCCACTGACGAAGGAAACTGCACTGTAACCACTAAGCTTAGTTTTCTCGTGAGTAACACTGGCAGGAATTTTAGCTATTTAAGTGAATTTCAGCTATTCTCCAGATGAGCCTCTCAAGGTTCTAATCTCAGTCGCTCTCTTAGACTTCTTGGAAAAATAAGTGTTGTCAATTAGAAGGTCCTGTGGGGAATTTCGCGTCCTGGCACAGAAATAACACAGGACATACACACAGTCCCTAAAAGTTAATGTACTGAAATTCCCAGCAGCCATTACAGCTTTCAACACAAAAACATTTAGGGAAAATAGAAACTGTCCACTCTCTGAAGCCTGAGAATGGCCTGTGCATCACTTCCGCTACATTACCTGAAATCATTAGCCCTGTTAGAGGCACTTAAATTCATTTCAGTGAGTATTTATTAACATTCAGGCATCGTACACAGAATAGATCAGATAAACATTCTAGAATGGTTCTTTGCACCATACATACAGCACACGCATTCTCCTTTAAAAGGATAAAGTATGAAGTCCCTGCTCTCGAGGAGCTGGTAATCTACTCAGACCCGACAGGAAACAAGTCCTGGGCTGTGGGGTCCGCGCCACTCGTTAACTCTTGCCCTAGGAACTGTGTCAGCTTGGCCTGACTTTCCAGAAGGCTGAGGCTCCGGCAGGTTCAGTAACCTGCTCCAGGACCCACTGCCGGTGAGACCCAACAGATTCAGCGGGGAGAGTCTTCGAGGAGGGACTCGGCCTCGGGCCACCCACACAGGGGAGCCATCCACTTGTGTGGTCCCAGAGCACGGAAGCTCGGGAGCCACGGCACTTACCGGCCCTGCACACGTGGATAATCTCAAACCCGATATTTTCCCCTTCTCTATCGCAGTCGGTCCAGATCACCAGGGCCTGGCACTGCTGGGTCTCTCGTTCCAGAGTTTTCTGAAATTCCCAGCCAGGGAAGAGCAGTGAGAGCACAGTCGCCATCACCTGACACGTCTACGCTAAGGACATCTGAGTGAACCCAACGGGAGTCGTTTTCTCGGAACGTGCTGCCTCGGTGAGAGGGAGCGATCTGAGGAAACTGCTCTTACTGCCGGCGAGGATGCCGCGGCCGCTGGGATGTAAGCTGATTCCAGCTCAGAATCACGGACGCAAAAGCGAGCGTCCAGAAGGTGGAGGGTTTAACGCACCTACCTAGTGTGACAAAACCTAAACCTCGGCTCCGACACACACCTGTAACTGTTGCGGTTCTGATCGTGTCCTGCTCAAAAACCAAAATGACCCCTGAGTTCCCCCCAAGGTTTCCCAGTTAGCAGTGAACTAACTATAGGTGTCCTGACCGCCCGAGAACGTGTAACTCGCCGTCACGTGACTATTTACACTGTCATCTCTCCATGCTAATTAGGGAGGGGGGCGAGGATTAATTTTTTTAACTTTGAATTTTTTTTACTTAAATTTCTGTTACTTAACATATAGCATAATATTAGTTTCAGGAGTGGAATTTAGGGATTCATCATTCATTAATTAGGACTAATCATTTAATAATATTATCCCTAAGATTTATTTAAACAACTGCTATTTATAAAAAGGCTTTTTTTTTTGTAACTGTTTATTTATCATGGAGAGACAGAGAGAGACAGAGTGTGATCATGAGAGGGGGAGACACAGCATCCAAAGCAGGCTCCAGGCTCTGAGCTGTCAGCACAGAGCCCGACACAGGGCTCAAACCCACAAACCGTGAGATCATGACCTGAGCCGAAGTCAGATGCTCAACCGACTAAGCCACCCAGGCGCCCCTAAAAAGGCTTACTTTGAGTCAGTAAAACTTGTGACTCGATCTTGGGGTTGTGAGTTCTCCATTAGTGGAGAGATTATTTAAAAATAAATTTTTAAAAAAATAAACAATTATTTATACGATGAGTGGCAGTAATTTTTTAATGTTTATTTATTTACCTTGAGGGGGCAAGGAGCGGAAGAGACAGAGAGACAGAGGGAGAAAGAGAATCCCAGGCAGGCTGTCCGTGTAGAACCTGACTTGGGGCTCAATCTCACCAACTGTGAGATCACGACCTGAGCTGAAATCAAGAGTCAGGAGCTTAACCTACTGAGCCACCCAGGTGCCCTGAGGATTACTTTTTTAAATCATGGTACTAAGTTCAGTGGGAAACCTGATCTCTAAATTCTGATGCATTCAAAACACAGAAGTCACAGTTCAATTATTGTGCACTCTGGAGTTGTTCAACTCCAGTGCCGTATGTCTTCCAAAAGATCCTACCTTGATGTCTACAAAATTCTCTGGGCAGTACTTTTCAATTTCTGCTTCGAAGAGGACAAGGGGATTGCAGCTCTGCCTAGAAAAGAAAGTGAAAACACAAAACATCCAACCTCAGCATAGGATGGAAAGTCCTCCATTTTAACGAGAAAGAAATTGCTCCAGTGAGCTCGTGGATGGATCCCCACATGAAAATGCCAGACGATTAAAAGCAAGGCTATGTTCAGTGACAGTTTTACCAACAGAATGAATAATAACTAAAGGATGCCTTGCCTTGAATGAAACAAGAACATCTGCTAACTGTAATAACACAGAAAAGTTATTTTTCCGTGGATGACGTTAATTCTATAAATAAAACAATGGGTTTTCATTATAATATTCTGTATAACAGCTACTTGATAGCTAATATCGATTGTCTAAATGTGACTCAACACATAACAGCTTTGAGTTTCAATATTCTTGGTAATGGGTGGTTTACGTCAGAGAGAATACAGGTTATTTAGAAAAAAAGCAACGCTATGACTCTGCACAAAGCACCTTCTGCTTTCTGTGACAGGAGGAGCACGTCTGCAATAGGATGAGTGTAACACAGTGACTCCGTGAAACAGGTCTGGCTAGTCTAAGGGAGGCAGCACTTCAAAGTGGTTGTTTGTTCTAAACGTACAGTAAAAATTCACAATGGTTCAGGTGACCTTAGGTCACTGCTGTCGTCTGTATGGTTTTCGTCTCCTCGAAATCCACATGCTGGAATCCTAACACCAACGTAACGGTGTCAGAAGGTGGGGGCTCTGGGAGGCGATTAGGTCACTGTGGCACTTCATGAATGGGATTAGCGCTCTGATAAAAGAAGACTCAGAGAGTTCTCTAGCGCCTTCCACCAGGTGAGGACACGGTGAGAGGTCAGCAGCCTGCAGCGTGTACCCTGATCTCCTAGTCCAGCCTCTAGAACCAGGAAAAATCCATTTCTGTTGTTTCTTAGCCCCACCCCGGCCCAGTCGATGGCATTTTGTCATAGCAGCCCAAAGGGACAAAGACAGCCTCCTGAGTATTGGAAGTTATACAGTAAGACCAGTGTGCCTCTAAATCCCTGCAGCATTTCAAGACTTACTGTAAACATCAGAAAGTTCAATCCCCAGACATCATACTAACCATTTGCGGAACTGCATCTGGAAATCATGAGCCAGCAAATGTCCAGAAACTGAAGTCATTACCATGGTAACATTCTGAAGGGTGACAAAATTCGAGTCAGTCTTTCAGCAATTCTAGTTTGCCACATCTTTCAAATAAAAGGGAGGGACTTCTGTTAAAGAGAAAAGAGGGGTTGCCGAGGGTTGGGGGGAAGGTGAGGAGGAATGAGGAGGTGGAGCACAGAGGACTTTAAGGGCGGTGGGAATGCCCTGCGTGATACTGTAATGTGTCTGTGACACTTTTGTCCATACCCGCGGCATGTACATGACCAAGAGAGAACCCTCATGCGAACTAGGGGCTTTGGGTGATTATGATATGTTAGTACAGGTACAATTGTGATGGCAAAGATCACTCTGGTGATCTGATGTTGATCATGGTGGGGTGGGAGAGGCGCACGCGGGGGGGCAGGGGTCTGCAGGAAATCTCCAAACCGCCCTCTCAATTTTGCTCTAAAAACCTAAAATGGCTCTAAAAATTAAGTCTATAACAAAACAAAACAAAACACCTAGTTGACTGGGAAGAAGAAATGAACATAAATGCATCTCTTTGAAGCCAAATGGCAATCTAATGACCGTTCCATTTCTAGCACCATGATGCCTCTTATAGGATTTAAAGTTTCCTCAAACTATTGTATATCAATTTCTTTCTTGTTATAAAGAGATGGGGCCATATTCAATTAAGAAGAGACTGCCTTATAAATTACAAAATACTCATTTGTAACGAGGGATCTTTAGGTCTCAACAATTATTCTTTTAAAAAATTTTGTTTAATGTTTTATTTATTTCTGAGGGAGAGAGAGAGAGACAGCATGAGCATGGGAGGGTCAGAGAGAGAGGGAGACACGCCATCTGAAACAGACTCCAGGCTCTGAGTGGTCAGCATGGAGATGACATGGGGCTCGAACCCACAAACTGATGACTTGAGTCGAAGTCGGATGCTTATCCGACTGAGCCACCCAGGCGCCTCATCAACAACAATTATTCTTGAAAGATAGTGACGTCTTCTATGATGCCCAGGCTCGTTCTTCTTGATCAAATAACTTGTTTGTTTTTTATGTTTATTTTTGAGAGAGAGACAGAGTGTGGGTGGGAGAAGAGCAGAGAGAGAAGGAGACACAGAATCCGAAGCAGGCTGAGCTGTCAGCACAGAGCCCAACATGGCACATGAACCCACCAACCACAAGATCATAATCTGAGCTGAAGTTGGATGTTTCACCAACGGAGCCACCCAGACGCCCCTTGATCAAATAACTCTTAAGGTACAAGCAGTTCAGCAATGACCTGTAGCAAACAGCTTCTATTTTTATAGCCATAACTAGGAACTTGAGGAATGTACACCAGAATGGCCCGTGGACCTAATAGCACACCTCAGCTGCAAGACAGAAATATAGCACCTACCTGGCCATACAGATGATAATCGAATTCATAGATCTTGTTGAATTTAGAAAATCCTTCCCTCTAGAAGACAAAACAAGAATCAATAAATTACACTGAAAACAAATGACTCCTCAGTCTAAAGACCAAGCAGAACCGTGATAAGTGGTCAGACCAAAAAATTACAGTATTTCCTAAAGATAAAAACTAGGCTAAATTACTAAGGCCATTTATGAAGAGGCTGCTCCAAACCGTTACAAGCACATGGTTGGTACAGTCCATGGAGTTTTTATGCCGGAAGGTAACCCTGAGTCAGCTAATATGCTAATAGACGAGCCTGGGATGTCCAAGGTCAAGTCACAAATTAGAGGCAGAGAAAGGATTAGAATGAATACTCTTGATGAATTTCTCCTTCTTCTCCATATACTTCTGCTTTCTGGCTGTACAACTGCACATGTAAACTGGGGAGCACAGGCTCATTCAGCTTTCTGGACATCAGTTTATTTTCTAATAAAGTTACCTCTAAGTGCTCCTCTGGCTCTGGAATCCAGTAACACTACAGGCCCCAGGCTGCACTGGAATACCTCAGCTGCAAGCATGGATGAACAGACCCTCTCTGAATAGACCCCACCTTCCTCCACAGCAGATTAAAAGTAGGTACACACATCACCAACACTGCACAGAAGAGAAAGGCCCACTGGGAAGTAGAGAAATGTTCCAGGACCAAGAAGATCAGTGTCGAGAAGACTCCTCCTTGGTCTCACAAAGCCAATTTTTCTGAGTGGAATACTGAATGAGGCTCTCCTTGAGGCAGAAGGAGAAATTTTAAGAGGGATTTTTTTTTTAAATTTCTTTCAACTTTTATTTATGTTTGAGAGAGGGAGAGAGAGAGAGAGATAGAACATAAGTGGGGTAGGGGCAGAGAGAGAGAGGGAGACACAGAATCTGAAGCAGGCTCCAGGCTCCGAGCTGTCAGCACAGAGCCCGACACAGGACTCGAACTCATGAACCACAATATCATGACCCGAGCTGAAGTTGGCCGCTTAACCGACTGAGCCACCCAGGTGCCCCAAGAAAGAATTTATTTTAGTTTCTCATGCTTAAGATTTTGCTGGTGGCCAGTATTGCCAAGAAAAGAAACTCCAACTGCTAATTAAGCCGTTTAATAGAGAACTGATTAAACATCAGTGGTTTCTGACTTTTGTGTGTGAGTTTCTGACTTTCGTGTGTGAGAAGCAGGTGTTTTTTTTTTTTCCTGAGAAAGTGGTTTCTGACTTTTTAAAATAAACTCTGAAGGGGCGCCTAGGTGGCTCAGTCGGTTGAGCATCTGACTTTGGCTCAGGTCATGATCCCGCGGTTTGTGAGTTCAAGCCCCGCGTCGGGCTCTGTGCTGATAGCCAGCTCAGAGCCTGGAGCCTGTTTCGGATTCTGTGCCTCCCTCTCTCTCTGACCCTCCCCTGCTCGCACAGTCTGTCCCTCTCAGAAATAAATAAAGCATTAAAAAAAAAAAAAAAGCTCTGAAGCCTTCCCAAATACTTATAAGGACCTTGATACACAAGAAGGCTGAGATCAGCTTACTCAACCTCTCCCCAGTCCAGCCCCAAGTGACTCGTGAGGTGCACATCCATTGTCCCTCGCGTCTTTGGGGAACAGTCAAAAGCCACCGTTCTGATCCTCTCCAGGGAACTAACTTGTCTGACAACATGTGCATCATCCTACAACCAGGCCTCCTGCGGGCGGTCTCCTCTCCCAGTCGTAGCCTCGAGGACGTGAAAGACTTTTCCTGACATTTCAAGCTTGCCCCTCTGTAATTCCCACGTGAAGATGGTATACAATTACGTGTGAGCCCACGCGTGGGCGAGGTGTTCAGGGAAAGTGGATACTCCAAAATCAGAGCAGTTTTGGAATCTGGGGAAAGAAAGAACACCCTTCCGATAGATTGAGAATGTAGCCTTTGTGATTTCTCCCTCCCTTTTTATTTTAGAGAGAGAGCATGTGAGCGGGAGAGAGGGACAGACAGAGAGGGAGGGAGACAGAATCCCAAGCAGGCTCCATGCTCAGCGCAGAGTGCGACGCGGGGCTCAACCCCATGACCCTGGGATCATGACCAAAGAAATCCAACTCTCCAATCAACTGAGCCACCCAGGCGCCCCAGCTTCTGTGATCTTTTTTTGGAGTGCTGTCCACTCTATTAAAAAAAAAATACAAGTCCTTTCTCTAAGCAGTCTGTAGGAACTACCATACGGCTGCCATTAAATCCATAGCATTCTTTTTAAAGATGTATCTTTCTGATTATAAAAATAAAACCACTAAAAAAACTGCACCCACATAGAGAAGGCTGCAGTTTTCAGTGTGCTTTTGAATGCTATTGTAAATGGAATTGTTTTCATTTTCTTTCCAGATTGTTCATTGCTACCTATTTGTGTGCGTTGATCTCGTATCTTGTAAGTTGGCTGAATGTATTTATCAGCACTAATGGTTTTTTTGTGGCTCCTTTAGAATTTCTATTCTAGAAGATCACGTTGTCTGCAAATAGACATATTTTTACTTCTTCCTTTCCAATTTAGATTTCTTTTTCTTGCCTAATTGCTTTCGTTAGAACTTCTAGTAATTTTGGATAGCAATGGCGAAGAAGAAAACAGGTAAATCTTGTCTTGCTCTTGATCTTAGAGGAAAAGCTTTCTTCCAGTGTTTCACCCTCCGAATAATGTTAGTAATGGGATTTTCATAAATGCCTTTTATCATGAAGAGGATTAAATTTTTATCAAATTCCACATCAATTGAGATAAGCAATGTAGGTTTTAAGTAGGGGATTACTGCAGTCCTATCTGTGTTTTATAAAGTCACGCTGGCTACCCAGAATTTCAATAGTGAAAAGCTAGGGAGAAAGCTATCCGAGTTCTCCACGTGAGGGCAGAGGCCTGAACTCTACAGACACAACCTCAGCTCTTGCTCCCACTATCTACGAGCTAGAAATGGAGGTCTAAGGAAAGACCTTGGGATCTTGCAAGGAAAAAAGAGCAGTGACCTTCTGCTCCACACTGTTAGAAATGGCGTCCAGGAAACTATTTCACAACCCACTTTTATTTGACAGATTTTCCTGAACAGCTCTTAATCACCTCCATGCCACCTCTTTTACAAATTCTTTTTCTTTCGCCTTCCTCTGCACCTCTTGTGGGTCTAGAACACATTTTCATCCCTTACTTGCCTGTCTCTCCGAGTGCGTTTGTACTAGCAGGAAGAGGGCAGATGTTCCCTCTAATCCCAAAGCCTAGGTGTACTGCCTTGTTTATATGCGTTTACAGACTGTAAAGCCAGCGGGGCGCAGGGCCGAGGGGATGTGCTGTTGATGGAGAGAGCTAGGTTATCTGGGAATGCTCGGACAGGGCTTGACTGCCAAGTTAAAGCACTGTGATCAGTGGTTCCCAATAATTGAGTTTTCGAAGCACAGGGAATACTGTTAAAACACAGCTTTCCCTGGGCTCATCCCAGACCCACAGAATAGCCAGTGTCCCAGCTAGTTTCGATTCTCAGACTAGTTTGGGAACCGCTGCTGTGAACAAGGAGGAGCCAAGGTTTTCAAGCACATGGATGAAGAGTCTTAACTACGCTTTTAAATGCCTATCGGTCCGAAAAGAAGACGAAGCCGCTGCGGCGCTGTCCCGCTGGGTGATCGGGACACTTCCCTCACCCGCACAGCTGATCGGACATACGCCTCCTTACCCGCCTCATGCGGCCGTTGGACAGCAGGTCGGCGATCCCCTTGGCCGCGTCGTTTTTCTCGGCCACACAGAGAATCTTCCGCACGCCTCGGAAGGCCACCTCCATGGCAGCGCGGGACACGGTCCGGGCTCCCGGCCGTTGCAGCCAGCGGAGAGTGCAGCGGGCGACCGGGAAGATCATCCCTAGGCCCCGCGCCCGCAGCCGCCCGCCAGGTGTCCATGCATGCTGGAGAAGCCAGAGGTGACGTCCACCTGGCGCCCGCACGAGGGGAAATGGGGCCCCCCGAAAGCCGCCAGCGCCACCTGCCGCGTCCCGGCCACCTCCCCTAAGCCCGCAGGGCTTCGGACCCGCGGCCACCGCAGGGAATCCCGAACCTAGACGTCCCGCTTCCGCCCGCCTTCTGGGGCTACATCCGCCCGCCTTCTGGGGCTATACCCGCCCGGCGCGAGCACTGCAGAACCGGAACTACAACTCCCAGACTACCCCGCGCCCTGGACTCCTTGTACGTTTCCGCTCCTCCGCCCCACTTCCTTTCTTTTACGACGGTGGTTGGTAAATTGATTGTCCTTGGGAGAGGCCGCTCGACAGTGCTGTCCAAACCTGCCCTTAGCTCACAGTCTTTCTCTCCCGCTCGGAAGCCTACGCGGACACTTCCGGGTCACGCGGCGCAAGACACCGAGAGTCATGTGATGCCAAGATGGCGGCGCCGCGGTAGCTGGCTCCAGGTTGTGGCGTCCAAGGAGTCGCGACGGTTTCTGCCCTCGGGCCGTGGGGGCGGCAGTGCTTGACTGGCCCCTGCGGCGGCCCGTAGTCCCGCGTTAGGGGTCGGTTCTGGGCTGGGCTGTTGCTGTTGCGGTGTGTTCTGGGTGTGCGGGTGACCTCCCTGCAGGTGTCCTGCGCCGGACGCCCTCGCCGGAGGAGGAGGAGGAGGAAGAGAAGAGTAACCGGCCTTACCCGGTCTCTTGGACCTGCGGAGTTCATGAGGAGTTTGTGGGCTTTGGAAGAGTTAGCCAGATCTCCGAGGGGACTGTGGGAGTTCGAGTCTTCGAGTGTGCGAGAGGCAGCCTAGTACCCCCGAGGGCGCAAAGAAGACCACAACGTCTTTGCTTCCTCTTCCAGAGGCCTGGCTTCCCTGCGTTGATTATCCCCGCATTCTTTCTCACTTCCTCTCAATGTTCTCTCCATACATCTGGAAATATGATCAGCGCCCCTGACGTGGTGGCCTTCACCAAAGAGGAGGAGTACGAGGAGGAGCCTTACAATGAGCCCGCCTTGCCCGAGGAGTACTCGGTGCCTCTCTTCCCCTTCGCCAGCCAAGGAGCCAACCCATGGTCCAAACTGTCCGGGGCCAAGTTCTCTCGGGACTTCATCCTTATTTCCGAGTTCTCCGAGCAGGTGGGACCCCAGCCCTTGCTGACCATCCCCAATGACACCAAAGTTTTTGGTACTTTTGATCTCAATTACTTCTCCTTGCGGATCATGTCTGTGGATTACCAGGCCTCCTTTGTGGGCCATCCCCCTGGTTCTGCTTACCCCAAGCTGAACTTTGTGGAGGACTCCAAGGTGGTGCTGGGAGACTCCAAGGAGGGAGCCTTTGCGTATGTGCACCACCTTACCCTGTACGACCTGGAGGCCCGGGGCTTTGTGAGGCCCTTCTGCATGGCTTATATCTCAGCAGACCAGCACAAAATCATGCAGCAGTTTCAGGAGCTCTCGGCTGAGTTTTCCAAAGCTTCTGAGTGCTTGAAGACAGGCAACAGGAAGGCATTTGCGGGAGAACTTGAAAAAAAACTGAAAGACTTGGATTACACCAGGACAGTGCTGCACACCGAAACGGAGATCCAGAAGAAGGCCAACGACAAAGGCTTTTACTCGTCTCAGGCAATTGAGAAAGCCAATGAGCTGGCCAGTGTAGAGAAGTCCATAATTGAACATCAAGACCTGCTGAAGCAGATCCGCTCGTACCCTCATCGGAAGTCGAAGGGGTCTGCCTTGTGTTCTGCGGAGACGGAGCGCACCCAGGATCAGGCCGACCAGGTAGCCACTACCTCTAACCCTGAAGAGTCTGCTGATGCAGACCTTTACACCTGCAGACCTGCCTACACCCCCAAACTCATCAAAGCGAAGTCCACCAAGTGTTTTGACAAGAAGTTGAAGACCTTGGAAGAGCTCTGTGACACGGAGTATTTCACCCAGACCCTGGCTCAGCTCAGCCACATCGAGCACATGTTCAGAGGAGACCTGTGCTACCTTCTGACCAGCCAGATTGACAGAGCGCTTCTAAAACAACAGCATATGACAAACTTCCTCTTTGAAGATTTTGTGGAGGTCGACGACAGGGTGGTAGAGAAACTAGAGAGCACACCCCCTAAGCCCAGTCCAGGCAGGCCGCCTTCCAGGTCTCTGGAAGAATGTCCGATTCCTCAAGTGTTAATTAGCGTTGGCTCTTACAAGTCAAGTGTGGAGTCTGTGCCCATCAAGATGGACCAGGAACTTGGAGATGAGGAGTATAAGGAAGCGGAGGGGACAGAGTTGAGCAGTTTTGACCCCCAGGAAAACTTGGACTACCTGGATATGGATATGAAGGGGAGCATCAGCAGTGGTGAAAGCATCGAGGTTCTGGGCACGGAGAAGTCCACCTCTGTGCTGTCTAAGTCTGACAGCCAGGCGAGCCTCACGGTGCCGTTGAGCCCCCAGGTGATCCGGAGCAAAGCAGTCAGCCACAGGACCATCAGCGAGGACAGTATTGAAGTCCTCAGCACCTGCCCCTCTGAGGCCCTCATCCCTGATGACTTTAAGGCCAGCTACCCAAGTGCCATTAACGAAGAAGAGTCATACGCAGATGACGGCGAGGGAGCCATCCACTTCCAGGCAAGCGTCAGCCCGCCAGAGCTGGGTGAGGCACAGGAGGGCAGCTTAGCAAACATCCTGTCCCAAACAGACTCCTCCTGCTGCATCGGGAAGGAGAGTGACAGTCTGCGGGTGCCCCTCTCCACCGCAGCCCACACACACCCTGACCCAGACGGAGTGGTGAGCAGCCCCCCGCAGCGCTACAGGCAGAAAGACCTGGGGTTCCGTGTGGACTTTGCGGGGGAAAGCGCCAGCCCTTCCCGAGACACCAGTTCCGAAGGCTTCCCCGCTCTTGAGCTGGACCCGGGCCGCTTGCTGGCTAGCCGGGACGTCAGCAAGACCAGCCTGGACAACTTCTCGGACACCACCAGCACCATGAGCAGTGTAGCCTCCACCAGCTCAGACAGGACTCCCTCCTCCGCTCATCCCACCGGGCCCTCTTCTGAGAGGCATAGAAAGAGGGCTGGCCAGAACGCCTTAAAATTCATCCGTCAGTACCCCTTTGCCCATCCAGCCATCTACTCCCTGCTCAGCGGGAGGACGCTTGTGGTCCTGGGGGAAGACGAGGCCATCGTGAGGAAGCTCGTGACGGCGCTGTCCATCTTTGTCCCCAACCACAGCCGTTACGCCAAGCCCGTGAAACACTGGGTCTCCTCTCCTTTGCACATCACGGATTTCCAGAAGTGGAAGCTGATCGGCCTGCAGAGGTAACTGGTTACCGGGGGGCGGGGAAGGGCCCTGTCTGATTAGAGACGAGGTTTTGAACGTCCATCCCTCCGGGTGAGGTTAACAGGTCCGCGCGGTGGGGCTGCAGTCGGGAGACCTGGCTTCCAGACGGGGCCCCCAGCACCGACTCGGTCTGTAACTTTGGACAGGTCATTCCCTTTCTCTGGTCTCCTCTTTCCTTGTCCCTCCCATGAGGGGTTGCAGGTTCTAAGCAGTCTTCAACCTGTCGGGTCAGAATTATTTAGGGGAATTTTTTAGATTATGAATTTCGGGGCCCTATCCCCCAAGAGATTCTGATTCAGTTGGACATGGAGTTTATCTGGTGTACAGCAAGCGCTGGGGGATAACCGGACTTCTAGATCTCAGGTTCTTGGGGATGTTGAAATTCACACGATGGTATGAATGACTGAGAGCTGCTTCTGAGAAAGGGCTGTGGTATTCGTAGAAGGTGGCAGCCATCACTATTGACAAGGACATCAGAGGGCTCGAGTGGCTCTTACTCCACTGTCCTGTTTGCCCTAGAAGGCTATCTTTCTTCCCCCTTAGAACTCTGTCTTAATAAGAAAATGCAAGGGGCGTCTGGGTGGCTCAGTCGGTTAAGTGTCTGACTTTGGCTGAGGTCATGATCTCACGGTTCGTTAGAGCCCCGCGTCGGGCCCTGTGCTGATAACTTGGAGCCTGAAGCCTGCTTCCAATTCTGTGTCTCCCCCTCTCTGCCCCTCCCCCACTCACACTTTGTGTGTGTGTCTCTCTCTCTCTGAAAAATGAATATATGTTTAAAAAAAATTTTTTTAAATAACAATAAGGAAATGCAAGACCCAAGTCCCCCTTCCTCTGCTTGAATGCTGTTTCATTTCACCAAGTTACTGGAGTGTTAGTAGACTCCCTTTTGTTTTTCTGAATACTGCTTGACAGGTTGTCTGGCTCGAGGGTCTGTTTCCCTCAGGGTGTGTCCTCAGTCCCTTCCCTGCAGCCCGCTTGGCACATCTGTAACGCAGGTGCTGGCGCAGGCGGCCCGCGCCTCCCATGCCACATGGGAGGAGCAAAGGGAATTTCTGCCGCTCTGCAGTCAGCAACCGTTTGTTCTGATGTTCCTCCTTTCCTTTGTGGAGGTCCCTGGTGCCCGTGAGCTCACTGACCTCACTCTCCTGAATCACCTGCTATCGCCCCTCTTGCAGAAATCACCGAGCCCTCACTCCACCCCTTGCCACGGTAGGCTTTACCCAGGGTCGTAGTGCTGGGATTCAAGCAGGTGTTGTTTCCTCATCATGACTTGGCTCGCTGGCCATGCTGGCGGGCGCGGGGGTACCGTCTGGGGGTGCCTGAGCAAGGCCGCTGCCCTGGAAGACTCCAGAGTTCAGGAGCAGAGACGGGAGACCGCAGCCTTGCCGAGCAGGGAGGAGAGTTCCAGCAGCAGGTGCGTCATGTGTGTGCTCAGAAAACAAACGAGGTGCTTTCGTGGCACGTGGGAGGTGAGGGAGCTAGGCGCCCGGGGACGGCCTGAGGTCTTTGGCTCGAGCGACCAGGAGAGTGGGCTTGCCGGTGTGACATGGGGACTTGGTGTGACACACCCAAGACACCTGGACCAGCCCCTCAGAGTCGAGTCCTTGCTTATGGATGCAGAATCAGGCTCGGGAGTTAGAGGGCCGCACCGGGTGCCCTTGCAGGCTTTGTCCTTCCCCTCGGGATCCCGTCCGTCGGCTGATGCCAGCTCTGTGCTGGGGTAACATGTCTGTTGCGGGAAGGGCAGGACCTGTCCTGGATGGTCTCTGCTACTCGTCTCGGTAGAAGGACGTGTCAGCGTCCCTTAAACACACCTCTTCTCCCACTGACTCCCTCGCCCCCACCTCTGACCGTTCTCTTCTTCACCTCAAATAGACTGCACGGCAGTGTATTCACAGCCAGCTTACCCGGCACTGGGCTCAGGACAGTGTTGCCCTTTCCGCTCTCCCTGAAATTCCCACCTTAGAATGTGCCAGAACGGCGAAAGTTCATGTCTTACACCAGCTCTGTTCTCCTGGGTCCCTGGCTGGCGTGCTGTGTTGAGGATCCTGAGGCCCAGGCTGGTCGCCTTGGCAAACCTGCCTGTGATCCAGTAATGAAGTCTGGGCGCAAGCGAGTAGCTGGCAGGCGGGCTCCCTGAGCTGCAAAGGGCTCCGCGAGTTGCTCTAGGTCCTGGGCCGGCCCTGCCGGGGTCGGTATTCATCCCCACCTGCAGCAGGCAGGTCCCTCCTCCACGCCTCCACGCGAGGCTTTGTTCCCTCCTGCGACGATGACAGGGTTGGATCACCGACCATTTGCCCGGAGCTTATAGAAGGCTGGGAAGTGCTAGCCACCCGGCCCGCTGCCAGCCCTGTGAGGTGAGTCAGCCGTGGCACGGCCCCGTGACAGGGCAGGCACCGCCTTCGTGCCCCCCCCACCCCCCCCCCCCCGGCTCTGTCACCCCTCTGTTAGCCTGGCCTCTGAGGCCGTTTGTGTCTGCAGACGGAGCTGCCGTCACCTGCCTCGCGAGAGCAGGTGAGGAAGGACCCGTCACATCTGCTCGGTGCCCCATCCGCGCGAGCGTGTCTCTGATAGCCGAGCGGGGATGCGCACCGCCTCCGGGCAGGCGGGCCAAGGCCGCGGGCGCTGAGCGTGGCCCTCACCGGCCGGGCCTTAGAGCCGTTCAGCATCCCTGTGCGACGGCGAGGGATCCATCAGAAGCGACAGGCGAGAGCTTTGCAGCCGGTCTGGAGTGGGGAGTGTCTCCCGCTCTGCTTCTCACACGTTGTGGGCGCGCACACACGCCGGGAATCGGCAGTGTCTGCCTCGGAGGGTCCTGCTCTGGTGTGACGTACGGTGGGCGGGGGTCGGAGGCCTTGTTCCCTAGGGGCCACGTCACAGGCGTGGGGACCGGTTTGGCCACAGCTCCCCCGAGGAAATCCTGGGAGGTGAGCAGTCGCTCCAGTATGAATTCTGAGCACGATGCGCACTCGGAGATGAAAGCCTGGAGTCGTGCCCCGTCGTGGTTAGGGAGGGACGCGGTGGGCGCTGTGAGCTCAGGTCCCGATGCTGCCGCTCCCCACCGTGTGAATCCGGGCCCGTCTGCTCTTCTCGCTCGTTAGCAGAGCTTGTGAGCACATGTGCGAGTGGGGCTTAGGATGCTCACCGTGTGGAGCGGTGGCGAAGGTGCACGTCTGGAAGGTCGTAAAGCCCTAGCATGGTGCTCGCCCTTAGACGTGCTCAGGGTTGCGGAGAGATGGGGAGCCGGCCCGGCAGGCAGAACCAGGGTTCAAGCCGGGAGGCAGATTGAGGCCCTTCTGAGGGTCAGCATTCAAGAGTAGGGATAGAAGAGGGGCTTCTGTGTGGCCATGAACTTCCCGCCCAGAGATGGGGGAGCTCAGCAATGGAAGGGGGTGATGCCCTGTACTGCGTTAATCTGGAGTCCGAAACCTCTGACCTGGGAGGGTCTGTTCCCATTCAGGGGCTTTGACTCCAGCCAGAACCAGCTCAGACGATAATTTGTTTTTAAAGACTCTCACCCCAAACCTACCAGTTTCACTGGCCTTGAATTTTTTTTTCCTCACTGAAGTGGGCCTTCTGCCTACGAATGCTCATCTGGCAGATCTATCACTTGTGAGCATAAGGGATGGATAAGTATTTAGGTTGTTTCCTAGTTTAAATCACAATGAAGCATAACTGTATTGCTCACCAAGTAGCAGGACCAAGCCCTGGACTATTTGAAAAACAGAGCTCAGTACTCATGGGAGAAAGTGCTAGTTGTGGAGGGTGGGGTGGGGCAGGGAGAGGCCCTGGTCGCTTGCTGGCTCAGCCACGTCCTAGCTGGGGGACCTTGGATGAGCCACGGCCCCTCTTTGGGCCTCAGTGTTCACGTGTGTCCAGAGGCTCCCCCGGTGCTGGGATGGGCCATCTGGAACCTAAGACGGGTGTGGGAGGAGCGGGGACCGAAGGCCTGGGGCTTGCCTCGTTCTGTGCCATCTTGCCCCCTGACAAGCCTTGTGGGAAACAAGCGGAGGGAGGGTTAGAAGGAGCAGCACCTTCAAAGAAGTGGTGCCTCTGTAGGTGGGGGTAGGTGTGGGGGTGTCAGAGGTCCCGGAAGTGGCAGGGCCGAGGCAGGGTGTTCAGCAGGACGGGGCTGGAACAGAGGGGCAGGAAGATGGGGTGAGGCCTGGCTCCGCTGCTCAGGCAGAGCCTCGGGGCTGGGTGTGCCAGCGTTGAGGCGGCATTTGGCTTGCATCCTGGGCCCGTTTCCGAGGGAGGTAAGGGTGCCCCAGGAGCGGACTGAGCACGCTGGGAGCACGACCGAGAAGGCCGTGTCCCCGCGAAGCCAGTGAGCACCTGCAGGCCCGGCTTCCTCATCGCCTGTGTGATCAGTCCCCAGCTCGCTGCTCTCCTCATGGCTTTCCAAACACGTGGCCCGTGTGGCTCAGTTTTCCCGCCTCTGTAGTCCTGCTCTGTGTGGTCTGGGTGCCGTCCGAGGTTCTCAGAGCCCACCTTTCTTAATAAGGCCCAGCTCAGAGGCCATTCTTCCAGAACCTTCCTGGCCCCGGGCCTCCCCGTGGAGACCCAGACCACATCTCTGCTCAGTATCCCATGTGTCTGTCTTTTCTTCCCAGCCTGACCAGGCTCGTTCTTCATGGCTTATTCAGCCCCTAGGTCACTGCCTGGTGTGTAGTAGGTGCTGTTAACTACACGGGAAGATGACAACACCCAGGAAGGTTACCTTGGTCCCAAGTGATTGTCAGTCCTTTGTACCCAATACCTGAGGTCTAGCACAAGCGTTGAAATCCAGAGCTGTGTCCGTCTGTGAAATCTCTGGTCAGCCAGACGTTTGCCAGACTGCAGGGTGACTCTCAGGTAAAACCAAACTAGAGAATTTTTCTTTTATTTTGAGAGGGTCAGAGAGAGGGGACAGAGAATCCCAGGCAGGGGTTCAATCTCACGAACTGCGAGTGAGATCATGACCTGAGCCAAAACCAAGAGTCGGCCGCTTAACCGACTGAGCCACCCAGGCTCCCAGAGGATTATAAAGAGCTATTAGGGCTGATTGATTGCTCGGACCCCTTCTCTCACTGAACAAGCCCCGCCTGCCTCTGACATATGGGCATGGAGGTGGGCAGTGGGGCAGGAGGCCAAATCAGATGTCCTGGGTCTGCTGAAGCTCCGTCCAGTGGGAGAGACGAGAGCTAAATGGCAGTCCCCACACTGATCGGTGGCAGGCTGATACCGAGGGCCACCCACTATCCTAAGTTCAACCCATTTTGTCTCTGCAATGACCGCATGAGGCAGGACCAGTGATCTCTGTGTCACAGCTGGGGCCCAGAACGGCTAAGGAACTTGGTCAGGGTCACAAAGCAAAGCAAGGAAGCAGAGGAGGGGATCGGGGATGGTTGAGTAAGGTTTGAATTGGCATAAACCAAGTACAAATGGAAGGGAAAGGCATTCTGGGCAGAGCACGAGGAGCCGTGATTTTGAGTCCTTCCCGAAAGCTTGGCGTGGCCTCAAGGAAGCCGTGAGTGTAACAGATGGGGCCTCAAAGGCCCGCAGGAAGCAGAGCCTATGGGCCATACCGGGGCATTTGGACTTGGTCACGAGGGTGGTGAGAAGCCCTTTGAAGAGCATCATGATCAGATTTGCCTTGAGAAAGAGCCAGTGAGTGTGGGG
>NW_027533258.1:1632436-1668988 GCF_008692635.1 Crocuta crocuta
CCCGCAACCCCCCTCCCCCAGCGTCTCCTCCTGACATTGCCTGTATGTTTCAGAGTGGCGTCCCCTGCCGGCGCCGGCACCCTCCACACCCTGAGCCGCTACAGCCGCTACACAAGCATCCTGGACCTGGACAGCAAAACCCTGCGCTGCCCCCTCTACAGAGGCGCCCTCGTGCCCCGGCTAGCCGACCACCGCACTCACATCAGGCGGGGCAGCACCTACTACCTGCACGTCCAGAGTGTGCTCACCCAGCTCTGCTCCAAGGCCTTCCTCTACACCTTTTGCCACCACCTGCACCTGCCTGCCCACGACAGGGAGACCGAGGAACTGCTGGCCAGCCGCCGGGCGGGCTTCCTGAAGCAGAACCTGGGTCTGGTGAATGAAGACACGAAGGTGGTCCAGTACCTGGCGGAGCTGCTGAAGCTGCACTACATGCAGGAGGCTCCCGGGCCCGGCCACCCCACGCTCAGGTTCGACTACGTCCCCAGCTTTTTGTACAAAATCTGAGGTCAGTCCCGGCCACTGTGACCAAGACCTGTGACTCAGGGTACGGGGAGGGGAGGGGTTGGTATGCGCAGGCGGTCCTCTGAGCTGTCTAGACTGCTGGTGGCCTCAGTGGCACGGAAACCAAGGCGGCAGCGTGGGTTCCCAGGTGGCTTCAGGCGGTTTGGGAGTTGGGACCCAGGCAGGGGCGGGCGCCTGGTTCTGTGAAGGCATCAGTAAGGACGGTAATAGGTCTCTCAGCCCCCTGGTGAGGACTGGTGGCCAGGCCAGAAGAGAGCCGGCGCCCTCTTGACGGGGTGGGACGTGGGGCGGAAAGGTGAAGGCCAGACGGGAGGAGCAGGCTGTGCGTTCAGATTCCAGACGCTTGGGCAGCAAAGTCCAGGGAAGCGCCCCGGTAACTGAAATGGTTTGGTGGGAAACTGGACAACGGAACATCCATTGCCCCATTCAGATCCCGGCCAGGCTCTTTCACTCGGCCCCCTAGAGCCCATCATCCCGGAGGAAGCCCCCGAATGAGTGAGACGGGGAGGCAGCGGTGCTGCGGCCGGGTGGTGGCAGATACGTGACCTTCTGCGCCCCAGGGCTGCAGGGAGAGCGAGCAGCACCCTGTCCGGTCCTCGCTTCCCCGTTGGGCACAGAGCTGCCTGCAGGGGGCCCCTGCACCTGACGCCCCCGGGTCAGCAGCAGTGACCGGCGTCAGTCGCTGCCTGTGAGTGAGAACCACGCTCACAGCCCGAGAGCCCGGGGCCACGTGCCATCACCACCGTGCGCATGACCGAGAGGCGGCAGGCCTTGGGCCCAGCCCGCCAGCCTTTCCGGCAGGGGCCCGTCCGTACCGCCCTCTTGGGGAGGTCTGCAGACGTGCTGGGATTCGGCCGAGGTCGCACCCCAGTCCTCCACCCGCAGCAAACTTTGCAACCACTTCACTACCTCTCGCAGGGTCTTGCGGGCTCGGTGATGGCGGGGTTCCGCCGCGCTGCTTGGTCGGGGTGGGCAGCCGGCTGGGGAGGACCCACGGCCGGGTCTCCTCCGGGAGGGAGGAGAGCCGCCTCGTGTGGCCGTCCTCCTGGATCTGTCCCACATGGGCCTGGGATGCCCACACCTCACCGAGGCTCACGCCTGCCCCACGCAGGCCCCCCAAATACACGCACCTCACCACTGTTCACTCCGGCCCACGCGGGCCCCCCAGGTGTGCTTACCTCACCATGCTCACCCCCAGCCCCGTGGGGGCCTCCAAGTACATGCTCCTCACCATGCTCACTCCCGGCCCCGTGGGAGTCCTCCCTTCAGGGAAGGTGACAATCCCCGACTCGCCCACGTGACAGCCCCCCCCCCAACCTGAGGCTCCTTACTCAGTTGCTGTTGGTTTGTTGATAGAGGGTTTCTTGCAACCTTGAAGTCTTTATACTTTTTCTTTTTGTATGGCTGCTTTTGTCTCCAACTAGGGAGACCTCTTAGTATTACTGCTTTCTAATTCGTTCCAAGAAAATTGTGATAAAATAGACCCGAGCCAGCCACAAGCGGCTGCTCCTGAGCGAGCACGCGTGTGTGCCCCTGCTGGTGCTGCGTTCCGTGTCGTTAGGGTCTTGCTGTTGAGACTGGCCCCCCGTCAGCTTTGTGGCACGCCATCGAGGTAGGGGAGGCAGGAACCCAAGCGGGGTTTGCGTCACATCCCTCCCGTGGTCCCTTCCTCGCCCAGGTCCTCTGCACGGAGATGCGGCCCGTTGGCTCCTGGCCGCCGGCTTCTGGTCAGGGTCCGTGTTCCTGATGGCGTGTGGGTTTGCTTCTGAGACTGGGACTGAGAACCTTCTATGGCAGACGTCTGTCTACACCTCACGGGGGTTCTTTGTACCCGTGCCCGTTACATATGTTCCCACGCAGAAGAGTCGCCAGAACGTCTTGGCAGCTTTTAACTGTGAAGCGTGTTTGCGTGCGGGGGAGGCTGCGGGGGACACCTGTCTCTCTCCGCGGGCTCCCCTCTTCGTTGCTGCCTCCAGTGTCCCCTCTTGTTCAAGATGCTGCTTTGTTGTCTAACTGGGTGGCTAACTGCTGTCTACTCAGGCCTCCAGGGACATGACCTTACGACACTTTATCTCCAAGGGAAACAAGGGTCTGTGGAGTCCGTTTGGCAAAGTTGAAAGCGATTATTAGCACCACCATTGCTGTTCATCCTGTTCCACAGCACCACGGACTCTATGGTTAGCGTGGCCGTCACCTGGGAAACTGATCTGAGCGAGGCAGAAGGTCAGTCATTTTGGTCTTCTAGAAGCTAAGGCCATGCAATACCATAGTCTGAAGTAGAAGTCCCTTCAGAGGGTGTTTGCTTGGAAGCTCTGCCTCAAGGATGGTTCCAGAGGCCCCGGGATTCTAAGTCAAGAGGCCTGTGGGGGGTGAATGGAACGGGTGTGCCCTGTCCTGGGGCCAGGCCCAGAAAGAGCAGATGACCAGTGTCTCCCTTGACTCATTCCTCCCTGAAAGAAAGTTAGCTTCACAGACAAGTAAAGTGGTTAAACTCCAGTTTTAAATTTTGGTTAAAATCTAGCTTCTCAGTGTGGCAGTTTCACAGGATTGCTTCACGTCAAGTATGTTTCTTTCCAAAGGGATTTTAAAGTGGCGGTGGGACTGAGCCAGTTTGGGCAGGCACTTGAGACTGTGGGCCTGCCCTTCGCAGACCCCCTCCACTTGGGAGAAGTGGAGCCCACTAGAAGTCCCGCATCTATAAACCTTAAGGCTGGGGAACTCTGTGCAACGGGACTCTCTCTTTAAAAATATTCATTTCAGGTTTGCCTCAAATAAAGCATTTTAAAAACACTTTGCAGAAAATAGGGACATCAGTGCCCTTGACTTTGCCAGTCCTGACTCACTTTGAAGGCCCAGGCACCAAAACTGTCTGAGATTTAGTTCAACTTTACTTCCAATCCATTACCGCTGCCCTGCCCCCAGCCACCCTTTTTCAAGCAGTCCGTGTTGAGAACAGCCTGATCAGGCTAGCAGTTACACCATAGTGATTTCCAGAAGCTCCATGGTACAGAGGAGCCAAAAGCCTTTGTAGCACTTGTGGCCCTTGGGACGCTCCAGCCTGAACTGTCACCTCCCACCTCACCGTTTCCCTAGGCACCCTGCTCCTTTTGGTGGATTACTGGGATTTTAGAAATTGTGACTCTTCTGTGACTGACTTGGAATGGCTGAAGTCATACAGATTGCACCGGAATTTGGAAACGACCCATGATAGCCCACCTGTCATTTCCCATCTAGCTTTCCAATTCTCTGTTGCTATAGTCAAGGTATTGTAGGATTCAACCCCAAATGACACATCCCAGTTCAAATCCTACGAAGTCCACCAGTTTCTACCCCAAGTGCTAGGGCTGCTACAGTTGCCATGTTTCTGGAGGCTGGGAGCAGCACGCACGGTGACCACCTACTTCCACCAGTGCGGGACGCGTGTCCCCAGCGCCCCGGGCCTGGTGTTGCCAGGCAGGTCACCTTCTCCACCGCGGTACCACTTGGCTGGCGGGGAGCCCGTCGGGAAGTGTGGACAGCCTTCAGAGGAGCCGATCTCCCAAGCCAGCAATCCGGTTTTACATCCCGTCTCCCTAGAAAGCTCAGAAGAAAGTGCCTTGGTTTGTGCTTTGGAAGCAAACCAGCTAGCTTTCTGGCTTTTCCCCAAATACTAGGACAGTGACAGAACTGGAACTTTTCAAAGATACGGTATTAACAGACTGCAAAAAGGAAAAACCATCAAATTGCTACTTCTGGACGGAAATAAAACCACTCTCGGCTGATAAGGTCCGAGCACACCAAGTTTTCCTGAGCCCCCAAAGGAGAACGCTGTGAGCACTGACCTGATCTGGCCACATCTGTTAAGGTTTGGTATGACCGTGCGGGGAGGTGACGGGGGTGGGGGGAACGAGCACTTTGAAGTGAATTAATTGAGCCGCCGGTGCAGAGCCCGGGGTCCCGGGAGGCCTTGTCTAGCTCCAAAGTGGAGGCGACCCGGTGGGGCGGGGGGGGGGGGGTGTCTTGGAGATGTCCTGGCTGGGGGAGGAGCCAGGCCCCCGAAAGGAAGACTGTCTTGATGGCGTTAACGGCTCCCCAAGTTGAGGCAGAGCCCTGGAGACTGGTGTGTCACCCACACCCCGTGCAGTCTGCAGCAGCTGTCCCCACCCGCGCTGGAGCCTAGACCCCAGGGGCACCTCCCAGGCAGGACCGTGGATGAGGCACCCCACGCTGCCCAGCGCTGGCTGGCTTCACGGGTTGGGTTAAAACAAACGCCACCTTTTAAGGCTGCCGTGAAAGGCATAGTCTGTGATGAATTCGTATTTGTTATTTTTGGAAAACTATTTTATTACTGCATGTCCCTCTGTCCACGCGTGTGTACGTGACTCCTGGCACCACGTGAGCTGCGCTCGTCCCCACGCGAGTGCTTGGAACACGCACGTGATGGCAGCCCTCGGGTCCGGCTGCACCAGAGTTTAACCAGAGGAAATGCCAAACAAATAGTATGAGAAGTGTACTTTTTAAGAAATTAATTTATTTGAGTTCAGATATTTTTGAGATATAAAAGTTGGTTGTATTTTTTAAAGCTATTATAATTCTTGTAGACATTCTGTGGGTACATATTTGTGCTTATTAAAAAATGGTCATCTATGTTTTGCACTTCAGCTCTGTGAAAAATAAAGTTTCTCTGAGAAGGTGACATCTGGTCTCCTGATTACAGGAGGGAGTTGGCTATCTGGCACAGGGCAGGAAAGCCATCTCCCTCCCCAGCTGGTGCTCCCACCTGCCGGGCCCCGGTACCCTCCAGGGGTGGGGGGTGAAGGACACCGTGTCCACGACACCGAGCTGCCACAGACTTTCTCCCAGCACATCGGTCGCACAGACCTAACCAGAAGCTTCAAAATTCACCTTTTCGGTTGTAATGGTCACAAATCGGTTCTGCAGCAGCCCGCCGCGGAACGGGAGATTACAGAGGGGCAGCTTTCAGAAGCTCTGAACTTGGGGCTTTCTGTATTGCAGTCTGGAGGGAGCCCAGTAACTCAGAGAAGGGCAAATACAACCACTGGGGTCTTTCTAGTTACCTGCCCTGGACCCAGTCTAAATATTTCATTTTTCCAGAAGACCTGAAAGCACCAAACTTAAACTCCTTAATAACCTGTCCCAGAATTACTAGCAACGGGTCCTAAACAAATTTTGGTTTGTGGAGACAGACAACAGGAGGAAAGTCCAAAAGGAACCCCCCTCGGAGGGCACGAAGAAATGGACCCAGTGCGGTCCTGTGTGGGGCGGCTCTCCCGCCTCCCCACGAGGGCACCGGCTCCTCAAGCAAGTGGTTCCGGAGCAGTCCCGATGCTCAGGGGCTGCGGCCGGGGCCCGCGGGCCGGCGGCTCCTCTAGACGTCAGGCCGGCCAGGCAGAGGGAAGAGAGACGCGAAGCTCTCCACTTCCTCCCTGAGGGCCCTGAGGGCCCTTTGGTGCTTCTCGTCCCCGGCCAGTTTCTCCTTGAACTCCTTCAGGGTGGCTTTGGCACCAACGTCGTTCTGAATCTGCAGAGTCAGTTCTATCCCTGTGTCGGCAAGAGACACAACAAGCCCTCTGTGGGCTCCCAGTGCGGTGGCTCGGGGGGCCCAGGGGACCCACCGAGGCCTGGCGGCTGGGGGTGTGTGACAGCCTTAGGTGTCCATGTTGACCTGGGAAAGGATTCTCCCATGGCCCCCTTCCTCGGGCAGGACAAGTTACACACGTCTCAGTGTTTAGTGTTTGCTGTCACTTGTCCCCAGCACTCAGCCTGGACACCGAACGTGCTTCAGCGGCTGGGTCTCGGCTGCTCAGCCACAATCAGAAATTCCACACGTGGTCTCAGGTGGCCAACTTCCAACCCTTTCTCCTTACCTCTGTGAATAAACTGGGCGACTTTTTGGAACTCTTTTTCCAAAAGTCCTCGGGATGTCAGAGCCGGAGTCCCCAGACGCAGTCCGCTAGGCCGCAGTGCGCTTTTGTCACCTTCAACAAAAACCAGCTCTGTCCTTTGGCTGCACCCAACTCCCTGCTGACCACTGCGCATTTAAGAAGACAGCTGGCCAACAAGCCGGCTGGTGGATGCCAGCTGCACCCCGGACGCGGAGCAGCGCTCATTTAAACGCCAGAGGCCGGAACAAATGCACAGGAGACGGCCGCCCATTTCGGCCACTGTGATGAAACAGTAAGGAGGTTGCCCTCTGTGGCATGACCTCCCGAAAGCGAGGCTGGCATCTGTGTGAGTTAGGGATGCACCGCCCACATTCTTTCCACACCCCCTGAGAAACCCAGCCTGTTCCAGGGGCCCCTGCTTCCTCTTCCACATACGTGTAGCACCTCCGAGCAGTCCACCTCGGTCCCTCCCTCTCTGGCCCTGGCAGGGGTAGAACTGTGTCAGAAGGGGCAGGCCGGGAGAGAGCCAGGATTCTGCCCCTATGCCACTGGCTACAACTCTGGCCAGAAGTCTAAGACAGGAGGGGTGCAGAAGAGTAGACCGGCGAGGATTCTGACCTGGACAGGTGTTCTTGTTGCAGGCTATAGAACAGGCTTCTAGTACCTTCTCGGCCCTGCCACCATCCGTGCCTTTGGAACGGAGATCCACGAGGATCAAATGGTTGTCAGAACCACCTGGAAACCAAATTGGACACAGAGGAATGCAGAAAGCCGACTCCCTGCTGAGTGAAGGCATCTCTCTCTTCTGAAGGGGGGTAGAGATCAAGGAGGCTAAAGCAGAGGCGGTGAGGAAGGTGAGCACCCCCAGCATGTGTCCTGGGGGTCCTGCTGTTCCAAGCTGTGGCCCCGCCAGCCACCGGCTGTGTGGCCACTGGGACCGAACCTTTCTCAGGCGAGCCTCAGGTATGCCTTTCACAAAGCTCTTCTGAGGACCTGTGATGTCACATGCCAGTGACAGAGGGCGCACAGCCACGGCTGCAGCGCCCAGGCCCGGGTGCGAGGTTTAAGTGCCACCCCGAGGAGCGGGGGCGTCCCCTCCCCGGGGTCGACCAGGGGTTCTGTCGGTACCTGTCACCACTTTGTAGCCCAGCTCCATCAGGGTCTCAGCCAGAGCCCTGCAGTTGGCCACCACCTGGCGCTGGTACACCCGGAATTCCGGAGTCATGGCCTGTTTCAGGGCCACGGCGACCCCTGGCNTAGCGCCCGGGTGCGAGGTTTAAGTGCCACCCCGAGGAGCGGGGGCGTCCCCTCCCCGGGGTCGACCAGGGGTTCTGTCGGTACCTGTCACCACTTTGTAGCCCAGCTCCATCAGGGTCTCAGCCAGAGCCCTGCAGTTGGCCACCACCTGGCGCTGGTACACCCGGAATTCCGGAGTCATGGCCTGTTTCAGGGCCACGGCGACCCCTGGCGAGAACAGAGACGGGTCAGGAAGACAGGAGGGGACCGAGACCGACCAGGAGTCAAAGAACACCGCTGGTTTCCGCTCAGGCTTCTTTGTTTTTCAGTATCACCGAAGAGAGTGGAATAGAGCCCCCCCGCCCCCCATGATGTACATTTTTCTAATCCTACAGTTACCTGGGTGAACCCGCAGGCCTCTCCTCTTTGAGGAGGTGCTTGTGAAATAGCCTTTCTCCAGGCCTGGGAGTCCTGTGCTACTGAGATTACGACAGGAAAGCAGCTCTTAGGCAACGTGGGCCTTACAGTCCTTTGTGAACATGAGAATGGCTACCCAGAAAGCTTTTGCTCTGAGGCCAGATCACGCGGATCTGAAAGATCAGGGGCCCGGTGAGAGGGGCAGGCCTGTTTGCCTGAATGTTCAGATTCCTCCAGTACCTTGTTCAATCCCAAGGGCTGCTCACGGGGGCACAGAAAGTGAAGAAGGCAAAAGAGGTGTGCCTGAGCACTGATGCAGAAGCCTCTAATCGGCGGTGGAAATGACTAGAAAAGGCCCGGAGGGCCTGCAGGGTGAGTCACCCCATCTCCCACGCGCTGAGGACCATGACGCAGAGTGTGCAGGTGTAAAGGGAGAATGGGAAGATACCAGTGGAGACCCACCCGCTCCCTACTCTAGGGCCTAAAATTCACCACTCCTTGCTTCCCCCAAGCCCCTCCTTCAAAACACCAGTCTGGATGGAGATTGTACACCTCTGTCCGGGGCTCCTCTGCCAAACTGCTTTGTTCCAAAGAAGACACTGGAATAACTCTGAGATCATCACACATTTCCTAAGCTCTTTGTACAGGAAAGGAATGGGTCAATGACAGCCTGCTGGGTGACCGTGGAATCAGACCTAGGCGTTTCCCGTGTAGCCTCAAGGTCAGCGGCCCAAGGGTCAGGAAGTCAGGGGACAAGCAACTTGTCCTCACCAGGTTGGGGCGCTAATCGCCCACTCGTTTTGCTGTGCCTTCTTCTCGTTGTTAAAGCCCCTCACTGTTGTTTCTTAAAGCAGCCGTACCCACTTTACAGAAACAGGCCCAAGACGGTTTTGCCTACGGGCGGCCACACGTGTGGAGTGGTCATCGCTCCCTGTGTCCCTGCCTGATACCCGTCTCCACTTTCCCTTTTCTCCCGACAGCGTCTCCTGGACAGAGGCAGCCCAGTGTCTCCCCAGTGTGCAAGTCCTGGTACCCGCTGTCGGTGGGCAGGTGAGATGGGAGTTAGGGGCCCCGGAGGAGCAAAGTTAAGAGAACTAGCTTGTGTGGGGCTGCCCTGGGTGAGGGTGCACCCCCAGGTGCCACCCAAGGGCTCTGGGTTGGGTTTGGTGACATTTTACCAGCAATGGCGTGGTTGTGGGGACCTCCCTGCAGGCCTGGGAACACTGCAGAATTGATGAGCGACTCCAGGTTGTACAGCGTCTCTTTGCCGGTCTTGGGATCCACGCTGCGCACTCCTGGATGAAGAACAACAAGAGAATGGGAACGTGAGACGGGCTGTCCCCTCTGCTTTCTCCCTACCTGGACTCCAACCCAGAGTGTGCTAAGCGCAAGCCTGGCCTCGAGTCCCGGGTGGTGCAGAGCAGAGGGGCCCCTTGCTTCCGGAGCGGGGCAGACCACCCTTTGTAGATGAAATCAAAGAAGAGAGATTTCCCTCCACTGAAATGATAACAAAAATATGCATTGGGCGTATTTCCTCAAAGAGGCGTCCAGGACAGCAGTCTTCCGAGACGACAGTGTTGAAGGAGAGAACACTCGTTTGTATAACGATATAGATTAATTATATAATAATTATATGGCTCTAATGGGGAAGAGGATTCCTTTCTGAAACAAGGTTAATTATCAGTTGTAATAACTGCTAAAGTCTCTGCATCTACAGAGCTGCTTTCTTTCCCCAAGAGAACATTAAATCCTTTATTGATTACACATGATGATGGACGATACACAGCTTTAATCCCATCTATAATTTTATCTGATACCATAATTCAATTGAGATATTACTGCATAGGATGTGCCAACAATCATATGAATAACCAAAAAAGCTCCAGGACTTTGCTCGGGTGACCCTTTTAATAGGGAACTCGTCAGTTCAACCACACCAGTGTTTGTGGAGGCCACGGATTCTGTGCCCAGGCAGCTTGCAAATAAAATTTTGAATGGAACCTGCCATCACCCTGAAGGAATTCTTTTTTTTTTTTTTTAATGTTTTATTTATTTCTAGGAGAGAACGAGAGAGAGAGACAGCTTGAGCAGGGGAGGGTCAGAGAGAGAGGGAGTCACAGACTCTGAAACAGGCTCCAGGCTCTGAGCTGGCAGTCAGCACAGAGCCCGACGCGGGGCTCGAACCCACGAACCGTGAGATCATGACCTAAGCGAAAGTCGGGCGCTTAACCGACTAAGCCACCCAGGCGCCGCAACCCTGAAGGAATTCTAACTTCACACTCTTGGGGTAGTTTACCAAGATGGCTTCGGAGTAGACTAACTTTACACAGCACAGTTAAAAAAAGACACACTTATTCAGCGTCATGATCAGATTATTACATTTAGCAATCAACAGCATGGGTGCAAAAAAAAAATCTACATTAAAACCCTTTGTTGGAATGCTTTACACTTTCCACAGAACAGAAACTACATAACCTGTTATACAATTAGTCACAAATACAGTCCTCGAGTTTTTTGTCCGTACACGAGTATTGTCTAAAACACGTCTTCTTGTAGCAGCTAGGCCCTGGCACCACTGTGCTTGATGGCTCTGGCTCTCCTCTCCTGCTAAGCTTTGTTCCCTGGCAGTAATTAACACTTTCTGCCACTGCCATAGTTATTGCTGCTGCCATAGCTACCTTGGTTTCGTGGTTTGGCAAAGTGTTGGCCTCCACCACCATAGGGGCCAGAGCTTCTGCCTCCAGAATTTCCTCCTTTCATGGGTCCAAAATTTGAAGACAGATTGTTGTAATTGCCAAAATCATTATAGCTTCTGCCACGTCCAAAGTTGCCTCCACTACCACCGCCAAAGCTGCCTCCGCCTCCTCCGTTGTTAAAGCTGTCATAGCTGCCGCTCCCGCCATAGCCACTGCTCTGGTTTCCATAACCCTGTCCACCACTTTCATAGCCTCTGCTTCCTCCAGAGTAACCAGGGCCGCCTCCTCCATAACCACCATCGTTACCAAATCCATTATAGCCATCCCCACTGCCACCATATCCACCACCACCTCGACTGCCACCAAAGCCACCACGTCCACTGAAGTTTCCTCCACGACCAAAGTTGTCATTCCCACCAAAACCACCTCCACGACCACCACCGAAGTTTCCAGAACAACTTCGACCTCTTTGGCTGGAGGAAGCACTAGCCATCTCTTGTTTAGACAGAGCCTTCCTTACTTCACAGTTGTGGCCGTTCACAGTACGGTATTTTTGAATAACAATCTTGTCTACAGAGTCANAGTGCCACCAAAGCTACCACCCCCACTGAAGTTTCCAGAACCACTTCAACCTCTTTGGCTGGAGAAAGCACAAGCCATCTCTTGTTTAGACAGAGCCTTCCTTACTTCGCAGTTGTGGCCGTTCACAGTACGGTATTTTTGGATGACAATCTCGTCTACAGAGTCATGGTCGTCAAATGTTGCAAAAGCAAAGCCTCTCTTTGCCACTGCCTCGGCCAGTCATGATGTCAGTCACTTCAATTTTCCCATACTGTTCCAAATAATCTCTTAGAGGGGCGCCTGGGTGGCTCAGTCGGTTGAGTGTCTGACTTCAGCTCAGGTCATGATCTTGCCGTCCGTGAGTTCGAGCCCCGTGTCGCGCTCTGTGCTGGCAGCTCCGAACCTGGAGCCTGCTTTGGATTCTGTTGTCTCCCTCTCTCTCTGCCCCTCCCCCGCTTGCTCTCTGTCTTTCAAAATAAAATAAAGACATAAAAAATATTTTTAAAAAAATCTCTTAGATGATGTTCTTCAGTGTCTTCTTTAATGCCACCGACCAAAATCTTTTTCAGTTAGGTGGGCACCAGGCCTTTGAGAATCTTCTCTCGAGATAGCCCTCTTTGGTTCTACAACTCTTCCATCCACCTTGTGCGGCCTTGCATACATGGCTGCGTCCACCTCCTCCACAGTGGCACAGGTGACAAACCCAAAGCCTCTGAAGCACTTGGTGTTTGGACCTCTCATCCCCACACAGTCCGTAAGCGCTCCCCATTGCTCAAAACGGCTCCTCAGACTCATCGGTTGTTTCAAAGCTCAAACCTCCGGCGAAAAGCTTCCGCAGCTGTTCAGGCTCTTTGGGAGACTCTGACTTAGACATGCCGGCGGCGGGAGGGGAGACTAACGATGCTTACTCGGCGGCATCCGCGGGCAGAAAGCACTGCAGAGCTGCTTGTGAGTCAGGAGCTGTGCTAAGCACTTTACTTTCAAATTAATTCATTTGCTCCTCTCAATAGTAGTCTGAAGGGACAGGTGCTGTTATTACCACCCTGCTCGGAGGTGAGGAAATGAGGCACAGAGAGGCTGCACAAGTGGCCCAGGATCTTATAGTGCATCCATGGCAGACTGGGGCGTCACTCAACATGCAACAAATCACATCAGTGCTCAGTGGGAGGAAACGAACATGTCCCGGGCAGGTGGGAATGGCTGTCTGCCTCGAACCGCCGATACAACCGAAGGAGGTCCTGAGACAACAGTGTACCGAGAACGCTGGTGGGCATACAGGTGTGTCTACTCCTGACCAGGCGGCGAGAGACCAGTCGCCCAGGGGCTGGTTTCTCCGCGGGTGCATGTGGCTCTGGTCTCATCATGGGCCAACTGATCTGATCCCGAATCTGGCTCTCCCAGGCGTGGGGATCCCAAAATAAAAGGAGCGCCTAGATGTGGGTTGCAGGCATTCAACGGAAACCCCTCACTAAAGGGATTAATGTGGTAACTATGGTTTAGACGGCAGCGTCTCACGGTTTGGTTACCGGGATGCCTCCTCTGGGATAGGTGTGCTGGACCACAGTGAGGTCACCAGAATAATGCTGCACCACGAGGCCTTCTGGTGGCCCCAGGCCAGCCAAGCGCATCTTCCTTTTGTTCCAACACCTGCCCCTTGAGGCGAAGACCAGTTGACCCCCAGCACAACACCCTTCGTCCTTTCCCAGGACCCAGACACCCAAGGAATGAAGCAAGAGCTGTGCTCAGGGCTGCTTTCCAGATCTCTTCTATAGACTTCTCATTGCCCCCTCCTAAGTAGCTCTTTTTTTTTTTTTTTAAAGTTTATTTATTTTGAGGGAGACAGGTGGGGAGGGGCAGGAAGAGAAGAGGGAGAGAGAGAATCCCAAGCAGGGCCCGCACTGTTAGCGCAGAGCCCAACGTAGGGCTTGATCTCACGAACTGTGAGATCATGACCGGAACTGAAACCCAGAGTCAGACTGAGCCACCCAGGCACCCCCTAAGTAGCCCTTTAAGGGACACTTCAAGTGACTCCGGCTTCTGCTAGCTTCCCAAACAGAGCGTGAACCCCAGAGGAGAAAGGCCAACGCCAGCGCCCTGCGCCCTGGAGCATACCTTTCCTGTAGAAGATCATGCCGGCGCGGCAGCCTCTTAGCGTCTTGTGGGTGGTGGTGGACACCACGTGGCAGTGCTCAAAGGGGGAAGGCACCACACCGGCAGCCACCAGCCCGCTGATGTGAGCCATGTCGGCCATGAGATAGGCCCCGTTGTCATCTGCGATCTTCCTCAGTCGAGCATAATCCAGGTTCCGGGAGTAGCAGCTGGTTCCTGAGACAGCAAAGGTGACAAAGTCGAGTCAGAGATCCCCACGGCCGGCTGAGGGTCTCCTGAAGCGCAGATCTGCACAGCGGCCTTTCGAGAGGCATTTTCGAAGCTCTGAGAGATTTCTCCCTCCAAAACCCCTGAGCACAGAAGTGAAAAATACCCTCAAGAAACGTCTTTATATGCCGAAGGCAATCACTTGGACCAGCCTCTTCACGGTGGTTGGGGTTATGTACCCTAACTAGTCAGGGATTCACATTTCTAAAGTTTTTATTTATTTACTAAAGTAATCTCTACACCCAACACGGGGCTCGAACTCAGGACCCGGAGATCATGAGCCACACACTCGGACAACTGAGCTAGCCAGACGCCCCAGGAATTGACATTTCTAGATGCTTCTCTGAGAGCAGCCTCAGATCTGATCCCACCTAGTACCAATGGTGGCGAAACAGATATTTATCCTGAACGAAGAGAATATACTTAGACCCGAGAAGCCCAGCTGTTCGAGGCAGAAGACAGTGAACATCTCCACGTCTTCACTGTGTGAGAGGCATGGGGGCTGCTGGCAAATACGGCTCCTCCGCCCCTGGCTCATCACCTGCAATGATCAGCTTCGGGTGGAAGAGGCGGGCATTTTCCTCCAGCTGGTCATAGTTGATGTAGCCAGTGTCTGGGTTCACCTGTGGAACGTCACGGAGACAGCAGGCTTGGGCTGCGTCCTCTACCACAGCGTGCCTGCCCTCCCACCCGGACTCGTACCAGCTGTCGAGGACATGAGGACTTAAGTCCTCCACCTGCCCAAAGCTGTTGGCTCCACGCCACCAGGGACACAGGAAGGATGTCCCAGGGCGTGACTTGAGGGCAAGGTGGGGTATCAGTGTACTTGGCCTGTGCACGTGGTGTAGACACCCAGGTATCGCTCATGGAGGCAGGACGCCCTGCGGGGTCCCGAGAGGAAAAGTGAGCCCCTGTCCCGGGGTTCTCCCCGGAAAGAGAAGGAACCAAAACGCCACTGTGGAACGAAACCCCAACATCCACACCACGGTGCAGGTGCGAAGGCAGTGTTACCTTCGGGAATGAGACAAGATGCTGCTAACACCTCTTCTAGTCCCGAGCACAGACAGGCAAGAAAAGAAACAGACAAAGATTAGAAGACGTACAAGGCTGACATCAGTCACAGACACTACGACGGCACACCCGCGAAATCCAAGCCTCGAGGGCCAAGCTATTAGAATTAGTCATTGAACGTAGCAAGGTCGCTGGATGTGGGGTCAAAAACCAAAACCAGTTATATTCATCCATATAAGCAGCAAAAGACAGGAAATGAAATTTTAATAGGACTAATATGAGGGGCGCCCGGGTGGCTCAGTCGGTTAAGCCTTCAACTCTTGATTTCAGCTCAGGTCACGATCTCACGGTTCCTAGGACTGAGCCCTGCACAGGGCTGGTGCTGACAGCGCAGAGCCTGCGTGGGATTCTCTGTCTCTCCCCACCCCCACCCCCATTCACCCTCTCAAACAGTTAAGAAATAATACTACATTAGTTTCAAAAACCATAAAATATCTAAACAGCAGGTATACAACACCTCCACACAGAACGTTACTGAAAGAAATTTAAAACCACAAAGTGATTAAGGCTGCACGTGCTTGTAGAAGGAGCGACAGTGTGACAGAACAGAAGAGAACCCAGAAGCAGGAGCCCTGTGACGGGGCCAGTCCCACCCATGACAACAGTGACACTGCAGGAAAGGGTGCTCTTCCGGTAAGTGGCACCGGGTCCGCTGGAAAAGAGTGTTATCTGACACTCACCTTACAGCCCCCCCAACAGAAATCGCTTCCAGATAGACCATGGACCCATCTGCATGTGACACATAAAACCTATTTTTTCCCTTTTTTGGCAATGCATTCCTTTCTCTCTTTTTAAAAATATTTATTAATTTTTGAGAGCGAGCAAGTGGGGGAAGGGGCAGAGAGAGGGGGACAGAGGATCCAAAGTGGACTCTGTGCTGACAGCTGGGAGCCCGACGTGGGGCTCGAACTCACAGACCACGAGATCATGACCTGAGCTGAAGTCAGATGCTTAACCATCTGAGCCACCCAGGCACCTGCAGGATCTCACAGTTCTTGGTTCGAGCCCTGCATCGGGCTCTGTGCTGACAATGAGGAGCCTGCTTGGGATTCTCTCTTTGTCTCCCTTTCTCTCTGCCCCTCCCACAGGTGCTCTCTCTCTTTCAAAATAAACACACTTAAAAAAACAAAAAACAAGAACCTTAATTATTTGACAATAAATCAGCTCCAGGGAGAATTCACAGGCATTTGTAAGAAACTTCAGAGGGGCCAGAGAGGTGCAAAGGGACAGGAAGGGAGCGGTCCCTTCTGTTGCTTAGGACCTTGGGGGAGGGGAACGGTCACAGAGCAGAGAGGAGGTGACAGAAGGTTCAAGGTGCTGCTTCCCCGTGGACAGATGAAACACCTGGTCCCATGTGAGGTCGCTGCCAGAGGGTGAGAGAGCCCGGGGGGAGGGCAGGGCCCGGAAACGCTGGGCAGGGAGGCAGCCTGGTGGGCAGAGCAGGGGCATGGCAGCTGCTGCCGGAGCCCATTCAGGTCTGCGTCCTCCCTGCTCAGGGCTGGTGCCCACAGCTGGCCAGGCTCCCAGGCCTCTCCTCTCTACACCCCTGCAGGCCCACCATCAGGTGAGCTTCAACCCTCCACCCACAGAGCTGGCTACAGCCTGCAGTATGTGTCCAAGATGCACAGACGGGGGTGCTGAGCCTGCTGACGCCCGGAAGAGCCTCTTGGGTAATGGAGGACCTTGACCTAGAGAGTAAGGCTGCCTCAGGCCTCCTGTGAGATCAGAACAGCAGCCCGGGACTCCTCTCTGCCACTGCTCTTTCCATAGCTAGAGGAACTATAGAAACTGGCTTTTGAGTTCTTTTTAAAAAAAAATTTTTTTTTTAATGTTTTATTTTATTTCTAGGAGAGAGAGAGAGACAGCGTGAGCAGGGGAGGGTCAGAGAGAGAGGGAGTCACAGACTGAAACAGGCTCCAGGCTCTGAGCTGGCAGTCAGCACAGAGCCTGACGCAGGGCTCGAACCCACGAACCGCGAGATCATGACCCAAGCGAAAGTCGGATGCTTAACCGACTAAGCCACCCAGGCACCCCAGGCTTTTGAGTTCTATGTGCAAGGGCGGAGCGCTGTGTGGCTCCTGTCACGTTTCAAAATCCATCTTCGAGGTGCCGTCCACAGTTGGCCAATGAGGACACACCCAGGGCGTGAAATACCTTGGCTTTCCGCGAAAACAAGTGGACTGTCGCTTGCCCCCCAAAAGCACCTGTGCATTCCTAGGACTGAGCCAAAGGCTAACACACGGCCAACAGCCAAGGGCAAGCAACAGAGACCGTGAAATGCCAAGACGAAACACTGGCTTGACTTTCATGCGTCTGACCCTCAGCTAAGCATAACGACGCACCACGGCCTTCACTCGCCATGGGACGTGTGGACCCCCCTGGAGCGGCCCACTGGACAGCAAACGCCACAAGGAAATGGCTCTGGGACAGGAGGAGGAGTCACCACATGCACAGACCACCCCATAAGCAAGCGTGCCGGTTACTACTCTTCTCCCCATCACTGACCGTGAGCCCAGGAGCATGCTGTGCACTGTTCGACCACCAAACTACCTATAAGGGCAGGGGCCCCCCCTCGAACACGCGCCAGTCCCATGTGGGGCTCATGGCTCGTCCAGGCTGTGGCTGGCTGACAGGTCTATGAGGGGCGGCAGGGTGCAGAGGCCCACTGTTCAAGGACAGCCACCGACCTGGGCTGGGGCACAGGGGTGCCACCCTGGGGGTTCCGAGCAGGGCTGTCCCCGGGGCTCTGGCTGCAGCTGGGCCCCCTCCTCAGCTGCCTCCCCGACCGTCTCCCTGTGCTTCAGCTGCCCCCTGTGTGCCCTGAATGCCTGAGGAATGNTGTGTGTGTGTGTGTGTGTGTGTCACAGATGGCAAAAGGTGGGGACTTCCTTTGGCGCCTGAGGAACAGGATTACCTATTCCTACAGGTGCAGCCCAACACTGGAGGCTTGCTGAGCCAAAAGACAGCAGAGCTAACAGAGAGAGACTCGCTCTTACCTTATAGGGCATAGATTCAAAGAAGATGGACGTAGCAGAGATTTTCTTCTTGTCTGTCATGAACCCGTGGGTCAGGTGGCCCCCATCAGGCAGGTCCAGGCCCATGATGCGCCCGTGGGGCTCCACCAGTGCGGTGTACACAGCAAAGTTTGCTGGGGAGCCTGGAACATGAGACCAGAGAAGGTTTGATGACTTCTGCCCATGAGGCCCCAAGCAGGACACCAGAGCTTGGCCACCAGGCAGGCCACCAAACAGGAGTGGACAGAATAGGCCTGGCCACCACTGGGCACCCCCCACAGTCCCATGGAGGAACCCCTGCAGCAAACCCCCTGAGAATAAGGGACAGGTGTTCAGGAGGGGTGAATCAGGTGGGAGCCAAGGTCAATGGAGAGAGACACACAGACCCAGGAGGGGCTTAGCCTATTTTTCACTTTTATTCATGTTAAGACTCCTCTCGGTGAAAGCTGGCCCTGGAGACTGGTGGGCAGGGGGCTGTCCAGGCAATTACCTGAGTAGGGCTGGACATTGACCCCCCAGCACTGGGGGTCCAGATCATAGACCTGCAGCGCTCGCTTCTGACAGAGGATCTCCAGCTCATCAATGAACTCAGTCCCGCCATAATACCTGCGGGAGAAAGCAGAGTTAGGCTCCCTCTGGCCCCCAACCTCTGTGCTCAGTACAGAGGCCGAAGAAGTTTCTGGCTGGGACAGAAGAATAAAAGCAGAGAAAGAGCAAGAACACGTACCCTGAACCCCATACTACTTATCTCCTTTCCGCGCCAAGCTGGCTGTGTGACTGAGCAAACATCACCTCATCTAGAAGGAAATTCTTTTTTTTAGTGGAGGAGGGGCAGAGAGAGGGAGATAGAGGATCCAAGTGGACTCCATGCTGACAGCAAAGAGCCCAACTCGGGGCTCGAACTTACGAGCTGGGAGACTATGACCTGAGCCAAAGTCGGACACTCAACCGACTGAGCCACCCAGGCGCCCCTAGAAGGAAGTTCTGACATAGGCTACGTGGATGAACCTTGAGAACATTATCCTCATGCTAACTGAAATAAGCCAGTTACAACCATATGCTTTCCCTTCTAGAAGGTTACAAGAGGAGTCAGAGTCCTAGAGAAATGTGGAATGGAGGTTCCTAGGGGCTGGGGGGAGGGAGAGGTGGAAATATTTTTTTGCTTTTGCAGTTCTAATAAAATTATACTTGTTTCATAATTACATGTGAAAATTTACCATATATTTGTTTTTTTATCTGTATGTTAATCATCATAACTCAGTAGACTTTTTTTTAAAGATTTTTGGTGGGGTTTTTTTAGTTTGTTTTTTTTTAATGTTTAATTTTGAGAGAGAGAGATACAGACAGAGTGCAACTGGGGGAGGGGCAGAGAGAGAGGGAGACACAGAATCTGAAACAGGCGCCAGTCTCTGAGCTGTCAGCACACAGCCCAACGCAGGGCTCAAACCCACAAACCATGAGATCATGACTTGAGCCGAAGTCAGACACTTAAAGAATTAAGGCACCCATGCAACCCCTCAGTAGACATTTTTAACACCCATGCCCAATAGTCACAGAACCCTTAAAAACTTTAAATTAAATATATATACTATTTTTACCACAAAGAACATATAACAGAATTTAAATCTGAACCATTTCTAAGCATACAGTTTATTGGTGTTAAGTACTTCACACTGCTAAGTATATTCGCATTTTGTATAACAGATCTCTAGAACTTTCTCATCTTGCAAAACTGAAACTCTATACCCATCGAGCAGTAACTCCCCCCCACCCCCTCCCCCACAGCTGCTGGTAACCATCATTCCCCTTTCTCTAGGATCTTGACAACTCTATGTACCTCACAGTAGCAGCATATAATATCTATATTTCTTTTTATTTTTTAGAGAGAGAGAGAGGGAGAGCATGCAAGCGAGGGGAGGGGCAGTAAGGAGAGAAAGAGAATCTCAAGCAGGCTTTATGCTCAGTGCACAGCCCAATGTGGGCCCTGAGATCATGACCTGAGCTGAAATCAAGAGTTGGATGCTCGGGGTGCCTGGATGGCTCAATCAGTTAAGTGCTTCAGCTCAGGCCATGATCTCATGGTCCATGGGTTCGAGCCCCGCGTCGGGCTCTGTGCTGACAGCTCAGAGCCTGGAGCCTGTTTCAGGTTCTGTGTCTCCCTCTCTCTCTGATCCTCCCCTGCCCACTCTGTCTCTCTCTCCTCTCAGAAATAAAAAAATTTAAAAAGAACATTAAAAATTTTTTTTTAAAAAGTTGGATGCTCAACCGACTGAGCCAGCCAGGCGCCCCATGTATCTGTATTTTTAAGACTTTCACTTAGCACCACATCCTCATGGTTCATCTTTGTTGTAGCACGTGAGAGGATTTCCTTCTTTAAGGCCAAAGGACATTTTATCCTATGGATAGACCACATTTTGCTTATCCATTCATCCATCCGCTCACACTTGGGTTGCTCCCTACTCTTGCCTATTGTGGATAATCCTGAGATGAACAAGTCTTAAAACAGAAAGGGGCTTCTCTGAATAATTCAATCTGGAAGCTCCCCTCCAGCCTCACATGCTTTGTCACCAAAGAGGGGTGTGGTCTCCCCAAGCTTGAAGGACAGCAGGCCACGCTTGGGGAGGGATTATGGACCTTCAGGAACGGGAGTTGGCAATTAACCGTTTTCCAGGGGAGCGGACATACGGACGGTGATTCACGGTCATGTTGAGGCTACAATGCCCTGCCTCCCTGGCCAGATGCACACCCAGATCTGAGTGTGCAGACCCGGTTGTGCTCTGTACCACGGCACTTGGAGCCCCCTTCACCCACCCAAGTCCGATTCCTGGCCTGCAAAGGGGGTGAGAGTACGGACTTTGCAGTCAGGCTGCGGGACACACGGACACGAACGTGGCCGTGCTCAGCCCAATGCCTAGAACACCACTGCATTTCACCCTCAGTTACAAGGCAACTATTATCTTAATAACCACTGAGAAAAGAAAAAAAGTATTTTCAATTAAATGATGGCTTGCCGTCAGTCAGTTTCATCCCAGTTTCAGAGATGTGAAAATGTGAAAAAATAAATGCTCAGGGTTGATGAAACCCAGCAAGTACTCCGGTTAACATCAGGGCTGTTCCCAGATGCTGTCCCTGGCTCCGCATGGAAATGCAGCTCTCGGGGCAAGGGATTCAGAAGCCTGATCCAGGCCTGGGATCTAAGCCATGTTCATTTTTATCCTTTTTTTTTTTTTTTTTTTGAGAGGGAGAGAGAGCACGTGCACGGACGTAAGCAGGGGAGGGGCAGAGAGAGAGGAGACACAGAATCCGAAGCAGGCTCCAGGCTCATAGCTCCCAGCTGTCAGCGCAGAGCCTGACGCGGGGCTCGAACCCATAAACCTGGGATCGTGACTTGAGCCGAAGTCGAACACTTAACCGACTGAGCTACCCAGGTGCTGCCTAAGCCGTGTTCTTCAAATAAACCTCACCTACAAGCAAGTGGATCCTCTTCATTTGTGTCTATTTTCATCTAGAGCAAAACGCACAGAGGAGAAAATGCTACCGGGTAATGGCTGCCCTCCAACCACAGCTGTAAATACAGTGAAACCATGAACACCTCAAAGGGCTAGATGTCACTTGCCTCACCTCTCCACAGACACAAGAACCCATGTGTGCACTGGGTGGGGACAAAAAGCCCAGGATCCATCGAAGTCTTTCCTGCAAGATCAACTTAGAAATGTTGGAACCCCCGTGACAGCTCGGAATCTGGGGTCCATATATGCTTTTGTTTCCAATGCCAACAACCAATTTTTGGACATCAAGTGGGTGTCACAGTACGATTCAATTCTCACAAGAACTACCCAGAGTTAGCACACACCCCACAGGTTAAGGGCTCACAAGTCTGTCCCCACTTCGGACACCAGCCACAAGTCCTGGGTCCCCAAGCTCCCCACACTACTGTCCAGCTTGGCTACAACCTTGGGGGTCCCCACAACCTCCTCTCAGGCCCAGTCACTCACTAGAGCAGCTCACAAAACTCAGGAAAGTGCTTTACGTGTTATTACTGGTCTATTATAAAAGCTTCAACTCAAGAACAGCCAAAGGGGAGAGACACACAGGGCAAGATCCAGGATGGGGGGGTGCCACCCTCCCAATACCTCAACTGGTACAAGCCCCCCACCTTCACCCCCCCCCCCCAGCACCCTGGAGGTTGGGCGAGACAGCTGATAGTTCCGACCCTGTAATCTCCCATTTGGTCTTTCTGATCTAGGAGCCCAGGGTGTATACCTCTTTGGTAGACACTCACTCAAGTGTGGTCAAAACAGGGTTATTGAGTGGTGCCTGGGTGGCTCAGCGCCTGACTCTTGGTTTCGGCTCAGGTCATGATCTCACTGTTTGTGGATTTGAGCCGCAGGTCGGGCTCCATGCTGACAGTGCAGAGTCTGTTTGGGATTCTCTCTTTCCTTTTCTCTCTCTGTCCCTCTCCTGCTTATGTTCTCTTTCAAAATAAATATATGAAACTTAAAAAAAAAAGAGGGGCGTATTAAGAATAACAAAGAGACATGGAGGTGCCTGGGTAGCTCAGTCAGTTAAGAGAATAAGAGACACACGTACCACCATGGAATTCCAAGGATTTTAGGAGCTCACTGCCAGGAACTAAGCAAGAAAGACCAGATAGTTATCTTCTCACTGTACCACCGTGCGGAAGCACCTGCTACCTGTGTGCAGCTCTGCGAAGTCACTGAATCTCAGTGAGCCTCAGCTTCCTCATCCGTAACATGTGGGAGACAGTAGGGTGGCCTTGAGGATCAAAAGAGCTAATAGTTGTGAAACACACCATGTGAAGTCTTGAGGGCGCCCTGGAAAGGTTAAGTATTCAGGACCAGAAAAAGACGATGCCTTCAAGCTGATTCTTGGCCCTTCTCCAGAGCTTCACGTGCATCTGGGTACAGAATGGCAGGTCCACTCAAGGGTGACCCTTCTTGTCCCGTGTCCGTTGGGACACAAATATACTAATGTGCCAAAACCATGCATCAAATTCTGTAATCGGTATCTTTGATGAGGACTATGAAAAACAAAAATGAGGGGTGCCTGGGTGGCTCAATCGGTTGAGTGTCCGACTCTAGCTTTCAGCCCAGGTCATGGTCTCGCGGTTCAGGAGATCGACCCCCGCATCGGGCTCCATGTGCTAACAGCACAGAGCTTGCTTGGGATTCTCTTCCTCTCCCTCTGGCCCTCCCTTGCTCATGCTGCCAGCTCTCTCTCTCACACAAAGTAAATAAGTAAACTTTAAAAAAAAAAAAACCCAAAAACCAAAAAGGAAAATAACTTCCTGTGCTTCTCAGGGTGGAGGAGTTGAGCAAATCACAGCACAGGGAAATCCAACATTCCATTCAGCAACCATAGGTTGGGCTATCACTTCTGGATCATTCCGGTACAGATTTGATTACTCAGAGAGCAGCAACCTTCCACGGCACCACTCAGGGCACTGACCTTTTTGTCTAGGCTCAGCAATGGCCCGGCAGCCCCAGACTCCTATGGACTGGCCTGTTATTCTAGAAAGCTCCCACAGGGACTGGCAAAGGACCCCGAGTATAGCTATTCCAGGAATATTAGCCTTAGAATCGCAAACGAGTTATGACAGGACCAGCGCGGAACAGAAACCTGCGCAGCTGAGGGCTTTGCTGTTTTCTGATGTGTCCACGTTGTTGGGACTCTGTCCTGACTCAGGAGCCCACGTCACTGGGTCAGAAGCAGGCCTTTGACGACATTCACATACCTCTGCCCTGGGTACCCTTCAGAGTACTTGTTATTTAAGCAAGAGCCTAGAGCTTCCAGAACTGCTCGGCTGGCGAAATTCTCTGAGGCGATCAGCTCCAGCCCGACCCTCTGCCGGTTACTCTCCTTCTGGATGATGTTGTAAACCTGAGGAGATCACAGAGACGGAGAGCGTCTGCACATTGTAGGGTAGCATTTTGCTCTGATCAAAGCAATAGCCTGTTAGAGAAGACACACTATCAGAGATTCACATCCCCCCCCGCCCGAAGGTGACCAGAACCCATAAAACCCAGCTAAGGAGGTGCCCTCAGCACTTAAAGAACGGAGGAGATGGTCCTCACATTGTAGCGTTGAGGGAGGAGTTAACCAGAAGACAATGGATCAAGGAAAACAAAATGAAGAGAAAATGATCTTGAAAATAAGTATCCCGGGGCACCTGGGTGGCTCAGTTGGTTAAGTGGTCGACTTTGGCTCAGGTCACGATTTCATGGTTCGTGAGTTCGAGCCTTGCATCAGGCTCTGTACTTAGACAGTGGAACCTGCTTGGGATTCTCTTTCTCTCCCTCTCTCTGTCCTTCGCCCATTTGCGCTCTCTCTCTCTCTCTCTCTCTCAAAATACATAAATAAAATTTTTTTAAAAAGTATCCCACCTTAAAAATACAGAAGTTTCCCACCAATTTTTAATTGTACACTATCTTATTATTTTTATCCCTATGTTTCACCAAGTTTCTGAACTTTATTCCTTGCTCTTCTTCCTCAAAATAAAAGTTGCTTTGGTAAACCCACACGGACAGAAAGGAGACCACTGTTGGCCAAGGGGTGGGGAGTTTGGGGGGGCATGGGGGTAACTGCTCATGGGTTCGGGAGGGGACAAAAGTCTTCTAAAATTGGCTGTGAACGTACTAAAGACCACTGACGTGTGCGCTTTCAGCGAACGGGAAGCGAATGATCTCTCATGTATAAAGCTGTTAAAAAACACATACATAAAAGATCCTTCTCGGTGTCTACATCCACTCCTCTCCTGGAAGGCAGGGGCCAAATCTCAGCGACCCCTCCCGGGCCCCTTTCCTCCGGGGCAGCCAGCACACTGCTCTACACCCTGCAGAAACTCAGAAATCTCCATATTTACCCACAGAGGGCTCTCAGCCACTGCGTCTAAATCCAGCGCTCTTATACTAACGGCAATGCTGTCCTGAATACCATGTCTTTAGGGGTAGAGCTGGAGAGTTAAGCAAGAGCCTCCGCTTATTTGTTTAAACAAAGTTAAAGGTTTAATTTATTTCAGTAATCTCTACCCCCCAACATGGGGCTCGAACTCACAACCCTGAGATCAAGCGTCACGCGCTCTTCCTGCTGAGCCGGCACCTCGGCTTCCAGAGCATCGGCGAAGAGCCCGCGCCTCTCACCTCGGTGTCGCAGTCCTTCAGGGGCTGAGCCAGCATCTTCTCGTGCGAGGACCACAGGTCAGCATCCTTGTGAGCCCCGTTGACGTGAGTCGTCATTGCACTAGTTCAAAGTTGCCTAAAAATGGAAACGCTCCCAGCATTAAACTTAGTCAAAGTTCACGGCAACCTGCGGGTTGTCCCGGAGCGGCTGACGTCCTGCCGTGCTGTGGGGGCTNAACCACTGTGTGGTTCCTTTCTGAACTGTGGACGTCAGCTTGTAACCCGTGAGCAGAACTCCCCGCCCTCATGTGAGGCCTCGCCCAGCCTAGAGAGAGCCCAGGACCCCTCTCCACAACGAAACCTTTCCTGGTTACGGGGTATCCCCCCACCTAAACTAGAAGCCTTGAAGGCAAGAGCTGTTACCTTTTGTTTTTTTAATTTTTTTCTAAATTCGCCTCCCGCCCCCAGAACTCAGCACGGCCATGTATCAAGGAAGATTTGCCAAATGCCTCAACTTGTGAACAAATGAATTGCTGATTCAGTTTTTCTTCCCATTTTTCAAGTAATGAAAATGAGGCTTAGAAGAGTATTGCAGCCCAGGGCTGCACGGCAGGTTGCCCATGAAGGATGGAGTCAAAACCCCCAAACATACATTCGAAGTCCCCCCACGGAGTTCCTGCAGCCGCGAGGAGGTGAGGCACATGCTTGCTTAAAGACACACCCTCCTGTAAAAACTACAGGTCAGATTTGCACATCTGCATTTTTATCAGCAGAAAAATGGCATCCCGTTAAAATATAGATGACTGGCGGGGGGCGCCTGGGTGGCCCAGTCAGTTAAGCATTTGACCCATGGTTTCAGGTAAGGTGATGACCTCACGGTTCAGGAGTTCAAGTTCTGCATTGGGCTCTGGTGCTGACAGTGCAGAGCCTGCTGGGGATTCTCTCTCTCCTTCTCTCTCTACCCTTCCCTCACTTGTACTCTCTCTCAAAAATAGGGGCACCTGGGTGGCTCAGTCAGTTAAGCGTCCAGCTTCAGCTCAGGTCATGATCTCATGGTCCCTGGGTTTAAGACCCGCGTTGGCTCGGTGCTGACAGCTCAGAGCCTGGGGCCTGCTTTGGATTCTGTGTCTCCCTCTCTCTCTACCCCTCCTCCACTCACACTCAGTCTCTCTCAAAAATAAACATTAAAACATTTTTTAAAAAGAAACTTAAAAAAATATATATAATAAAATGTACATAGATGACTGGAAAACGCAAGTTTCTTAACCTCTCTTTCTGCCAAGAACAGGAATTTATGAGCAGTGGGAAATCCTCCAGTATTAAAGTGTAAATATTTATAGGAACTAACCTCCCTTAATCAATAGTTGGCAGCTTTTCAGTACTTTCCCATTAATTTGGTAAGTTTTCATTTCAGTGCATTCATTTGCCAGGAATTTATGGAGGACCTTCCCCGTGGCAGCCACAGCGTTGGTACCAGGCGTATGGTGGTGAAGGAAACACACCAGAGCCCTGCCTCCACGGGGCTCCCCTTGTGGGAAAACCCAGCAGTGGACAAGATGGGGGCAGGTAGATAAAACAAGGCAAATGGCACGGGGGACAAGGCTGACAGCTAGGTCAACGACCTATTGGTGGAGATAAATCTAGAAGACATCGAGATTGGGAAAGCCAGTGAGGACGGGAGAGCCCATTTCCCAAGAGTACTGTGAGATCATAAGAAAAATCTATTAATCTCTGCTCCTAAAACCCTTGTGATTTTGGGGGCGGGGCGGCGGATGAGTGCCTTTTGTCCTGCTTAGGTGACTCTGGGTGGGCTCCTGGCCGGTCACCAGAAAGACCAAGCCATGATCAGAAGCTTAGACTTTTTCACCCCACTCCCTATTCTCCAGAGAGGGGAGAGTTGCTAGAAAGTGAATTAATAATTGATCAAGCAGAGGTGAGGAAGCCTCCATAAGAATTCCAAAAGTATGGGGCCCAGGGAGCTTCCCCGTTGGTGCCATCCAAGTACCCTGAGGGTGTGTACCCCAACTCTAGGGAGACAGAAGTTCTTGCCCTTGGGACCCTCCCAGATCTTACCCTAAAGCATCTCTTCATCTGGCTGTTTATCTGTTTCCTGCCTTTATGGTATCTTTTATTATAGAATAAACTGGCAAAGGTGAGCAAATGTTTCCGAGTTCTGTGAGCTTAGCAAATGACCGAATCCAAAGAGGGTGCTTCACGGGGACCTCTAAAGTGTAGCCAAGTCATACAGAAGTTGTGGGTAACCTGGAGACCTACTACATCTGTGATTGGGGGGCAGTCTTCCGGGACTGAGCCCTTAACCTGTGGGGTCCACGCTAACTCCAATTAGTATTAGAACTGAATTGAACTGTAGGACCCTGGCCAGTGTCACAGAATTGCTGATGTGTGGAAAACCCACACATCTAGTGTCAGGAGTGTGGCAGTAGGGTGAGAGAGGAAAGGGGACACGCAGCACGAAGAGTGTAGTTTTCCTATGCAAGTTTCACACACTCTCATTTGCTAGACAAACATACCCACTAAATAAAACAGTAGTCCCAAATCACAGGGATCGTCCCCAACCTCCGGTAGAGCCAGCAAGAAGAAACTACCAGTAATCATTAACCTGGAAATTCCTAACTGGGGCTTTCAAAGCAGCCATTATTTTAACCCAAGCACCAAAGGATTAGAAATAAGCCACCTGAACGTGGCCGGCCATGCCCACGTTACTGTCAGAGCTGGAGAAAGAAACAGGAAAATGCTTTGGTCACTGTGCCTAGGGCCTCTCCGAGCTGTTCCCCGCACTCAAGCATGGCCAGCAACGCAAGACACACATGCCCTCGGCAGGTGGTTAACCCTCCAAAAGCCGCACAAGAGCCAAAATAGGCCCTCTGGTCCGAGATTCGGGACGAGGAAAGCTGCTTTTACGTATTGACTCATCAGGGTTAAAAAGGATTCGAAGGTGGTAAGCAACACAGAGAAGATATTGCGCAACCTCCACCCAATAACTAAAGTCCATTTGGAGCCCTCCCCCTCCCCTCCCCTCCTCCTCCGAGGCAGATCAGATCTACAATCAGTTCCATTGTGCTCAGGACAAAGGACAAAGTCCCCCACCTGCATCTCTGCTCTCCAGGGCTTCCCTTCCCAGCAAAGCACCTGCAGCGAATGCCCTCACTGCAAATCTTCTTCGGGGAGTTGCTAATTCCAGGTCAATTACCGCTGAAGCCCCCCCCGGGGGAGGGCTCCAGCGTGGCTCTGCTCTCCAGCTGTCACTGCCCACCCACCCTCTATCCTATAATCGCTCAGGATCAAGCCAGCCCCCACAGGGAATACTTAATCCACACCCTTATTAAACCCATACTCTTCTAAGTCTTATCATTTTAACCGTGAAGAAGTTTGAATTCTTTATTCAAACAGAGAGTTCAAGATTCCTTGTTTTGTTTCAATTAAATCAATCACACCTATTGTAGATCTCATCTGTGGTATCTATGATGTCAATCAGATCTACTATATCCTGGAGCAATCTGAATTACAGTAAGGAAGAGAAAGATCTTGAATGTAAATAGCTCATTTATATGTCAACTTGACCAAGGAGGACCAGATAGCTGATAAAACAAGAAAGAGATCCTGACACTATGTACTCTTTAAGATGCAGAGAGATGATCATCATTTTAAGCTAATATTACATTTAGAGAAGACATATCATCCTTTCTTGAGGTTTAGAGGCTGGCTGAAAAATAATATACTCATTTTTTTTAACTGATGAAATATACATAAGATTTGCCATTTTAACCGTTTGTAATTAAAATAATTATTAACAATTTTTTTTCTATTTCACCCATTCCCCCCATCCACTTCCCCTCTGGCAACCATCAGTGTGTTCTGTATTTAAGAGTCTGTTAATTTCTTTTTTGTTCAGTTGCTTTGTTTCTTAAAATCCGCATGTAAGTGAAATCAAAATGGTATTTGTCTTTACTATTTTAACCATTCTTTAAAAATGTTTATTTATGGGGGCGCCTGGGTGGCTCAGTCGGTTAAGCTTCCACTTGGGCTCAGGTCATGATCTCACTGCTCGTGAGTTCGAGCTCCACATTGGGCTCTGTGCTGACAGCTCAGAGCCTGGAGCCTGCTTCGGATTCTCTGTCTCCCTCTCTGCCCCACCCTCTTCCCCGCACCTCACACTCTTTCTAAAAATATATTTTTAAAATTTTCTTAAATGTTTATTTATTTTTAGAGAGAGAGAGCTTGCAAGAGAGAACAAGCAAGCAGGGGAGGGGCAGAGAGAGAGGATCCCAAGCAGGCTCCACCTTCAGCATGGATCCCAACTTGCGGTGAGATAATGATTGAAGCCAAAATCAAGAGTCAGACACTTCACTGACTGAGCCACCAAGGCACCCCCATTTTAACCATTTTTAAGTGCAATTCAGTGGAATTAAACACATGGACACTGTCGTGCAACTGTGTCCACCATCCATCTCCAGAACTCTTTCATCATCTCAAACTGCAATTCTGGGTACCCATTAAACACCTCTCCATTCCCTTCTTCCCAAGACGGTGGTCACAATTATTCTATTTCTATGAATGTGACTATTTCAGCTACCTCGGTAAATGAAATCACACATTTGCCCTTTTCTGTCTGGCTTATTTCACGTAGTGCAAGGAAGGTCTTCAAAGTTCATCCGTGTGCGGCACGTGTTGGAATTTCCTTCCCTTTTAAGTCTGGATAATATTCCACTCTATGCAGATGCCACAGTCTTTTTGTTTACCCATTCATCCATCACTGACCCTCGGATTGCTTCCGGCTTTTGGCTACTGTAAGTGATGCTGCCACGTGCCACGAACGTGAACAAACACCAAGTCCCGCTTTCAATCCTTTTGCGTAGAGACCCAAAGTGGAATTGCTGCATCATACGGTAATTCTATATTTACTTCAAAACTAGCTTTTGATATTGAAGAGATCTACCCTACTACTGTGATTTGCCTGCAATTAGTTCATTCATTCCTGCAACAAATATTTTGAGCAACTCCTGTGTCACTGAGCTAGGAACTGAGAATACACAGGTCATCTAGACGGGGGCCCTGCTTTTATGAGGAGCAGACTAACAAACGCGGAAACAAGAATACACGAGATAATTGCAGGTGGTGATGACTGCCATGAGGACGTAGAACAGACTGTGGAAGGTGCCTGAGCTGAGATCTGAAGTGGGAAGGAGCCAAGCTAATGCGATCTGGGATAAGAACAAACACCTTATCCTCTGAAAGTGCTCCTTCCTCCCCTTACCTCCTCTAGTGCAAAGGCCCTAAAATGGGAAGAGATTTGACTTGTGAAGGGCCAGAAATCAGGCCCTTGTGCCTGAAGCGTGGGGAACAGAACAGAGGCACAAGAGAGGAGACTTGAGGATCAAGGGTGAGGGCAGGGGCGGGAGAAGAGTCTTCACCTTGACAGTATGTATTTTACAAGTTTCAAACTGGGTTCGAGAAATCTGGTCCTAAGCCATTTGCTCAGTCCATCTGTGAAATCTGAAAGCAACAACTAGAGAAACCCATCTGGGGAAGATCAAGGGTATGTAAATGAGCAGGTGGCGGGCATCGACAAGCCAGAGCCCTCCAAGTCTCCCACTCCCCACCCACACCCAAGGAAACTGTGCTGAAGCCAGCCTGCTGGGTCCAAATCCTGCTCTTCTCTTCCTAATGTGCAACCCCAGCTTCTGACACCTGTGTTCCTCCGTCCCCTCGTATAAAACACAGGAGTGAAGACAGTTCCGAACTGGCAGGGAGAGTTATTAGATGAGCTATGCGACCTACATAGAGCACTCAGAACAGGCCAGGCACAAAGTACTGAAACCTACCAGCTACTACCGTTTACAGTAAAGAAACCTGGGGACCTTGGGGCCGCCTTCGTCACCACTCAGGAGCCTGGGCTGAGCACCCCTGGAGAGCACAGCTCACTGTAGTCGTTACTACCATCAAGTGCTGGATATTTCTGTTGGGGGAGTGTCACTGTGTGTGTAGCATGGGCCTCACCTCAACCCCAGGGAAACAGACCTGGCAAACGAATTTCCTTGCCAAGGTCATTGGCCTCCCCACGCCCACGAATCTTCCCTGGACCTTTGTCACACAAGTGGAGCCAGCCAGAAGCCTCAGAAGCCTCCTGAGGGAACTACCCTGTTGAATGCCATCTGGTCGTCCCCCATACAGATGCTGTGTTTCCTATTTTACAGACACGGAAACTGAGGCTCAGAGCGCTGAGGGGGTCTATGGTCCCACGATGATAAGAGTCAGAATCGGAACTCAGGTTTACCGTTAGTTCCAAAGCGTGTTCCCACAACACTGCACGAAGTAGGAGCGCAAGTGGCCCATCTCCAGTGCGTGTCCCCTCGAGTAAGAAATTTAAAATATGTTTCCACAAGAACCTGGTGTTTCCAGTTCAGCAACTGCCTGACTAAAGACGTGTTTGTGCTGGTCTCAGCAGACCAAGGGTCACTTAAGTTCCAGGACCTTGAAGCACAGGGCACCAGGCCAAGAACCCTACAGTGCGACGTTTGTCTCCAAGAACAGGGGGTGACAGATTGCAGACAACAGGCGCAGCCTCTCCCCCGCGGGGATCTGTTCACACTCTAAAGCGGAGCGACCATATATGCAACGATTGAGCGCACAGCCTCTGAGAGCTTCCGTTTGATTCCAGGCTCTGCCATTTTGCTGTCTGCAGGGGCGCGCCTAAGTCGGCTCTTCTCTTCGAGCCTCACCTTCCTCATCTGTAAAATGGGCTACGTGATAGCACTCCACCTGCAGCTTTGTTGAGAGGATACTGCAGCGAGGTGAAGGGCTGCGCTTAAATGTAAAATACTCTACGAGAAAAGTGCTCAGCAGGGAGCGACTTCTCTATCAGCAATAAGCCTTCGCATCTGTGTCAAAGGCGGAGCCCACCACCCCTACTGCGCCCACCAGTGACCGGAGACCCGGCATCCGGGCTCGCCTCCTCCCACCTCTCATCCCAGGCACTAGTAAAGCGCTCCTCACCTTTTCCGGCTTCTCAGAGCCGCGGGGGAAGCGTGGCGGCAAGGCGCACACAACAAAGCGCCCCGAGAGCGTTGGGGACACCAGGGTCCTGGGACCCGAGGCCGCCCACCTACCGGAACAGTGTCCCGCACACCAGCCGGGCGACCCCAAAGCCCCACGCTACTGCCGCCGCTGCCACTCCGGGACCTGCACACCCGCGCCCGACAGTGTGCCAGCCACGTGACACCCGCTAGTGAGTCCGGAACCCAGAACTTGGCGCGCGGCGACTCGCGCACCACTCGCTGCCCTCAGCTCCCTGCCCGGCCCCGCCCCGAGAGGTGCCCAATCAGAGCGTGAGGCCCCGCCCCCCACAGGGTGCAGGTGCTATTGGCTGCAGCGGAGCGGTGGGCGGGGCTGGCGCCCCCGCCCGGCCCGGGAAAGGCGGCGGAGTGCCGCTGTTTCCCGGGTCTCCGGCTGCAGCCTAGGGGCGGGGCTTCCGGGGCCCCTGCGGAGGCGCTTTCCCGGTAATTAGGGAAGGCTTTAGGATTAGGGGAGAATTTTGTGGCTTATATTTGACACTTACATTGTCCTATTTACAGTGTAGTACTGATCATTTAACTAGTACAAATGCGGGTTTGAATTCTTTTTTTATGTTTATTTTTGAGAAAGAGAGAGACAGAACGTGAGTGGGGGAGGGGCAGAGAGAGAGGGAGACACAATCCGAAGCCGACTCCAGCCTTTGAACTGTGACTGAGCCACCCAGGCGTGCCAGGGTTCGAACTCTTGACACTGTTACCCTCCATGTATGAAGTCCTAGACCAGCCAGTTCACCCGCGTTTCATTTTCAGCAGCACTGAAGTGGAGATGATTATATCTGCCTGACAGGAGGATTAATAGACGCATCTGAAGCACTTAATGCTCTACGTGACGTACGTGACACATTATAAGGGCTCAGCAAACAATAAAAACCAAGGAGCCGCACAGTAAAGGGAAGAGCGCTGGCACACATTTCCTCGCTGACCAAACTCCCGTCACGCTCCCCTGACCTCTTTTTCAGCTACTCTTTTGGGACTTCTGGGTTTGTCCAATTTTAGGAAGAATTCAGCTAAGGCAATTTAACCAGAACCCGCCACCCTCCGTATCTGGCTGGATTCCTTATTCTCCACCATCCTTGGTGATGTCGGATGGCCCTGGCCTGATCAGTGTAACCAGAATTCCCCTTGACCCTGAGGTTTGCTCTTAATAATTCTCCACCCACTGGCGCCCTGCTCCTTGGCTGTAAATTCCCAGTCACCCATGATGTATTCAGAGTTTAGCCCAATCTCTCTCCCCCACCGCAAGAGTCCATCCAGCAAATTTGGTTTCTGGTAAGGCCCTGTTTCTGGCTTGTATGTGGCTCTCTTCTCACTGTCTCCTCACATGGTGTTTCCCTGTTGTCTGCGTGCACAGAGAGAGAGAGAGAGACAGCAAGATCTCTGCTATCTCTTCTCATAAGGCCACTAATCCCACTGGATCAAGGCCCCACCTTTGTGCCCTCCCTTACCCTTAAGTACCTCCTAAAGACCCTATCTCCAAATACAGTCAAATTTCGGGTTAGGCGTCCAACCTATGAATTGGGGGGGAGAGGGAGGGGGGAAGGGGTAATGACACAATTCATTCCATAGCAATCAGAATGGCTAAAAATAAAAAATAGTGCTGGGGCACCTGGGTGGCTCAGTCCGTTAAGTGTCTGACTCTTGATTTCAGCTCAGGTCTTGATCTCAGGGTGGTGAGTTCAAGCCCTGCGTCGGGCTCTATGCTGGGCATGGAGCCTACTTAAAAACAAATAAAAATAATGCTTATGCCAAATGCTGGAGAAGAAGCTAAGAAACTGGATCTCATACATTACTGGTAGAGATGTAAAATGGTACAGTCACCTTGGAAAATAGTTTGTCGGTGTCTTAACAAACTAAACATACACTTTCCATATTACCTACAATCATACTCCTGCACATTTCCCCAGAGAAATGATACTACACTTGATCTTAGCCAAAAGGCCGAGACGTGATTCCCCAGAGGAATGAAAACTTGAGTCCACACAACCTGTACGTACGTGTTCATAGCAGCTTTATTTGTAATACCCCCAAGATGGAAACAATTCAAATGGCCTTCATCAGGTGAATGGTTAAACCAACTGTTCTGTGAGCTTTTCGCTTTTCCATTCCCTATTTACACAAGTCAAGATTCTAAAACCAAGAGGCAGATCCCAAATGGTAATATAGTCTTGTCCTTCAGGGAGTCATCTGATAACCTGAAAACCAACTTAAAAAAGACCAAGAGGGGGTGCCTGGGTGGCTCAGTCAGTTAAGCATCTGACTTGAGTTCACGGTTTCTAAGTTTGAGCCCCGTGTCAGGCTCTGCGCTGACAACTTGGAGTCTGGAGACTGCATCAGATTCTGTGTCTCCCTCTCTCTGCCTCTCCCCCGCTCATCCTCTGCCTCTCAAGAATAAGGGTTAAAAAATTTTTTTAATAAAAATTAAAAAATAAGATAAATTTGCACTCCATCAAAAACATCTGAGATTTATAATTGCTCCACATTCTCACTCCCCATATCCCCAGGGAATATTTCCAAGACCCAGTGGATGCCTGTCACCAAAGAGAGTACCACCCCTTTGTATACTATGTTTCCTCCTAAACATATGTACCTGTGATAAAGTTTAATTTATAAATTAGGCACAGTAAGACATTAACAACAATTACTACTGATAAAATAGAACTATAATAATATACTATAATAAAACTCTGTGAATGTGTTCTCTCTCTCTCTCAAAATATGTCATTGTACTGTATTCAAACTTCTTGTGATGATGTCAGATGATAACATGCCTATGTGACAAATGATGTGAGGTGGATGACACAGGGCATTGTGATGTAGTGTTAGGCTACTGTATGTCAGAAAATAGAAGACAGAGGAAGGAGGATCATCTGTCTGCTTCTGGACAGAGTTTGACCCTGGGTAACTGAAATCATGGAAAGGAAAATCAAGGATAAGGAGGAATCTACTAGATTTGGATTTGTCAGTGTTTTGAGGTTTTGAGGGCTTTTTGTGCTTTTTTAAGCCATTCTACTAGAGGAGTGCAATGTTACTATGCTTCCTGGTTGCGTCTTCCTACTGACTCATGACGTTGAACATCTTCGCATATGTTAACTTGCCTTCTGTATATCTTTGTTGGTGAACTGTCTGTTGAGGTCTTCTACCATTAAGAAAAACCCTTAACTGAAGTATAAATGGTATATAAGGCACTGTGCATATTCAAAGTGTACAAATTGATAAATTTTGTTGTATATCATCCATACATCAATCAGCACAATTAAACTAATGAAGATAAACATCGTCTCCAAAAGTTTCTTCATACCGGAACCCCCATGCACATACCTCACAGTGAAAAGCAAGAGAGGGAATGTCTGATCCTCCAATAATCTCTCAAAACTCTTGGATTCATTTTGATCGGATCGGCTTATCTCCTGTGCTGTCAGTAAGTGGACTGAATGGAGCTCGTCCTGCAAGCTGGGGACAGCGTCTGTCTCCAGGCAACTTCCTGCTACACAGTCGGGGCCAGGAGGCCATGAATGGAGGACTTCTGTGTCAGAGCAAGCAGACGATGACCGAAAGTTCAGCAGAGGTGGAACTCGGGCTGGCACTTTGAAAATAAATCAAAGGACAGATGGAGAAGGGCCAGGACAAGGAAGGATGACTAGGAGATCATTGCTATTAAGAGAAATTATCCAGCGGTGCCTGGGTGGCTCAGTCAGTTCAGCACCTGATTTTGGCTTGGGTCGATCTCGGGGTCCATGGGTTCAAGCCCTGCATCAGGCTGCCAGCTCAGAGCCTGGAGCCTGCTTCCAGTTCTGTGACTCCCTCTCTCTCTGCCCCTCCCTCCTTATGCTCTGTCTCTCTCTCCAAAACGAATAAACATTTTTAAAAAATTGTTTAACTTTTTCCTTTGTTTTTAAAGGACACATTTATACTGTTGACTATGTGTCTGAAATTGTTCTAAAGACTATGCATGGCATTAACTCACTTAAATATAACAACCCTATGAGGAGGTCTCTTTTTTTTTTCTCACTATTTACAGATGAGGAGATTGAAATGGAGAGATTGTAAGTAACTTAGCCAAGGTCAATAGCTAGTAAATATTATAGCTGCATCCTGGGATGGGGAAAAATGTAACAAGAAAAAGATCAAACAAACTAGGAGCCACATGGGTACCATAAGTCCACCGGGATGCTTCGGGATGGAACGTGTCCTTAACACCTGCTAAAACACGGCATTCCCCAGAGGCAGGAGCTGGGACTGTTTCGTGGGACCCTCAGCACCAGACACAGGGCCTACGCACTCAGTACGCACCGTGGGAGTGAAAGAATGAATCCGTGACAAAAACTATACCAGTGTAAACAGAAAATTTAAAAATACTTTGTTTGTAGGGGCACCTGGCTGGCTCAGTTAGCAGAGCGTGTGACTCTTCATCTTGGGGTGATGAGCTCGAACCTCATGTTGGGGGTAGAGTTTACTTAAAAATAAATAAATAAATAAATAAATAAATAATAAAAATAAAAATACTTTATTTGTAAATGATTTCAAATTTACAGAAAATTTCC
>NW_027533258.1:1669047-1684936 GCF_008692635.1 Crocuta crocuta
ATCTTGAATTCTAACATTTTGCCCCATTTGCTTTAATACATAATAATATAACTATAGTATATAATAGTGTATATGCTAACATAATGACATAACATACAATAGTTATTATAATATATAACTATATATTATAGCTTTAATATATGTAATAAAGCTATAATATACATGCACTAATTTAATATATTCTAGTATATAATATTATACATGATTCTTATGTATTATAGTTATAATGTAAATATATAATTATATACAATTATATACAATACAATTATAGTAACATAGAGCTATAATATATGATTTTATATATATATGTATATATATATACATGTATATATATATATATATATGTGACNACCTGCTTCAGAGTTGTCTTGCTCTCCCCAAAGAGCCTCATTATGTGTGATGATTTTATACTGTTACAGCTAACCCTTGAACAATATGGGTTTGAGCTGCACGGGTCCACTTATATAATTAAAACTTTTTTTTCAGTAAATACAGTACAATACTATAAATGTATTTTCTCTTCCTTATGATTTTCTTTTTTTAAACATTTTTTAATGTTTCTTTATTTTTGAGAGAGAGAAACAGAGAGACAGAGTGTGAGCTGGGGAAGAGCAGAGAGAAGAGGGAGACAAAGAATCTTAAGCAGGCTCCATGCTCTGAGCTGTCAGCACAGAGCCCAACGTGGGGCTTGAACCCATAAAGCAGTGAAACCATGACCTGAGCCAAAGTCAGAGTCTTAACTGACTGAGCCACCCAGGTGCTTCTCTTCCTTATGATTTTCTTAATAACATTTCCTTTTCTCTAGGTTACTTTATAAGAATACAGTACATATAACATACAAAATATGTGTTAATCGACTGTTTATGTTATCAGTAAGGCTTCTGTCAATGGGTAGCCTGTTAGTGGTTAAATCTGGGGAGAGTCAAAAGTTATACGTGGATTTTCAGCTGCACGGGGGGTTGGTGTCCTTAACCCCTATGTCGTGCAAAGGTCGACTGTACATTTTTATTGAATCATTTGAGTGTAAGGTCACCACGTATCAAGCCCTTTATCCCTAAATACTCAGTGTATTCCCTTAAGAAATTCTCTTACAGGGGTGCATGGGTAGCTCAGTGGATTATGTGTCCAACACCTGGTTTCGGTTCAGGTCATCATCTCATGATCTGTGAGTTCGAGTCCCGTATCAGGCTCTGCGCTGACTGCCGAGCCTGCTTGGGATTCTCTCTCTCTCCCTCTCTCTGCCCCTCCCCCGCTCTCAAAATAAATAAACTTTTAAAATAAAAAGGAAATTCTTTTTTTTTTTTAATTTTTCTACATTTTATTTATTTCTGAGAGAGAGAGACAGCATGAGCACGGAAGGGTCAGAGAGAGAGGGAGATACAGAATCTGAAAGAAGCTCTAGGCCCTGAGCTGGCTGTCAGCACAGAGCCTGACGCGGGGCTCAAACCCACGAACCATGAGATCATGACCTGAGCCAAAGTCGGATGCTCAACCGACTGAGCCACCCAGGTGCCCCAAAAGATTCTTTTATAAACTATAGTACATATCAACTTCAGTCAATTTTACATTGATAAAACATTTTAAAAATTGAATGTATCACTCATGTTTTAATGATGCAAAATGACACAAACAATGTCCTTTCAGCATATATTCCCCCCTCCACGCTACCCAGGATCCAGTCTGGGTCAGGAATTGTGTTTAGTAGCCTTTAGCCTCCCTCACCTTGAACATTTCCATCGCCTTTTTTGTAAGTGCGACATTGACATTTTTGAAGAATATGGCTCTTTTTTAAAAAATAAATTTTATTTTTTGAGAGAGAGAGAGAGCATGAACTAGCGACGGGCAGAGGAAGAGAAAGAGAATCTTAAGCAATTTCCACGCTCAGCATGGAGCCTGACACGGGGCTTGATCCCATGACCTGGGATCGTGATCTTAGCTGACTTCAAGAGTCAGACGCTCAATGCACTGAGCCACCCAGGCGCCCCCAAAGTAACTTTGTTTACGATAGTTAAACAGTTAGATTTTTAAAAAGATCCCACGATAGTACAGAGGACTCCTGCATGATGCCTCACGCAGGTGCCCACACTGCTAGCATCTTACATTACGGTCGTACATTTGTTGACATGGAAGGAACTGACATTGATATGTTCCTCTTAAGTAAACTCTGCACTTTATTTGGATTGTATGTCCCTAATGTTCTATTTCTGTTCCAGGACCCACTGAGGATACCATATCATGTTTAGTCGTCACATCTCCTTAGGCTGCTCTGATCTGTGACAATTTCTCAGATTTCCCTTGCTTTTGATGGCTTGAGAGTTTTGAGGCATACTGGACAGATGTCTTGTAGAAAGTCCTTTCACTTCGGTTTGTCTGATGATTTTCTCATGGTGAGACCAGGTGAGACCATTCCCATCACATCGTACAAGGGGTCCATGACCTCAGGATGAATTATCACTGTTGATGTTGACCTTGATCGCCTGGCTGATGAGGGTTTCTCCACTGTGAAGTCACTCTGTCCTTCCCTTGACTCCTTTACTTGTTCGTACTAGCCTCTCTCTCTCTCTCTCTTTAATATTTACTCATTTTTGGGAGAGCACAAGTGGGGCAGGGGCAGAGAGACGAGGACAGAGTCTCCAAAGCGGGCTCTGCGCCAACAGCACTAAGCGTGATGTGGGGACTGAACTCACCAAGTGCAAGATCGTGGCTGGAGCCGAAGTTGGGCGCTCAACCGACTGAGCCACCCAGGTTCTTCTTTCTCTTTCTAAATAGAATCTTCCTTGTTTTGTGTTTGTCTGCTTCTTCATTATTAGCTTCTGGTGATGGATTCTCTTCCAGAATGCCCTGTGTAAGTGATGTTGAGTCCTTCTTGGGGCATCACCTCCAGAGGGGAACGATGCCCATCTGTCTCTCATCACATTGATTTCGATGACTCAGTACAGATGCTGTCTGATTGCTCCACTGCACACCCACTATTTTCTTCCTTCTCATTCATAAGCAATCACACTCAGATTTTCTAAACACTTTTTTTCTTGCGGTAAAATATGCAGAACACAAAATTAACACTTTAAACATTTTTAAGTGCATATTTAGTGGCATCAAGCACATTCGTATCGTTGTGCACCCAGCCCTACCATCGATTTCCAGGGCTTTCTCAACAGCCCAATACAGCTCTTACCTCCCTCTGAGATATATTTATGCCCACCACTTCTGACACCAAGCGTGTGCATTTTCTCCACACCAAACAATCCTCCAGGCCTCTAGCCACCAACTGGGTGCCCTACAATTTGTCGCAATTCTGACACCGTCTGGTGTTTGTGCAGACCCCACAGGTGGAGGGCTCCGTCCTTTAAGACTGCCCCCAACCTCAGACACTAGTCACAAGTTCCATGTTGTCACTTGTACTTCTGACCAACCGGCTGTATACTGGGAGTTCCCACGGCCCTTGCCTCAGGTCCAATACTTTGTTAGAATGATTGACAGGACTTAGGAACACTCTTTACGTACTATTACCAGTTTACAGTGAAGGCTGTAATTCGGGAACAGCCAAATGTGTAGGTCAAGGTGTGCGAGGTGTCATAGAGTTTCCATGGCCCCTCTGGCTACGTCACCCTTCCAGCACGTCTATGTGGTCACCAACTCAGACACTCTCCAAAGAGGGTTGTTTACGGGTTTCTTTTTTTTTTTTAATTTTTAATTTTTATTTTTGAGAGAGAGAGAGTGCGAACAAAGGAGGGGCAGAGAGAGAGGGAGACACAGGAGCTGAAGCGGGCTCCAGGCTCTGAGATGTCAGCACAGAGCCCGACGCAGGGCTCGAACCCACAAACCGTGAGATCATGACCTGAGCCGAAGTTGGATGCTTAACCGACGGAGCTACCCAGGCGCACCCAGATTTTCATTTTTAGACTCAATTTTGTTAATGTGTGTGTCTCTAGGGATTTTCCCAATTCATCAAGGCTGTCTAGTTTATCAGCCACAATAATATTTGTAGTATTCTCCTACAGACCTTATTGCTGGAAGTATGCTTGTAGTGCCCTCACTTTTATTTCTGATTTTACTCATTTGCATCTTTTCTTTCCTCTTGGTCTATCTTGCTAAAGCTTTGTCAATTTTCTTGATCTTTTCAAGGATCCTATTGCCTTTCTATTTTTAAATTTTTTTAATTTTATTTATCTCCCTAACGTGTATTTTCTTCTTTCTGTGAGACTTAGGCTTACGGTCTTTGTTTTCTGGCTCCCGAAGGTTTAATGTTAGATTGTTGATGTGAGACCTTTCTCTTTTCTTTAATTTTTAAAAATATTTATTGGGGCACTTGGGTGGCTCAGTCGGTTAAGCGCCTGACTTCAGCTCAGATCATGATCTCACAGTTCGTGAGTTCAAGCCCTGTGTCGGGCTCTATGCTGATAGATCAGAGCCTGGAGCCTGCTTCGGATTCTGTGTCTCCCTCTCTCTTTGACCCTCCCTGCTCACGCTGTCTCTCTCTCTCTCTCTCAGAAATAAAACATTAAAAATTTTTTAAAAAGAAAGAAAGAAAAAAGCTTAAGGGATTTATGGAACATCTTTAAATGTACCAACATATACCTTGTGAGAACCCCAGAAGAGAGCAAGGAAGAGGCAAAAGAATGAAAAATTTAAGTCCAAACACTTCCCATATGTGATGAAATAGTGAATCTCAGTTCTGTCTGTCTGTCTCTCTCTCTCACGCTCTCTCTCGCTCTCTACCCCTCCCCCACTCATCTCTGTTTCTCAAAAATAAATAACATTCTAAAAAATGTTTTTAAAAAGATCTGTTTCTTGGTTTGTCTCTGTTTTCTTTGTTCATTTGTTTTGTTTCTTAAATTCTGCATATGAGTGAAATCAAGGTCATATGGTATTTGTCTGTCCCTGACTGACTTATTTCACTTAGCCTAACACTCTACCTCCATCCGTATTGTTGCCAATGGCATGATTTTGTTCTTTTTTCATGGCTGAATAATATTCCACTGTATACGTATACCACAACTTTTTATCCATTCATCTACCAATGGACACAATCCTTTCTTACTAAAACATAATACTTTTTTTCCTTCATTAAGCACTTCCTGGTTGCAGTAAGCTCTTGATTGAATTCCAGAGCCCCCAAAAAAGTTGCTTCTGTCAGCTTTTGCTTAATGATTGCTTCAGTGGAGGGACTGACCTTTTGACTTCCTACATTTCCATTTTCTGTTGCTATCTTGCTGTCTTCCTCTGCTTTTTCAAGAATTTCTTTTTTCTTAGCCAGCTGTTGTTGTTTTTCAGTTACTTCTTATCGTGGGTTGTGCTATTAAAAACATCTGCAGAGGAATTACATGTTTTCCCTTTGGGAATAGATTTCCTTGGAATTTATTCCCAGATGGGGAAATTGCAGGCCAAAGAAAATAACAGGGGTACAACTCTGGTTAAATATTACCAATCACTGTAGAAAGATTGCCTTGACTTGCCAACACACACACACACACACACACGCGCGCGCGCGCACACACACACCCCCCCTCATATTTTTGTTTTTCTCTTGAAGCTGTCAGCAACTGTATTATTTTTTTAATACCTATCCTTTTTAAAGTTTATTTAATTTGAGAGAGAGAGCACCCTCATGTGGAGGAGGGGCAGAGAGAGAAGGAGAGAGAATCCCAAGTAGGCTCTATACCATCAGCACGAAGCCTGACACAGGGCTCGAACTCCAAGATCATGACCCGAGGGGAAACCAAGAGTCAGATGTTTAACCGACTGAGCTGCCCAAACAACCCTAAATACCTATTGTTTACTGAGTTTCTAATATTTGCCAAATGGTTTGTCTGTTCTTTCTTTTTTTTCTGTCTCTGTCTTCTCTATTTTAGAAAGAGAGCAGCGGGGGAGAGGGAGAGAAAGAGAATCTTAAGGAGACTCCACACTCAGTGCACGGAGCCCAATGAGAGCTCAATCCCATGACCCTGGGATCATGACCTGAGCTGAAATCAAGTCAGACGCTCAACTACTGAGCCACCCCGGTGCCCCCGCTCTTGCTCAATGCATCTTCTCAAAGTGAGTGTTTGCATTTACTAAGGAAGAAACTTGGAAAGTTCAAGTCACTTGAGGTTCTACAGCAAAAAGGGCTGACTGGCCAGAACATTCCCACAGTTTCTATGAGCCCTGTGGGCCCCACACTGGGTCATGACCTGCGTCACCTCAGGAGTGAAGAAAACATACAGATCCAAACATACAGGGAAGAGTGTTGGATGATGGTGGCAGTGGTGGTATAGTATTTCCAAATCTCCCAATTCCTAGGTAAAAACAGTTCAACCAGGAGAGCACACCGACTAGATCCACAACAAAACTGGTGAGAAGGACTCAAACTGTCACGAAGGCGCACTAGGGTGCCTAGGAGCCCTTCCTGGGGAGTCTGTCAGAACATTTTTGGAGGATTCAAAATGGCCCCAAATCTTTTAAAAATCCCTCTCACTAGGGTTATGTTATCTTCGCTTGAATTGGAGCAGCTCTGTGGCGGCTTTGATTGCTAGAATACCAAGAAATGATAACGTGCCGCTATCTGGGCTCAGGCCTGAAGGACCTTGTGGCTTCCACTTCCTGTCCCACCCACCCTGGGGAGAGCTCGCTGCCAACCTCCAAAGTCAGGCTACTCTAAGGAAGCCCCCGTTAGCCACATGGCCTAGGGAAAGGTCGCATGGAGAGAGGTCAAGGCCTGACCAGCCCCCTGGCGGGTTGAGCTCATCCTTGTCCAGATACTGTACAGGCGAGCCAAAGCCAGTAGCCTTTGGAGAATTCCAGCCCCTGCCACCATCTGACGGCAACCATATGAGAGAGCCTAGGGGAAAGCCACCCAGCGGAGCCCCGTCAACTCAGGGGACCATGACACATTGAAGGTGTTTTATGCCTCTATGGTGTATGGAGAATTGTTACGTAACCATAGATAACCAGAAGTACCCTGCAGCAGGCAGCCGGACAACCAGCAGGAGAAGATTGCTGGAATCCTGATTCTGAGGGCTAGACCCCTAGAGTCAGAATCTGCACTGCAGCTCGACCCTCCAACCGCTGTTCACACCTTTCCCTTTGCGCTGGCTTGCTGCTGCTCTCGCGCACTCACGGTCCCCCCGTGTGAAGCCACTCTGGATGCTCGTATTTTTTCTGTTACTTGCCCTGAGTACTTCCTACTGCTGCGTGCAGAGCGTGGCTTGTTGTTTTTTAATTTTTAATGGAGATAAAACCCACATACCATAAGGGGCGCCTGGGTGGCTTAGTCGGTTGAGCGTCCGACTTTCGCTTAGGTCATGATCTCGCGGTTCATGGGTTCGAGCCCCACGTCGGGCTCTGTGCTGGCTGCCAGCTCAGAGCCTGGAGCCTTTTTCAGAGTCTGTGACTCCCTCTCTCTCTGACCCTCCCCTGCTCACGCTGTCTCTCTCTTTCCCTCCTAGAAATAAATAAAAAATATTTCTAAAAAAAACCCACATACCATAAAACTCACTACTTCATTTTATTGTGATTATTTATTTCATTTTTTATGTTTAAAATGTTTATTTTTGAGAGAGAAAGAGAGAGGCAGAACATGAGTGGGAGAGGGGCAGAGAGAGAGAGAGGGAGACACAGAATCCGAAGCAGGCTCCAGGCTCTGAGCTGTCAGCACAGAGCCCAATGTGGGGGTGGAACTCCTGAACAGTGAGATCATGACCTGAGCCGAAGTCAGATGCTTAACCGACTGAGCCACCCAGGTGCCCCTGTAATTATTTTTTTAAGAAGACTTCACACCCAGCACGGAGCCCAGTGCGGGACTTGAACTCACGACCCTGAGATCAAGACCTCAGCTGAGATCAAGAGTCAGAAACTTTAATCAACTGAGCCATCCAGTTGCCCTTAAAACTCACTATTTTATTTTTTTAAATTATTTTAAATATTTATTTTTGAGAGAGATGGAAAGCATGGGGGGGTGGGCAGAGAAAGAGGGAGACAGAGGATCTGAGGTGGGATCTGCACTGTCCACCATGTGAATCATGACTTGAGCCGAAGTCAGACTTTGGCTGAGCCACGCAGGTGCCATAAAACTCACTATTTTGACGCGTACAGTTCAGCGGTTTTTAGTAAATTCCCAGGGTTGTGCCACCTTCGCCACCATCCAATTTCAGAATGCTTTCTTCACTCCCAAAAGGAGTTAGCAGTCATACCACTTCCCTCTCTCCTGCTTTCTCCTCAATCTTCTGCCGCTGGCAACCACTCATCTACTTTCTATCTCTAGAGATTTGCCTACTCTGGATATTTCACATGAAGAAAATCATGGGCGCCTGGGTGGCTCAGTCAATTGAGCATCTGACTTCAGCTCAGGTCACGATCTCATGGTTCGTGAGTTTGAACCCTGTGTCGGGCTCTGAGCCTGGAGCCTGCTTCAGATTCTGTCTCCCTTTCTCCCTGCCTCCCCCCTCCACTCTGTCTCTTTCTCTCTCAAAAATAAACATTAAAAATCATAATAAAAGAAATCAGATGCGGAAAGAAGAGGAGCTTCAAACTAAAAATGTGATCACACTGGCTTCTGTGTTTGCCTGCGAAGTTACCAGGATTCAGAACAATGCGGAGAGAAGGGTGGAGAATGATGGGGGCCGGGGAGGGAAGTGCACGGCGCAGAGATTAGCTGCTCAGCGGGATGCCTTGAAGGTAGTCCACTTGGTGCCAGGCTCAGGACTGTTACCCATGGTTGCAGAAACACCTTTACACCCCAAGGTTGTTGCCCGGGTGACTGCTGGCAGTCAGGGAGGAAGCCATTCTAAGGAAGAAGGGCAGAGCAGACAGAATAGCAGAACTTGATCAAACCCCTCCTGAAGCTCATTTCACTCGATCCCTTAAATCCCCTTTATTGCTAGGATTCCTGTCGCCCGAGCCTGACAGCACCCTGACTGCAACTCCTTCTCTCCCCTTACTCTTCTCACACCCCAAGCCTTTGCACTTGGCCCTCTCTCCACTGTGAACGCCTTCCCTCATGCCCACCTGGTGCAAACGTAGTTTTCCTTCAATATCCTTCTCAGTGAAGCTTTCCTGAGTTGCGTCGGGGCTGAGCCTTCGTCAGCACCCCCAGAGCCCCCAGGACACGGGGCTACTGTTGTAGTCGCTGTGCTGTCATGATTAGTTCTTGATCTGTGTCCAGCACTGACTGCAGACTCCTCTAGGCAGGGGCTCCATCCAATTTTCCCGTGACCCTTGACCTCCGGCCCAGAGTTCAGTCTCTACTTCTGCAGTTGATTCACCCATGTTGATAAAGGGAGCAGTAGCGACATGTCATGACTTCATGACTCTGTAAGATCCCGTGACATCGTGCTGCAGTTTGTCCAATCTGCTGTATCAGCTGATCACGGAGGTCATTTCCATCCTTTTTGCTGTGACAAATAATGGTCCCCAGAACACTCCTTTACATGCCCCCTTTTCTTTTTGCTATGATTTTGTTTCAGCGCTGAGTCACAGGGACATGAATAACAGTGGCATAGGCGGCTGGATGACAGCCCCCAATGATACCACGTCTTACCCTTGTAAGTCTTACCTTATTCGGGAAAAGGGTCTTCCTAGATGTGATTAAGCTAAAGATCTTGAGATGTGGATTCCCTCCTGGTAGGCAGGAAGCAGAGGGAGAGTTGATGTGCACACACAGAAGGCACTGTATAGACTCACGTGACCTAGTCACAACCAGAGGAAGGCGGGAGCCCAGAAGAGACGAGGAGCAAATTCTCCTTTAAAGCCTCTGGACGCCTGGGTGGCTTAGTCAGTTAAGCGTCCGACTTTCGCTTAGGTCATGATCTCGCGGTTCGTGGGTTCGAGCCCCGCGTTGGGCTCTGTGCTGATTGCCAGCTCAGAGCCTGGAGCCTGTTTCAGAATCTGTGTCTCCCTCTCTTTCTGACCCTCTCCTGCTCACGCTGTCTCTCTCTCTCTCTGTCTCTCTCTCTCTCCTAGAAATAAAACAAAAAACAAAAAACAAAAAAAAAAACATTAAAGCCTCTGGAGGGACTGAGGGCCCAGTGACTCCATGATTCTGGCCCAGACCTACCGATTTCAAACCCCCAGCCTCCAAAACTGTGCAGTGATAAATGCGGGTGGCTTCAAGCCACCTGTTTGTTACAGCAGCCACAGGAAACAAACACAAATGTTTGAACAAGATAGAAGATGACACTTCCGGGGTGCCTGGCCTGTTCCGTCAGTGCAGCACGCAACTCTTGGTCTCGGGTTGTGAGTTCGAGCCCCAGGTTGGGTGGAGGGATTACTTAAAAACAAAATCTTTTTTAAAAAAGAAAGAAGTTGGTTTCTCTTACGCATGTGAGTCTGAGCAGGGACAGGGCAGAGTTGCTGCGGTGTCTCACAGACAATGACTTGGGCTGACTTAGCTTTCTGTTTTCCCATCCCCAGAGTGTGTCCCTGTCCTCGGGCTCCAAGAAGACACTCCAGCACCACATCCCGTTTCTTTTCTGTTTAATTTTTTTAACGTTTATTTTTGAGAGAGGGAGAAAGAGAGAGAAAGCACAACTGGGGTCGGTGCAGAGAGAGAGAAAGAGAGAAACAGAGGATCCCAAGCAGGCTCTGTGCCATCCGCCCAAAGCCCGATGCAGGGTTCGAACCCACGAACCCTGAGATCATGACCTGAGCCAAAGTCAGATGCTCAACCTACTGAGCCACCCAGGTGCCCCCCAAAGGAATTTTTTACATGTTTATTCATTTATTTTGAGAGAGAGAGTGTGTGTGCATGCACGAGCAGAGGGGAGGCAGAGAGAGGGGGAGAAAGTGAATCCCAGGCTCCACAAAGTTAATGCAGAGCTGGACGTGACGCTCGATCCCACAAACCGTGAGATCATGACCTGAGCCAAATTCAACAATTGGACGACGCTCAACTAACAGAGCCACCCAGGCGCCCCCACCAAAGGGATGTTTATATGTTAAAGTACACCTATAGGACCCTGGGGGTCAGGATAATGTTAAAGTAGGATTACCTTTTGCCCTTAGCAAAATGCCGTCATCGAGGCAGCTGAGCGCCCAGAGGAAGGTCATTCTGCCTGTCTCAAGAAATCGTCAATGGGCTGTAGGCTGTAAGCATACTTATTTATTTATTTTATTTTGCCTTTGTTTCCCACATCAAGGACAAGGCAGAGACTGGAGAGATCTCGTGCAAGCCAAGAATCACAATGGACTGCCAGCAATCACCAGAGCTAGGGGCTGGCCTGGTTAGGCTGGGAGGGTAGAAGGCTGCAGCCGAGGAAGCTGGAAGGGCCATCAGGGAAGGTTAGATGTGCAGAGGCCTGGGCCCAAGTTCATTCTGGGCTTGCCCGTTTGTGTGTTCAGCTGGCCCAGGGCTGGATCTCTCGGGGGAGATGGGCTTGTTGTTTGGGAGGCATGAAGTTCTCCCCTAGATGAAATGATGCTTGTAGCATGACTCTTTTCTGCCTCCACGCTATGTACAAGCGATGGAGACTGGGCCGTGTTACAAGTAAAACGTTTTCTTGTTGTCGTTGTTGAAAGAAAAAAAGAAAGAAAGAAAGAAAGAAAGAAAGAAAGAAAGAAAGAAAGAAAGAACCCTGCCTTAGCGACTTCAGAGGGAGAGGGACGCTGCCCACACCTTGACTTCTGACTTTGAGCCTCCGGAACCACAGAGGATATATTTTTGTGGTTTTGGGCCCCCAGTTTGTGGTATTTTGTTCTTGAAGTCCACGAAGCTAATGCAAGCACCTACTATGTGCTAGACACTGTGTCAAGCCCTGGAGACACAGTGAAAAAGTGAGCCAAGACCCTTGTCCTTAAGGGCTCTCAGTCTAGCGGGGGAGGCAGACTTGTGCTGAGGCCCAGGAAGTTGTGGGTGGAAAGGGCAGAGTCCCCTAACCAGGCCCCTGGTTGGGAAAGTTCTCCAAGCAAGGCCTGGAAAGCTGAGCTCTTCTTTGGAGGGACATTTTCCCCCAGGTGGCGGCCAAGCTGATTCTCCGTCCCTGTCACATGCCCTTTCTGGGTCACCCCACATGCCATGGTGCTCTGTGCTTGCCCTGAATCACAGTAATGGGGCTGCATGTCCGTATCTCCCTAGGCTGCAAGGACCAGGTCTTACCGATTTTTTAAATCACTGATATTGTGTAGCCACGTGCCTGCAGCCAAGGAAATGCCTAAAGGCTGTCGAAGACAAGGAGGTTAAAACCCGAGGGAAAAAGAACATGAGAGATCTCTTTGGAGTGAAGGAAATTTTCTATAATTGGTTCATGGTGGTGATTATACAACTCCGCACATTTACCCAAGACCATTGGATCGTACACATACAAACAGGTGTATTTTACAGTATGTCAGCGATACCTAAGAGAGCTGGTAAGGGGCGGCTGGGTGGTTCCGTTGGTTAAGCTTCCAACTCTCGATTTTGGCTTAGGTCTTGATCTCATGGTTTGAGGGATCGAGCCCCATGTCCAGTTCTGTGCTGACAGTGCAAAGCCTGCTTGGGATTCTCTCTCTCTCTCCCTCTGTGTCTGTCCTTCCCCAGCTNACGCGTTGCACCACCAACGGGCATGTAAATCAGGTCAACTGCCTTGGAAGCAGCTTGGCAGTAGCTGCTAAGGCTAAACAAATATTTATATAATCGAAGGTCCAACAATCTCATTCACAGGTATACGCCCAACAAAACTATCTATAATCTCGTCAAAAGGTAAGTGAAAGCTTCATAACAGAGCTATTCATAAGGGCTCCAAACCGGATATTACCCAAATGCCCATCAACAATAGACGGGACAAGCGATGTGGGACGACAGAACCAGACTGACCTGTGCTCATTCAAAAGCACAACTTCAGGGGCGCCTGGGTGGCTCAGTCGGTTAAGCATCCGACTTCGGCTCAGGTCACGATCTCACCATTTGTGGGTTCGAGCCCCGCATCGGGCTCTGTGCTGACAACTCAGAGCCTAGAGCCTGCCTTGGGTCCTGTGTCTCCTTCTCTCTCTGCCCCTCCCCTGCTCGTGCTCTGTCTCTCTCTCTCACACACTCAAAAAATAAATAAACATTAAAAATTTTTTAAAAAATACACTGGGGCACATGGGTGGCTCAGTTGGTGAAGTGTCTGACTTTGGCTCAGGCCGTGATCTCACAGCTCCTGAGTTCGAGTCCCGCGTGGGACTCTGTCCTGACAGCTTGCTCAGGGCCTGGAGCCTGCTTCAGATTCTGTATTTCCCTCTCTCTCTCTCTCTCTCTCTCTGCCCCTCTCCTGTCTCTCTCTCAAAAAATAAACATTGGGAAAAAATACAACTACACATGCTAAGATGGATATAAAGCTCACAAACGAACGCTGAGTGACAAGGCCAGTCCCAAAGGGGCACGTACTGTATGACTCCATGAGTGTAAATGACAAAACAAGAAAGATTAATGAACGGACGGCTCTAGGAGTCAGGCCAGCGGTGATCTTACCACTCAGAGGGAGGAGTGGGTGGAAGAGGGCATGAGGGAGGCTCCCGAGGTGTAGATCATATTCTGCCTCTTTGAGATGAATGAATGCTGGTCACAATCACTTTCTCAGTGGGTGAGAATTCATTGAACTGAATCTGTAAAGATGCACTTTTCTGTATGTACTTTATACTTCACTAGGAAGTAAACAAAAACCAAAGACCAAGACAGGTTTCTCGCCTCTCCGTCTCCACCTCGTGGTCACTTTGTGAACTACTGCACCCAGCCAGGGCTGGCTCCTGAGATGGGCTGGGCTGAGCGCGAGGAAAACAGCTTAATTAATACTTTGGGGAGAAGAAAAAAATCCGGCCAACCAGCCAAGTGCGCACTGTGTCCAAAAAAATCACTGTGGGGACCTACAGGCTGGAGACGTACTCAGATCCAAACTAAGATCCAAACGTCCAGTGAAGTGGGTTGGGACCAGGCCACCAACCAAGTCACCTCCCTCTCGGCTCTCATCTCCCACAGCGACCCCTCACCCCACCTTCCAGAATCCAGCCAGCCCCGGTCGTCCCCTGCCCCGCCTCCTCTCCTGGGGCTCTCTGCTCCTGCCGATTCTACCCCAGAGCCAGGTGTGGAGCATGTGACTCAGGGTAGGCCAATCAGGGCTGATATTGCCTGGCTTAAGGGATGGGTCAGGGGTGGGATGCGACCGAGCCTGTCCAATCGGAGTGGGGCAGGGACTCTTGCTGAGAACGGTAGGGCAGAGGCTGCTGAATGTCTTTCCGGAGAAGCCAGAGCTGTTAACCACCATTTAGTGACCTGTCTACTAGCAGAAGCAACAGGAAGGATGAAAAGCGAATGATGCAGAGAGAAAAATGGGAGCCTGGCCTCATCTGGTCTCCGGCACAAAACTTGACTGAACTGGAATCTAGGACTATTTGGTTATGTGGGAAAGTTTCCCTTTTGGGGGGTTTGGGGGGTTGATGGCAGTTTGTGTGTGTGTTGTTTTGTGTGCCCTGCAACTGAGCGAAGCCAACGGAAAGGGTCTGGTGGCATATGCTTCCGGAAGAATTAGCACTTGGATTGCAGGGAAGGATGGATCCTGGGATCCAATGAACAGCCAGGAGCCGGAGGGCAATCGGGTGAAAGGGGAGAGATCTGAACCCAGTAGGGAGAGCAGGAAGGCTTAAACAGACAGAACTAATTGACGACTAAACCACACAGGAAATAAAAGCAAGAAGGTGAATTCCTCCATTTTAGATTTTACTTTTTCGATTTCCTGGAATGAAAAACTTCAACCGCAGAACAATTGGAAGAATAGTTTGATCAACACTTTCTCATTTCCTAGATTCAACAGTAGTTCCCATTTTGTCCTATTTAACTTTTTTGTCGAAGCACTTCGAAAGAAGTCTCAGAGATCACAGCCAGAGGGAAAGCTTTCGAGGCTGACCTGGAACCCCTCCTCCAGCCTCAAGAAGGGAGTTTTGGTCTGCAGGTAGATGGGGTCCCAGCAGGATCTGTCCTGTGCTGTTAAACAGACCCAAGATTGCTCCTCGCTTGCTGTACTTGGCTTGTAGGGTTATTCCTGGTATAACTTGTAATTGACGGACTGGCTTTACCAAAGAATAGGAATTAAGTAGCCTCTTACCTTTACGGGCAATAGACGAGCAAGGGACCCCAGGTTAGTGGCTTCCCTTTGTCGAAGCTGCCTACAGCTGGAACATGCCCCATTGCAAAAATTAAGGACAAATGAAAGCTGTATGTGAAGTTCTCTTTTCCTGTTCCATATTCTTCCTAAGAAAGTGAGGTGCTGGGTGAGCCATTATATGTATTGAGTTTGATAGTCCTCACCTGAAACCCAGTCCTGTGGTCTGGTGGTAACTTTTCACCTCTAAATACTTAAGCACGCACCTCTTTCAAACAAGAATATCTTACATAACCCAAGGAGAATACGACATGCAAGAAAACTTAAATTTTTAAAATGTTTCTTGGGGTGCCTGGGTGGCTTAGTTGGTTAAGCGTCCGACTTTCGCTTAAGTCATGATCTCACGGTTCGTGGGTTCGAGCCCCGCGTCGGGCTCTGTGCTGACTGCCAGCTCAGAGCCTGGAGCTTGTTTCAGTCTGTGACTCCCTCTCTCTTTGACCCTCCCCTGCTCACACTGTCTCTCTCTCTCTCTCTCTCCTAGAAATAAATAAAAAACATTAAAAAAATAAATAAATAAAATGTTTCTTTATTTTGAGAGAGCGCCAGTGGAGGAGGGGCAAAGAGAGAGGGAGAGAGAGAATCCCAAGCAGGTTCCGCACTGTCAGCACAGAGCCTGATGTGGGGCTTGAACTCACGAACTGTGAGATGAAGACCTGAGCCGAGATCAAGAGTTGGACACTTAACCAACTGAGGCACCCAGGTGCCCCAGGAATTTCTGGTTAGCACCGATGGGATCATCTGTCACATGGGTTCTTTCCATCCCCCAAAGGAAGGTGAGGTAATCTGCCTAATAAGACCCCCTGCCC
>NW_027533258.1:1684954-1749055 GCF_008692635.1 Crocuta crocuta
TGAGAAAGAGAGAGAGCACGAGCATGCAGGAGAGAACACAAGCAGGGGAGGAGCAGGGAGAGGGAGAGAGAGAATCCCAGGTAGGCTCTGCGATGTCAGCACAGAGCCCAAACTGGGGACTCGAACCTATGAACCTCAAGATCATAATCTGAGCTGAAATCAAGAGTAGGATGCTTAACCCAGGCATCCCTAGAACAATTCTTTCATTTGCTGGTAACTTTCTTGCCCCACCCCCCTTCCTATAAAAACCTTTCCTTTCATGCAACTCCTTGGAGGGCTCCTCTACTTGCTCGATGGCATGCTCTTGGATTCCTGAATCCTTTAATAAACCCAATTAGATCTTCAAATGTCCTCAGCTGAATTTTGTTTTGAGCGCCCTATTGCAATAGCTCCTGAGTAAAATCTGTTTTTTGCACATTAACTCCTGGCAGGCTCTGGTTTTCTTTGACATTTTGAGATTGGGAGATTTTTATGGCCCCAGCCTCAAAGCAGTGTAAATCACATCTCCTCACATTTCACGTCCAGAACGCAGTTACACAGCCCCACTGCAAGGGAACTGGGAAATGTAATTTGTCTGTGTGCCACAAAGACAGTTTTATTATTAGATTTGTTTTTACTGCAGGCTGAACACAGCACAGCGGTAAATGTCAATGGCTATTGCTGGTCACTTCCCTGGTACCCATAATCCGATCTCAATGTCTGTACCCCAAAGGGAAATTGATACAGTTCCGATCTCAATGTCTGTACCCCATAGGGAAATTGATACAGTCTTTGAGTACGACTGGGAGAGAGGATGGTGAGTTCAGATGGGCTCTCCTGTGCTGGAGGTTGGAAGCGTTTGAAGGTACCTTTGCAGATAAATGACATGGCAAAAACAATTTTTTGAAAAGGAGCTAATCAAGATTCATTCATATAATGCCGTTTGAATCTGAGACTGGTTACCCTCATCTCATACAAACAGGCTGTCCCAACAGAGATTTTGTGACTCCCCTGCCCACCCCCAAGCCCAGCTGAGTCCAAGTCAGGTGACCTTCCACACTAGCTTGAGGAGCCCGTGTGTAAATCAGAAATGAGCACGTGTGCATCCCCTCTAGGGCCATGGAGGCAGAGATTAAGCGGGGTGAGGGAGAAGAGGCTTCTGATGCTCTGCCACTTCCTGTCTCTGCGGCTTCAGCCACGTGACTTCCCCTCCCCCTCTCCAATATGTGGTTGAATGAGACCTAATGGACAAGACCATGGCCTGGGTGGGGACTGCTTTAGAGATGGCTGTCCCAGGTTTCCCTCCCAAAGGAGAGTGGTGGATGGCATTATTATTCACGAGCCAGCAGTGCCACTTGCCGGAGAACTCTCCTCCCCTCCTGCGCCCGGGCAGGCTTGGCCACGTGACCTGCCCTGGCTAATGGGAAAACGACTCATTCTGACACTTGTTAAAGGGGGGAAAGGCAGGCTTTATTCAAGGGGGTCAATCAGGGTAAGAGCGGGGACCCCTGTGGTGGGGCTTTGCAGTGGGGGAGGGAAATTGGGCTCAACTGAGAACACAGAAAATTGAGAATTTATAACCAAGGATGGGGTTATGGGGTTATAGGGTGGGGCCAGTGGCTGAAAAATTCTGAAAAGGAACATCAGGAGGGGATTCTGGCCAAATGATATTTTTGCCCGGAGGTGGGCTAGGCGATCAGACACCTCCTGGAGGAGGTGGGGGATGAAGACCTCCATTGGATACAGAGGTGGTGGGAGGATGGGGGTGGGGGGTTCTGGCTAGCCTGACTCAGCAAGATTCTTGCCCAAATCGGACAATGCAAAGAGGGGCACAGAAATCCCAAAGCCACGCCCTAGTTGAAAAAGAACTCGGGGAGCCTGAGTAGGACTTGGTCAAGGAGAGAATCCTTGTCCGACATGAGGAAAAGTGACACATGTTATTCCCCAGCAGAAGCTGTAACAGTTGATGCATGATTGGCAACAGAGCTCGTTTCTCTCCGCTGGGACATGGACAGTGGCCCGCATGGGGGTTGTTCCTTCAGGCCGGCGAGGGTGGGCCATGTGGATTAGAGCTTCCAGACAACCCACAATGGACACACGGCATCAGGAAGAATTCTTTCTTGGTATAACCCAAGATGACTTGGGGCTCATTTGTTGCTGGAGCCCCAGCCCATCCTAACCTGCAATGCTCCCTCCATGGGACAGCCCTGTGGTGACTTCAGGTGGGGGTGCCTCTCTAGCATCCATGTCCAGGCTCTCCTGGAAGAGCTTCCACTTTGTCTGGCAAACTTTTTTGGCACCAAGCCTAGGACTTAGGACTATTTCGAGGGCCTTCATTTATATTTGAGATCTAATTTTTTTAATGTTTATTTATTTTTGAGAGAGAGAGAGAGNGCAGCCTCCGCCTGACAGCAGTGAGCCCAATGTGGGGCTCGAACTCCCCAACCGTGAGATCGTGCCCTGAGCTCAAGTCCAATGCTCAACCGACTGAACCACCCAGGAGTCTCAAGACCTGATTTTTTTTATCGCATCCAAAAATTTTTAAAAATCCCCACAAAACCAATATTAATAAATGTTTTTAAACATTTTTTTACATTTGTTTATTTTTGAGAGACAGAGCATGAACAGGGGAGGGGCAGAGAGGGAGACACAGAATCCCACGCAGGCTCCAAACTCTTAGCTGTCAGCACAGAGCCCGACATGGGGCTCGAACCCATGAACCGTGAGATCATGACCTGAGCCGAAGTCAGACGCTCAACTGACTGAGCTACCCAGGTGCCCCAATAAACGTTTAATTAAAGGTCCACAAGTGTAACATTACACTCAACCTCTGCTTCATTAAATCTAGTGTCCATACAAGTTTCAGGACAGTGGAAAACACAGGGCTCAGATTTTCTCACTTTGTAAGAATTTCCCATAACGTAAGATGAACACGGATTGCTTAGAGGTCACAGTCAGTCAGAGGTTGAGGGCCTCACCTATGGCCAAATGATTTCAGAAGCACCATTCTTTCAAGTCTTATTTTACAGCAGAGAGTTTAATTTTCTGTGATATGTGGATGCGTTTATATATATTTATATAGAGGAGGTGGAGGAAGTGTGCAAAGGTGAAGCCTTGGAAGGTCTTAATGCTGTTAGCACCTCTTTGTGGGACACAGTTTGGGGCGCCTTCCCATCTGTGATGGGAATGGCTAATAGCTCATCAACATCCACTCTCTCCTTCATCCTTCGAGCTCCCAGACGGTGGCTGTCAGAGCAGGACCGCTGGACGGCAGCCTCGGCATCCCATGGACTCTTGGTAGAAATGCAGATTCTCAGATTCCACCAGGACTCACTGAATCAGCAACTCTGGGGCTGGGCCCCACATTCTGTGTTTTAATTTTTTTTTTAAGGTTTTTATTTATTTCTAGGAGAGAGAGAGAGAGAGAGAGACAGTGTGAACAGGGGAGGGTCAGAGAGAGAGGGAGTCACAGACTGAAACAGGCTCCAGGCTCTGAGCTGGCAGTCAGCACAGAGCCCGACGCGGGGCCCGAACCCACAAACTGCGAGATCATGACCTAAGCGAAAGTCGGACGCTTAGCCGACTAAGCCACCGAGGCGCCCCCCACATTCTGTGTTTTAACAATCTCTCCGGTTGATTAAGATAGACACTCAAGTTTAAGAACCACTGCTTTTCACATCTGTACACAAGTATGTGCTTAAACAACTGTTTTGGGAACACCTGGGTGGCTCAGTCAGTTAAGCGTCTGCCTCTTGATTTTAGCTCAGGTCATGATCTCAGGGTTTGTGAGATCAAGCCCTGTGTTGGGCTCTGTGCTGAGAGTGTGGAGCCTGCTTGGGATTCTCTCTCCCACTCTCTCTGCCTCTCCCGAGTGCACTCTCTCTCTTAAAATAAGTAAACCTCAAACCAGAAACAACCATTTTAATTCTCTTGGGAAGACACGTACAGTGACAGCTGATGAGTCATATGGGAAGCCTGTGTCTCACTTTTTGAGGAACTGCCAAGGTGTTCCTCAGAGCGGCTGCGCCATTTCACATTCCCGCGAGCAATGTGTGAGGGGAACAGCTGCAAAAAGTGGAATGTCAGCAAAGGCTCAGCGTCCTGCGTCTCGGTTGTGCTGTCTACAGGAGGGCCGTGTGGCGGCTGTCTTGGCCTCCCTGGGGCTTCCTTACTGCCTCGCACGGTAAATACATAGCTGCCCTCCATCCTCGGACAGTGCCAGGGGGTGGGTGGCATTCGCCTATTTACAGATGAGCAAACTGAGGGACGGAGAGAAGTGACTTCTCAGGTCCTGTGGCTAAACATGATCATGATAATACTTGATATTATCATTTTATGTATAATGATAAGGAATGTTTTATATATAGTGATGTAATATCATTTATACATTTACAAAATGTATATTCTGTATTTATTTACCAAGGTCTCCCTTATATAGTATAGTTTCCTGGGTGCCGAAGCAGGCACTTGCTAACCACTTAGCATGCAGTGGCTCACCTACTCCGTGGCCATCTCATGAGGTAGGTGCTTGGTCATTCTCGGCTGCAGCCCAGCTCTCTAACTGGGCCTGGCACGTGGCAGGTCCTTGATCAATAATTGTTGAGTGAATGAATGGAGCTGAAGGTCAGTGAGCAAGGTGGCCAGGGGAGCTATAGGCATCTTGACGTGGACAAGTGATTTTTTTTTATAAACTTTTTTTTTTTAATGTTTTATTCATTTCTAGGAGAGAGAGAGAGACCGCGTGAGCAGGGGAGGGNCTTCAAGTTTTTGGCGAGAATGTAAATTAGTACAAAATTTCTTGGGGACAACATTTGAAAAGTGCATACATACCCTTTGACCAACAAGTTTACCTCGAGGAATTTAATGTAAGAAAACACTTGAGCAAAGGTGCAAAGACAGGTTGTGTATATTAGTGAAAAGTGCTCATGGTGATGCCCTTGACTTAAGTTCATTAATGTGAACTATATCTGCAGCAGGTTGTTAAGTGGAAAAGGGAGATTTATAAAATGTCAGGAGTGATCATCTGTCCATGGTGAGATAATGGCAAATACGTTTTTACTTTTTTCTCTTTGTATTTGGATTTTTTTTTTTACATGTAAATATTAATAGTCATGAAAGACAGGGGCGCCTGGGTGGCTCAATTGGGTAAGTGACTGACTTCAGCTCAGGTCATGATCTCACGTTTGTGAGTTCGAGCCCCGTGGGGGGCTCTGTGCTGACAGCTTTGAGCCTGGAGTATTCTTTGGATTCTGTGTCTCCCTCTCTCTCTGCCCCTGCCCCGTTCATGTTCTGTCTGTCTGTCTGTCTCTCTCAAAAATAAACATTAAAAAATTTAATCATTTAAGACAATGAAGTTTTTTTCATTCTTGCGGCGGAGAGGGGACTAGAAAAAGAAGAATATCCAGAGGATGAGGGAAAGGGCTCAATGATGGAAACTTACAAAGTCCCCTTGACTAGCGAGCAGGCCGCTGGTCCCTGCTGCCATCCTCCTTCACTTAGAGAAGAAACAAAGCCATCGATTCCTGATGCAAGCGAGGAGGGGCAGCCCCAAAACAGCTTCCTCTGGGCGCCTCTTAGTCCTGGACCCCATGGAAAAGTTATTCCCCACCCAGAATCCCCATACAGCTGCTAATCTTAGTACCCATTTTTCAGGCGAGCAAACTAAAGCTCAGAGAGGTGCCCTCGCCTCTCTGTCAGGGATCATCACTGCAATGAGGGGGCAGGAGGCAGACCCTAGTTTTAGTGACTGACAGTCAAGCCCCTGAGTTTTCATTTCATGTATTTGGAGGAGAAGTCTGTGTTCTCTGCTGTACCACTCTGCTGAAAATCTTCAAAATGATAGCAAAGATTCTCGTCCTTTAAAAAAAAAGTTTGAGGGGGAACGTCTTAGGCGTGGGTGTCTTGATTCATATTTTACGAGCAGCAGTTTGACCCTGAATGTGGTCAAAGACGTGATACAGGCAAGCAAGCCAATCACTTCCGAAATACATACGGATTCTGTAAACCTCAACTGTGCAAAGGATTATCAAGGCTTAGCAATAGACTAACCCAAAGCTGCATTAAGGTGGAAATGACCACAGTCTTTAATTTTTGTTTTTAATGCTTATTTATTTTTGAGAGAGAGAGAGACAGAGACAGAGTAGGAGTGGGGGAGGGGCAGAGAGAGAGGGAGACACAGATCTGAAGCAGCCTCAAGGCTCTGAGCTGTCAGCGTAGGGCCTGATGTGGGGCTTGAATCCATGAACCGCAAAATCGTGACCCAAGCCGAAGTCCAGCGCTTAACCAAGTGAGCCACCCAGGTACCCTGACCATGGTCTTTAAATTCTGGCTGTGCTCCTTTCTCTCTCGTTACCCACAGCTGTGTAACAAGACACCTCCAAACTCACTGACTTAATTCAAAAGCTGATTATTACCTCTCAATGTTCTGTGGTTGGATTGGGCTCAGCCAGGTGATTCTCACTCGAGGGTCTCTTACCCAATTGCAGTCAGGTGATGACTGGGGCGGAAGTGTCTGGTAGGTGGTCTGGGCCAGATGTCTACCACAGCTCACTCACATGGCCTAAACCCCAAGGATAATGAGAATGGGAGAGGAGACATCAGCCCCAGGAATTTCAAGAGTCTTTGGAAAATGGAAGGCAGACGGACATCCAATATAGCAGAACAATAGAAACTAGAAGCTAAGTGCCTGCAATGAGGGCAAGAGAAACTAGCCATTTCACTATGTGGAGCAGTGCTATGTGGGAGCAAGCCATACTGGCTCAGGAAAGCTGATCTGTAAAACTTTCAGAACATTCTGTGTTGTGCAAATACTATATGATTCTGTAATATTGACCACCTCCTTTCTACCAAGGGGCTGAATCTCAGGTCACCCATTTTACAGACATTTCTCGAGTACCGTACTTGTGTTAGACGCTGTTCTGGGTACTGGGAAAAAGTGGTCAGCAGAAGAGACAAGGGGGCCTGCCTGCATAGGGCTTACCATCTATGGGGCCTAGGGTAGGGATATTTATGAAATAATCATTCAAGTAAATACATGATTAGCAAGAATTGGCAATCAGGATAAGCTTAAAGAAGGAAAAGTATATGAAGTGGGTTTTTTTGGGGGGGTTCTGTTTGGGGAAGGCTTGAAAATGACTGTCGTGTTGAGGTGCAGTTTAAGTAGGAGTCAATGGGGGAGAGGATTGCAGGAGGAAGTGCCTTCCTGGAGGCAGGAACAGCATGCGCAAAGGCCCTATAGTGCAGAGACGGAGGACCAGGCTGGTGAGAAAAAACAGTAAGCAAGCAGCGGGAGAACACGCAGGCCCTTGCGAATGATACAAACCCAATCAACGCTGGCTTCAGAGGGTGGAGGGGAGAAACTTACCGGCGCCCGTCAATGAAAAGTTCAGGGAACTACTGACTTCAGGTTCGGCCTCAACTCCACTGGGGCCGTCTATATGGCTCCCTTCTCTTCCTCTATCAGCATTTTCCCCTGGTGGTATCCTGACAACCAGATCCCTGGATCCCCCTCTAGGTATCCTGACAACCAGAGCTAGAGAGCCAGCCGCGGGCCACAGTTCCCCACGCGGCTCCAGCTTGTGTCTCCTGGGCTCCCATTGGCTCAGCGGCTTAGCCTTGGAGCCAATCAGTGAGCTAAGAGGGATGAGCTGTCCTGATTGGCCCGATCCATTCGCACGGCAACACGTGACGAGAAGGGTGGATCCAAGCTGCTGGTCGAAGCAGGCTGGTGAGGTTGGGCAAGGGTTAGATCACGAAACCCAACGGCCGTCCACTGGAGGAGGATTCAGTTTTGTCGTGCGAATGTACGCCATTCACAAGTGGGCTCATGGGCCTCGCCCTTTGCAAGAAGTATGTCCCTGTAAAGTTGTCAAGCGATGGAAATGTCTTAACGCCATTTCATGAAGTATCACCCAATTTAAGACTCATAAATTGACATGCTTGTATTCCCCAATTGTAAAATAAGAGGCTGGCTGCTTCCAGCTAGCTGCCCAACCTTTGATGAATGATTTCATGCTTTATGCTTGTGGAAAATCCAAAGAATTGGAGATGCAGTGTGGTATACGGATGAGCATAATGCAGAATTCGGTGCCAGGCCTCCTGGATTGCAGGTCATGTCCACCTAGTTGTTTGCCAAGTCAAGTCATTCAGTGTGGGTGTTTCAGTTCCCACAGTATTAAAATGGATAAAACAATAATGTCTACTTCATACTCTTGTGAGGATTAAATAAATTATGGTTAATATATGGTAAGCACTTAAGAGGACTGGTCTGACACACGGTAAGGGCTACATACGTATTCGCTTCTTTTTTTGGGGGGTGGGGTGGGGGGTAGGTTTCACTCCCAGCGAGGAGTCCAATGTAGGGCTTGAATTCAGATCCAGACGTGAGCTGAGAGCAAGAGTCAGACACTTCATCGACTGAACCACTCAAGTGCCCCTGCATTTGCTATTCTTATGTTATATTTAAAATTAAAATAAAACATATAAATATAGTTATATTTAGATTATAAAGAATTCAGGCAATGGATACCAAAAACACCAATTCCTCTACAATAAAAGAAGAAAGGTTGGGACACCTGGGTGGCTCAGTCAGTTACGCCACCGACTTCAGCTCAGGTCTTGATCTCACAAGCCCTGCATCCAGCTCTCAGCTGTCAGCAAGGAGCCTGCTTCGGATCCTCTGTCTCTCTCTCTCTACAAAATAAAAATAAACATTTAAAAGATACAAAAGAAGAAAGGTCAACAAAGGAAATAATGATACAAACTGAGCGATTACTATATGGCAGGAACTGAGCTAAAAAGCCCTGTAGTTGTTTTCTCACCTAATTCTCATAACCCTATGAGACGGATGCTACTATCATTTTCATTTTTCGTATGAGGAAACTGAGGCACAGAGAGGTGAAGTGACTTTGCCCAAGGTTACAAACCACCAAAGACTCGAACCCAGACATTTGTAATTCCACACATTCGCTTTCTCAGCCACCGCATCCCCAGGTACCAAAGGANCGCCCACGGCCCCCGGGCCAGGTGCCTCCGCAATCCCGGCTCCCGGCCCCGCCCTCTGCCCCGCCCACCGGCCTCGCAGTCGCCGCGGACGCCGTTCTTGCGCATGGAGTCGCCATTTTGCTCCTAGAGAAGCCGCCTGGGGAGCCGGCGCTTTCTTCCTTCGGCAGCCGAGGCTGCGGCGGGGCCGGGGCTGGGGTCGGGGCCNGAAAACGAGTCTCCAGCCCAGCCATCTCCGGCCCCTGGTGTGACACAGCCCGATTCTAAGTTGACTGGCCTTGCTGGTCGCAGACATTTCTGTTCTTCTCTCACTCGTTCTTTTTTATCGCACCCAGAACTCACCCAGCAGAGGTTGAGGGAGGACCTCGATGTAATTTTTAGGTACTTTAGATATTTTTAGATATTTTACTTTAAAATGTTTTCCCCCCGCATATTACATTGATGCTAAGGATTTTGGGTCTTTAGCTTTTATAAAGAATAAGGAAATGCGGAATGGGGAATTGGGGCACGAAGAAGTGTGATTTCTAATGTTTAAAAGATTTAAATGAGCAAATAAAAATAATTCAGCCACGTTATTGAACTCCGCCAAATCCTACCCTTCTTCCTGCCCGTGTTCCTATCCTGACCCCGTCTATACCATGATTACCCAGTTTTGATTAGAGGTGACGAAATTCTGCTCTTACTTAACATAAGCACTCTGCAAAGTCCTGATATTTGCCGTGTCTATTATGTTGACTATATATTTATGAATTTTACTTACTTGCCCCATTATGGATCTTTTCTGTATGTCCAGTGTTGCTCTTAAAGAAATTCTTGCAGTGACCATTATTGAACATATAGGGCTTGTTCTTTTCTTTCCCTGGTACAAATGACCAAAAGGGGAAATACTGACAGTTATGTGTTGCGTTCTTTCTTTAACACTTGATATAAATTGTATTCCAAACAAGGCACGTTTACTCTAGCCATTATTCAAAATCTGGGTATTTGTCTGATTCTGCTCACTGCGATGCTAAATTCAGTAGGGGAGTTACCATCATTTTCTGTGCTGTTGGTAAAACTGTCTGCTAGAAGTCAGACTGAAACTCAGCTAATGTCAGCTGCTTAGAGGCGGTGCAGCCTTGAGCACATTTCATCTCACGGCCTCATTTCCTCGTGTGTAAAATGGGTCCACTTCTAGTACATGCTTTATTGAGTTGCTGTAAGAATTCAGAGCACTCAGAAAACGGTGCTAGCCGTAAGAAAACAGGCTGATGGAGAGATGGGCGAAGAGCCTGGGATCACAGAGACACGGAAGATTACCCTGGCTTAGGTTTTGCTCTACTAATTCTCTTCGGTACTGATATAAAAAGCAATTGTTTTTGAGCGAGGTACTTCAGCAATAAAAATAATAATGGTTTGCACTTTACGATGCCTTTTAGTAGGCAGACTACTTTGAATTCCGTTTGTTAATTGTTGCAAGTCCATGAGATCAGGCTTGATTCAGCAACTGTTTGTTACTTGGTAAACACTGTCGCGCCCCTATGTGCCAGGTACTAGACCCTGGATACACAGCAGAGAATATAATGGTGCAAAAAAAAAATCTCTGCTGTCCTGGACCTTGGATTCTGGTGGCGGAAGCTGATCCTACCGAGCATCTATCTGTGTTGTCAGGAAGGGAAGCGTGCATGCCCGGGCGAGGCCAAGGGACCTACCCAAGAATGGGCAGCTAGTAACCATGGAAAGCAAACCCAGGATTTCACACTCTTACTCCAACGTCTTTAGATAGGAGGTGTTTGTAGAGTGGACGTTTTGGAGGGAACGCATCACACTTTTAGAGGCGGCAAGCCTTCCTCCTCTGAAATGTGGAAGAGTGGTTTTGAAATGACCGCAGACAACATCCAAAGCAAGTGGTCTTTTCAGTGTGGATTCATTCAGGAGACGTTAACAGATTGCCCAGTCTCGTTCAGAGAAGGGTAGGATTTGCTTCTTGTAGGGTACTGAGGGTCATGGAGAAGGATGTGTTTTCAGACGTGTTTATAAATAATTCTCACACATGCTGGGGTACATTTAGGATAAATGTAAAGCAACTGTAGTTTACAGGGTTGGGGGAGAGAGGATGGGAATGTTCTCTCCGCTTTCCATTTCACACTGAAGCTTTGTGCTAATGAGCCTTCTGCCAGGCCCCATCCTGGTGATTATGTTTCTGAGGATAATCTCTAAAACTCACTTTTTTGAAGCTTGGTAAAGAGCACAACTGGAATTTCCAATAGGAGAGCCCAAGGCAGCAACGGCCCTTAAGTTGGAACATCTTGTGCAGTGAGTAGGCACAGAGGATGACCGTTCATAACCGTTTCCAAATGGATGTCTCTGTGGCGGTGCCGTTTTGATGGTGGTGTCAGGTTAGGTTTTGATGATACAATCCTGGTATCCAAAGACTGGGACTTAAGAGACCACAGTCAGTGGTGAAGGGCATTTAAACTGTAACCAATAAGGAAAGGCTCCAGGAAGCCTCCCAGGGATGACACAGAGGCGAGGGAGCCATCCTGAGATGGTCTAGCACTGCTCTGTGGCAAAAGAATTTGATGTTTCCTGTAAATTACCAAGGAAAGGACAAAAACCAGGAGGCGGTGAGGGTAGGGAGAGGCTTTAGCCTGTTCTAAGGAAGACTTTGGAATGGATGGGCCCTCAGGATGTGGGCCTTGGGCTTTGGAGCTCTTCGGGCACCTGGAGTGGTTCCTTGGCAGGAGTCGTGTAGATGGGCCCCTTCACCTCTCGGAGCCCTTTCTCCCCTCGGGTGCTTTTGTTCTGAGTGTCCCAGGTCCTCTCAAGAACACTGTGGTACCTTAAGAAACTGCTTCTTTGACGTTTGGGGGATGTAACAAGATGGCCAGCATATACCTGTTACCGCACTTGTGCAGCAGAAAACCAAAGCCTTGAAAGTGGACTCCTCTGTAGCTAGCTTCCATTTACCAAGCAGATCCTCTGCGTGGGACACTGTGTTAAGTGCTGTACAGAAGTTAATTTTACAGTTGGGGCGCCTGGATGGCTTAGTCGGTTAAGCGTCCGACTTTCACTTAAGTCATGATCTCGCGGTTCGTGGGTTCGAGCCCCGCATCGGGCTCTGTGCTGACTGCCAGCTCAGAGCCTGGAGCCTGTTTCAGTCTGTGGCTTCCTCTCTCTCTGGCCCTCCCCTGCTCACGCTGTCTCTCTCTCTCTCTCCTAGAAATAAATAAAACATTAAAAAATTAAAAAAAAAAAAAAAGTTAATTTTACAGCGACCCTGTAAGGTCGGTCACCTTACCCTGAGGCTAAGAGAGGTTCATTCCTATGGGGCCTCTCAGTGAGTTGAGGCAAGATGCAAATGTGATCTTGACTCCAAAACCTATATTTATAACTACAGGAGAATGAGTTCTTTGTTGTTTCCGTTTCCAGACCTGTACCGTCTCTTCCTAGACACAGACATACATGGGTTGAGAGATGGTGTTGGAAGACACTTAAGATCTCTTCCAACTTTAAGTGTTGATGATTAAATATATTCTTTCTTTCGTTTATACCACCCACTCTGGCCCACACTGCCATAAAGCAGGTGTCAGCCGACTTTCTGTAGAGGCCCAGGTGATCAGTGTTTCCAGCTCTATGGCCTGTACTCAACTCTATCGTGTCCGTAGACGGTTTGTAGGTAGCGGGCGTGGCTGTGTTCCAGCGGTTTTATGTACAGACCGAGCATATGGAGGCACCTGGTTTGGTGTAGTTGGCTGATGCCTGCTCCCGAGTCACATTCTTTGTAGGTACCCCTGGCCCTCGTTGGTCCTCTTAGGGCTTTGGTCACTTGTGTGTGTGTTTCTGTTTGGAAATCATAGGCTATAGGTCAGTTTTCATTGTAGTGCTCCATTTTCCCCATCACCGGATGCCCATCAGAGGCACCCTGTGGGAGAGTGCTCTCCTAGCCTGATGCTGCGTCCTTACCTGTAACACTGCCCAGTGGGCCATGCAGTTACTGCAGAGAGACGCGCACTAGGAGCCTTGTTTAGGACGGTGACACGCTACACGCGGCATCTCCGCACCGTGGAGTACTCACAGCAGTTCAGAAGAACACCATGGGTCTGTATTTTGTAACCCCTGGTTGTTAAAATATATTATTTAACAGATAAGGAGACTGTAGATAAATGCGCATGANTGCATTAGAAAGGTGTTTTTGTACCTATTTTTTATGGCCCGGGGGTCGTGTGTGAACGTGTAAAGGTCTGATGGTGTCCGTTTTGACTTGATAAGAGCTGTCCGTTCCGGGGGACAGGGGTGGGAAGGAGCCTGAAATTGGAGCTGGTGATGTCAGCCTAAACTATCAAGTTTCAGTTTCTCACAAGGAGAATGTGTTTGTGTACTAGTGTAATTAAAATTTAAGAGTAACAAAAAAAGAGCCTCTCGGCTTCGGTCCCTTCGAAATCTCCTTCCCGGAGCCATCAAGGAGAGGAAATGCCGTGGGCTTACTGGGAAGGTGCCCCCCTTCCCCGTGCCTGCTGGGTTATTGCTGCGGCATCTAGTCCTGCCCCTTCCTCGGCTGATAAGGACCCAGCCCAGAGAGTGGAGGGGCCTGTGGGACCCTGCCTTGGCTCCGAGGACACTCAGGCCAGGGGCTTTCTGTCTCTGCCCTGCTGCCTGTCAGTTGGGTGGTTGCTTTCCTTCCCTTCGGCGCCATTGTCTGCTCTCGGCCTTGTGTTCCAGTTTGGAAAAAACTCAGGTGACAAGGTCGGGCTTAGACGTGACTCAGGGCATCAGAGAGGCAGCTGGTAGCCAAGGGGGAAGTTTGGGGATAAATAGTTATTATAGGAAAAGCTGGGCACAGATGGGCTATTTATTAGTCACGTAAGGATCAAGCAGTCCATGTCCTTGCTAATGGCTCTGCCATTTTTCTGTGTGTTAATCCAGGAGGAATTTTGTTGTCAGAGAATAGAAGGAGGTTGTCCATAATTGACTTTAAGCAGCAAACAGTAAAACACTGAGCTCTTCAGCTCCGCCTTTCTTGTAAGTTTATCATTTGTTCCCAGTGGTCATGAAAACTAATTAAATCATACAGTAACATTTTTTCCATGAATCCAGAACCCTGAAATCCAAACGAACTTTTTATTTGTCCATACATGTATTTAATATAAAAGACTCCATCATGGTGAAAACTAATTGCCTTCAGCTTAAGTCATCTGCTAGTAAAAAAAACAAAAAGAGTTCATTCAGTTGAATTTCATATTCTATGGCAGTTCTTAATATACTCTCAATCCTCCTAGGCTCTGAGAATTGGAAAACCAAGAAGGTTTTGATGTTTTGTGTGGCGCCACCTGAATTAGAAACCAAGATGAACATAACGAAAGGAGGTCTGGTGTTGTTTTCAGCAAATTCTAATTCATCGTGTATGGAGCTTTCAAAGAAAATCGCTGAGTGAGTACTTTGTGCCATTAAAATCCATATTCATTATGTCACGTTTTAAGAAAAAAAAATGTTTATTTTTGTTTTTTGTTTTTTTTTTTTTTTTTTTTTAATTTTTTTTTTTTTTTTTGTTTTTTTTTTAAATGTGTTATTTATTTCTAGGAGAGAGAGAGAGAGAGACAGCGTGAGCAGGGGAGGGTCAGAGAGAGAGGGAGTCACAGACCGAAACAGGCTCCAGGCTCTGAGCTGGCAGTCAGCACAGAGCCCGACGCGGGGCTCGAACCCACGAACCGCGAGATCATGACCTAAGCGAAAGTCGGACGCTTAACCGACTAAGCCACCCAGGCGCCCCAAAATATGTTTATTTTTGAAAAAGAGAGAGAGAGAGAGGCAGAGGCAGGCAGACACAGGTTCTGAAGCAGGCTCCAGGCTCCAGGCTGTCAGCACACAGCGCGATGTGGGACTTGAACCCATGAACCCTGAGATCATGACCTGAGCCGAAGTCGGATGCTTAACTGACTGAGCCAGCCAGGCGCCCTCATTATGTCATGTTTTAAATTTGATGATCGGAATCAAATTTGATGAGAGCAGATGTTTCGTAGTTGGTCTGTGTATCGTCTATTAAGGGCTAACTTTTTTTTGTAAACTGTTCTAACTCCTTACACATTCATTCGGCAGACATTTATTGAGACATCTGCAAGTGCCAGGGATTCTGTTAGGCGCCACATAAGTAGAGAATTACTTGCGTATGAAGAACAATGAAGTGTATCCTGTATGAACATAGCTCACATAGATTATAGTTCAGTTTAGTTTTAGTTATTTATTAAATCAGGATTGAACCTCCTACCATGTACTAGGCCTTGATCTAGATATTGGGGATTAACAGTGAACTGAACAGTCAGGATCCTTCCTTCTTCTGTGTAGTAGGGGAGCCAGACAAGAAGGAAGTCGAGAAGACAGGAAAATTCCCGGTGGTGATAGATAGTGTGATGAGAACAGGACAAAAGGGGAGGTTCGTGCAGCTCGTTCTGTTTAGCTTGGCTGGTCAGGTGCCTTTAAGCCCAGGGGATGGTATGCGAATTGAGAAAGCCGAAGCCTCCAGGCAGAGAGAACAAGGTTCAGGGCAGGAGGGGTTGGTGTAGCCCAGGGGCATGGCTGGAGGGCCCAGGGCACAAGGAAAGGGTCGCTGACCAGGCTGAGCTGGCCCCCTGGAGGCCCCCCTGGGGAGGCGTGGGGTGGGGGTAATGGAGGGACAGAACAGTACCATGTCCGCTTTGAATTTTATAGTAACAGTGCCTCTGTTTTATTTCTCTTTGTCTTATTTTTAATCCATTTGTGATTCATCCTTAAGTAGTAAAAATGTTGAGTCGATTTCATTTCTATTACCTTTTCAGCTTTTCCCCGCTTTTCTCTTCCCTAGGCGGCTGGGGGTGGAGATGGGCAAAGTGCAGGTTTACCAGGAACCTAACAGAGGTAAGCTATCTCAGACATGCGTGTGATGTTGACCTTTCTGTGGAATGTGACATGCTGGCTCTGTCCTTCATCCTGCGCTCCTAAACCAGTGGGACCCAGCGGCCAATTATTCCCGCCTGCAGGAAGTCAGGCGGGCAAGGCGGTGAACACCAACTGGGCGTAGAACGCCTGGGGACCCGGGCTTCAGTTCTCAGACCTCATCCAGTGAAGAGCGCAGATGCGTACAGCCGGTCCACTGAAGGAGGTTCTCGCTCAGCAGTTCTGTGGATTTGTGTCCCGTTAGGCAGGACGAGAAAGCCCTGTGTGGCCACAGTGCTGATTGGTTGCTATTCTTTACTTCCCCACAAGCTGCCGTTAGGAGATGTTTTGCTAACTGATTTCTTTCATTCTATAAACACCCCACATTCTACACATGTTACTTACTCTTTGTAATTTCTGTAGAAATGGTGGAGTTTTGAAATTATTCTAGCAGGAACGATGGACAGCTTGCAAGGACCCGAGGGTCAGACGACTTATTCTTGGCAAGTTGTTTGATTTTTCTCAACTGCAAACGATTCAGGCTGTCTTGAAGATTAAATGGTGTAATTTGTGTGCCTTCGCGCTTCTTGGTGCATAGTAGGTGCTCAGAAAATACTGGTTCCTGTGCTTTTCCATTGTAGGATTTTGGCAATTATCCAAATATTGGGGGAACTTAGAAGACACTTTGATGAAAAGGCACAAATTTGTTTTCCTCCTTTATTTCTCCATTGCTGCCTCCTCTTTCCTGTCTCCCAGGATCTCCCATGTGGCTTCAGTAGGAAAAACGTGTAATTGAAGAAAATATGCAGGGAGAGTTTGGAGAGGTTCTGCTGCTAAAGCAGATGGCATGATGCCCCTTGTGTAGCCTGGAAGGGAAGGTTAGGGAGAGTTGGCTGCGGAAGGCCCAGGAGGAGGTTAGTCCGCCTCTGGGTTTATGCCTGAGGGCGGGGAAAATACTTGGTGTCCTGGGAAGAGAGGCAGGAGCTGACATTTGTAGAGTCCTCTCTAGCACCAGGGACCGGAGAGCTGCGCTCAGGGGTGATGTTAGCAGTGAAGTCCCCAAAGTGACATCAGGGTTCAAACCCCGCCCTCCTCGGCTCTAAAGCTCATTTTCTTTCCTTACTACCATATATTCCTTTGCAAACCGTATTCTGCTGTTTCCAACGTTTTTAACAAAAATGTCCAGTAAAAAGGTTGAGAGACCAGAGCTGTGAATATCCACGTGCATGTCTGCCACGCGCAATATGAATATGAATGTGTGGAACCTTTTGAAAGTAAGTTGTGGGCATCAGGTCACTTAAGCCCTGAATGTCCAGCCACGCCCCTCCTGAGGATAAGGACTTTGTCCTGCGTGAATACGCTGCTGTTGTCACGTGTAAGAAATTAATGAGCATCCTCTAATTATGTAATATCTAGTCAATATTCAGATTCCCTTGTTGTCCTGGAAAGCCTTTTACAGCTGTTTGGTGTTTTATTTTTTCCAAACCAGGATTCTTGGCTCAAGCGATGTGTTTTCTTTTTCTTTTTCTTTTTTTTTTTAAATGTTTATTATTTTTGAGAGAGAGAGAGCGCAAGCAGGGAGGGGCAGAGAGAAGGGGACAAAGGACCCAAACTGGGCTCCATGCCGACACCAGCCAGCCCGATGTGGGGCTCAAACTCACGAACTGTGAGACCTTGACCTGAGCTCAAAGTTGGATGCTCAACCGACTGAGCCAACCAGGCGCCCCTCAACTGATGCGTTTTCTGTATCTCTTTAGTTTTTTCTAATCTAGAACATTCCTTTTCTTCGTGTGACATTGACTTTGAAGAATGTTCTGCTTTTGTCTAATTGTTTCCTTGTGGCCTCTCACAGGTTTTTTTGAGAGGAGGGATGTTAGACCTTATTTATCCTTATTCTCATAACATTATTATAATACTTAGGGCCTAATAAGTTCATACTTGTTGCTGGTTTTATGAACGAGTGTGTAGTTTCCCATAGAGGCGCCCTGCTCAGCATGGCACGGCGCTCCCTGCCTGTATAGAAGTAAGAAGGTAGATTTACTTGGTCCAAATCAGCAATGGAATTCTCTCAGAAGCACGAAATGCGATGTTGACATGTTTAAAAAGGCGACTGATGCCAGTGTCATCATTGACGGCACCTGAGGCCTCGTGCGGCTTTCAACAGCTCCATTCTCCGCGTTTTGTAATCTTGGGGATGAGGTGGGTTTTTTGGTGTTTTTTTTCAAAAATTTAAATTACATGCCATCTTCACCAACCCTTTTTTTCCTTTTCCTGCCAGAAACAAGAGTGCAGATTCAAGAATCCGTGAGGGGAAAGGATGTTTTCATCATCCAGACTGTCTCAAAGTGAGTCCTCACCCAACAGACACGGGGGCTCTCTGGGTTTCTTTCTGGGCAAGAGTGCTTAGAATCGTAAGAGCCGACTAGACGGGAAGAATTCTGACCGTTTTAAAATCGGTACGTCTTATTTTGCTAATTTTCGTGACGTGACTGCTGACTTTTACGAGTTCTTTCTGTGTTCTCGAAGGGTGGAAGTAACCAGGTATTGGAGCAGAGGCTCTTAACGAGAATACGACCCATGACATTGCCACTCAGTGGCCGGGATTTTGTAAAACTTGCAAGGAAGCGCCTCTGCTTCCCAAAAAAGGGCACGGGGAAGGGGGTTCGCTTAGTTGGGGTTCTTAACGCTTTGACTGCAGGTCATGTAAAAATGACCACCGCTTATTATTATGTAGCTTAAACGCTGAGAAGGTAAAAGGATGTAGGTGTGACATTTGACAGACTTCTGTGTGTTCAGGAAGTTGTCGAGGCCACGGATGTGTAAGGTGGGTGTAGAGGAGTCTGTGTGACGTTCTCTGCATTGTTTTTTAATCCAGTGCCACTCTGCACAGACGCCCTCGAATGCCTCTCTCGTGAAAGTTCTTCACCTTAGAGCGGTTTTAACGATGTCTGGAAATCACTTTTAGAGTGTATTGTTTTTGAGCTTAGAGATGCTAAATTTTGCGGCATGTCAGAGTTGTGTTTCTGTGTATAACAAATACCAGAGGAAGGGAAGAAGAGCCTGGTTTCGGGAGAATTTAGACTCGCAACACACGTGCTTCCACCTAAGTGTCCTGGCCCTGGGTTCCCTGGAATGGAGTCTCGTAGTCACCTGGCTCCACTGGGAAGAGCAATTGGAGGGGACCTGTCATCGCATGCCATGCCCTCCTGGGACCGTGTGTGCCGCGGCGCAGGGAGGGGGCGACTTGCCTTCCCTGCCACCCTCGTTCCGGTTCCTCTGCTGGGTAGCGTTCTCGGCAGACCTGGGCTGGGGGCACCGAGTTCTCGCGGCCCCTCCACCCAGCCTGCTGGGGGGGGGGTGCTGGTGGAGAACGCAGCCGTGGGCGCACCTCGCCCTTCCCCTTCAGGCATCGGGGTGGGGAGAGCACAGAGCACAGGACGAGTTCATTGTTAGAGGTGAGCGCTGGCCAGCCTGTCGCAGCTCACAGGACACGGGTGCCCCTGCGCGCCTGATTTGGGAACCTCGGTGTAATTCTGCACTCCCTGTTGGGCCCTCTCCTCCTACCCCTTCACACAGGAGGCTTTTCTGAGTCTTCAGCTCTTCAGACGCCAGGTCAGATCTGAGCAGAGAGCCTGTGCTCACTCATTCGTTCATTCTCAAATACTGAGCGAGTGTCTTCCGTTTGCTGGTCGCTGTTACAGGTGTGTGAGATGCACGAATGGTTAAAACAGGGAAAGGTCCTTGTCCTCACGGAGTTTATTTTCTGAGACAGGCAGGTCACTTGATAAGTAGATTATCTAGTTTCTCAGAAGCTGATGAGTGCTACGGAAGAAACCAGAACAGCCTGGCAGGGAATTGGGCGTGACAGTGGGGAGAGGGTGGAGAGAGGGCCACCAGGGCAGGCCTCAGCGTGAAGGCCACGTTTGACAAAAGCTGGAAGGAGGTGGGAAAGTAAGCCAGGTGGCCAGCCAGGGAGAACATTCTAGAACTTTCCATCAGAGAGAGCACCTCGGCAAAGGGCCTCAGGTGGGAGTGAGGACTGACAAGGCGTCGGGTGTGGCCTGAGAGGGGGATGAGGAGGAGGAAGGGGGGCCACCGGGCAGATCATGAAGGGGCCTTAGGAGCCATTGTGGGGCCATGGGCTAAGTGGGAAAGCATTTCTGGGTCTCGAGCAGAGGAGTGCATGACGTGACTTTGACCTGAAGAGCCAGCTGGCACCAAGTACAGAATGTGCTGCAGAGGGACTGCTGAGGGGCCGGGGCCTGTGGTAACCGGGCCGTCCCAGTTACCTGCTTGAGCAGGAGCTAGGCCCGGCCCCAGCGCAGCAGCGTGGCCGTAGCGGGATGCCGTAACCTTCCAGAGAGGAGAACATTTGAGGGCACCTCCGTTTTGCCCTGAGGAAACTGAAAGACTAGTGTTGCCTTCACCTGACACAGAGAAGGTTTTACGATGAAGCAGGCTTTCAGGGGCAAGAGCGGCTCAGTTGGGTGTGTGAAGTTCCAAGTGGCGTCGTCAGGCAGCAGTTGGATTTGCTAGACTGGAGTTGGGAAGCTTGGACGGGGGCGGGGGGGGGGGGGACTTTGAGTCNGGCAGATGCACGTCAGGCAGGAAGGGGGGAGAAAAGCGCAGAGGAAGTGGGGGAGGGGGCAGCACTGGCAGAAGTCCTAGAAGCCAAGTGGGTCAAGCAGGGCCAGCGGCGAGGGGAGCTGAGGCGAGAGGAGGAGGAGAACTGACCTTGGATCTAGCCCCGGGGAGGTTGTTGATGACCTGGATTGGAACACGTTGGGGAGAGAGGAGCGGAGATGAGCTGGATGATACTCAGCGTAGATGACTCCCTTGAGATGTATACGCAGGGGAGCAGAGAAGTTCGGGGCAGTGGGAAAAATGGCCACCATTTGTGGNAAGTTCGTCTCTGACGGAGGGCGGAGGGCGGGCAGACCCGTAGGCGCAGGTGCGTGTGGCGGTGGGAGCCCGTGGGAGCTCGCTCGTCCGACTGCTGTTGTCAGGAAGGAGGGAAGCAGGGTCATCGGCTGTGAGGGAGCGTGGCACTTGTTCACTCCTCTGCGTCTCGAGCCTGAAGTGTCGGTGGAGGCGGGAGTAGCGCGGTGCTAACGCCTTGTCGGAGCAGGAGACCCTGTCCCGCATCTTACGCTCCTTGCTGGCCTTCTCTCCCTCGGAACACAGGGACGTGAACACCACCATCATGGAGCTCCTGATTATGGTGTACGCGTGTAAGACGTCCTGCGCCAAAAGCATCATCGGCGTGATTCCCTACTTCCCTTACAGCAAGCAGTGCAAGATGAGGAAAAGGGGCTCCATTGTGTCCAAACTGCTGGCTTCGATGATGTGCAAAGCTGGTAAGAACGGGAGGCATTCGGTACTTAGGGGGCCCTGGGAGGTTTATCTTTACTTTAGAAAGTGTAAAGCCCTGTCTTAACTAAATGTGAATGCTAAACAGAGTGCAAGGCATTTTTTTTAAAGGTCTTTCACTGTGTTTAGCATTTTTTAAAAACAATTTTTAATTTTTAAATTTTTTAAATTTATTTTTGAGAGAGACAGAGTGCAATGGGGGGGGGGGGGGGGTGGGGAGGGCCAGAGAGAGGGAGACACAGAATCTGAAGCAGCTCCAGGCTCCAAGCTGTCAGCACAGAGCCCGACGCAGGGCCCAAGCCAATGGACCCGAGATCATGAGCTGAGTTGAAGTCGGACACTTAACCCACTGAGCCCCCCAGCGCTCCAGGAAGACCGTTTTTACAGATGGCTGACGTATAATGAGAAAGCAGTGCAGAGAATTCTCTCCTGTTCCCACCTCTCTGAAACAATTAAGAATGACTTATTTTTTCCCAAGTTCTTTATTTAAACAATGGCATAGAAGCTACAAGTTACAGCCACATTTAAGGGGAAAAGGCATTTGGAACCAAGCACTCACACAGCAACGACTTCTTGTCAGCCTTTTCCCAGGACAGAGGAGCATAGTTTGCAAACCACATGTGTTGATTTGCGTTGTGCATTTTCCGGTAACCTCCTGAGCGTCTCCCTCTTGTTTTTGAACAGCTTCAGAGCTGTTGTGCACGTGCCTGTGTGGGCGTGATTGTAGAAGGCACGAATCCTGGAGCGTTGGCACAGAGAGGGAAGGATTAAAAAGTTCCCATATCACTGCGTTTGAACACAGATGCTTAGTATGGAATAAATTTTCTGTAGCATTCCAGCAAAGGCAAAGAAACAAGCAAACCAAAACTTGATGAAACTGAACCCCAGCAACCTCAATGGTATAACCTATTGAAAAGTCGGTCTTCAGAGTGTTCAAAGCTGGCTGGAAGGAGCAGGCTGGTTCAACGAGCCTTCCGGAAAGATCCTGGTCTTCTCTTTTGGACTTGACCCTGGGTGGGGCACCACCCAGCTCCTTTGGTCAAGTTTTGCTGTTTAAAACTTTTTCAATTAGATTTTCCTTCTACGTTTTCTTAAAAAAAATTTCTAATGTTTGTTTATTTTTGATAGAGACAGAGAAACAGAGTGTGAGCAGGGGAGGGACAGAGAGAGAGGAAGGCACAGAATCTGAACCAGGCTCCAGGCTCTGAGCTGCCAGTACAGAGCCTGATGCGGGGCTTGAACTCACGAACCGTGAGATCATAACCTGAGCCGAAGTTGGACACTTAACTGACTGAGCCACCCAGGCGCCCCTCCTTATACTTTTCTGATATTCATTTCAAATATGATGATCATTTCAAGGGCCAGTGGGGGTGAAGGTTCTTCATTTCTTCCAGTTACAGGCTTGCGCACTTTGTCTTAAGATCTTAAGACAATATTTATCTTAACGTGGCTTTACTGTGCCCATTAAGGGAAGTTCAAGGAGATGTAACTTGCTCTAATGCAATTATAAGAGACATTTCTTCATTACTGTTACTTTTACTGTCTTAAGACTATAAACTGATGTGAAAATCATGTATCTCCATGTACGAAAACCACCCAGTCTTTCCCTTCTGGTTGGGGAAAAACCCAGTTCCCCTCCTGTGTGTCTCTTCAACTCACGCAGATGTCACTTTTGGACACCAGATATATAAAAGTTTTTTCTCACACTTAGCAATCTCCATAACACCAGCTGGGTATCCTGCAGTGTTTTCTTTTAATGTTCTTTTAATGTTTATTATTTTTGAGGAGAGAGAGCATGAGTGGGGGAGGCGCAGGGGGGTAGACAGAAGATCTGAAGCGGACTCTGTTCTGTCAGCACAGAGCCCAATGTGGGGCTGGAACTCACAAACCGTGAGACCATGACCTGAGCTGATGTCAGATGCTTAACTGACTGAGCCCCCAGGTGCCCCAGGGTATCCTACAGTTTAACTAAATTCTGACGCTGTCTCCCTAGAGATAGACAGTTGTGCTTCTGAGCCATCTGCCGCGAATCGGAGGCTCCCAGGACCCATCCTCGGATTTGATTATTTGCGGGAGCAGCTTACAGAACTCGGGAAAACTGCTCACTTATTGTTTGTCACTTGATTGTAAAAGCAAACGATAAAGAACCCAGGCGATCACCCTGCTGGAAGAGATGCGAGGCCCTGGATGTGGGGAGGCTGTGGAGCCCATGACCTCTCTGGGAGATACTGCTCTCCCAGCACCTCCACCTGTTCCCCTACCTGGGAGCTGCCCGAAACCTCTGCTTCCTTACACCTGCATCATTTCCATCCCTCCCCACCTCTGTAGAATGGGGGGCAGGGGTACTGAAAATTCTAAGCTCCAAGAGCCCACCAAGAGTCACCTCATTAGGGGGTGCCTGGGTGGCTCATTAGCGAGACTAGCTCAGGTCATGATCTCATGGTTTCATGAGTTTGAGCTCCGCATGGGGCTCTGTGCTGACAGCTCAGAGCCTGGAGCCTGCTTTGGATTCTATGTCTCCCTCCCTCTTTCTCTGCCTCCCCCACTCACAATCTCTGTCTCTCTCTCAAAAATAAACATTAAAAGCAAAACCAAAGAGTCAGCTCATTAGAACAAAAGGTGCTCCTAGTGCTCATGTCACTTAGGAACGTACCAGGGTTTTAGGAGCTGGAGACGGGGATTGGAGGCCACTACATATGTTCTCTCTCACTGTCGTCGAACCAAAAAACAAACTTCTTAGTGTCTCTCTGAGTGACAAAAATACTGAATCTAGAGCGATTTTGTAACACCTATTACACATAGTGTGTACATGTGCTTGTTTCTTGCAGTACAGCTGGTTTTGTAACCATTCATATGTTTGTATCTCTGCTTTGCTTCCAAAGGTCTCACTCATCTTATCACCATGGATTTACACCAGAAGGAAATCCAAGGCTTCTTCAATATTCCTGTTGATAATTTAAGAGCATCTCCCTTTTTACTACAATATATTCAAGAAGAGGTGGGTCAGCTCACACTTCTGTAGTTTAACATTCTGTGTAAGGTTGAAAAGATACATCTCCATTTCCTTGGGCCGTCTGTAAAGGATTAAAATGTGGTGGAATCTGCTTAAAGCACTATTTACTTTATAAATGTAATTCGGTGTATTTTGAAAAAATTTTTAAGTTTATTTTTGAGAGGGAGCATGAGTGGGGGAGGGGCGGAGAGAGAGGATCCAAAGCAGGTTCGACACTGTCAGCGCAGAGCCTGACGTGGGACTTGATCCCATGACCCATGAGATTGTGACTTGAGCCAAAATCAAGAGTAAGACACTTAACCAACTGAGCCAACTGGGTGCCCGTCTTTTAAAATTCTTAGTCTGCAGCTTGTTTCTTTTGCTGAGCTCTTTACATTGCTGTGTTTTCTTTTGGACGTCAGGTACCTAGGATTGGACTAGTTGTGATCGTGATCATGATCAAATAACTGTTATCATTGGTCCATGAGTGCACTTGGCCCTCGTTTGTGTATCCATCGCTCTGCCTGTCGCTCTGTCCATGCATCTGTAGTGGTCGCCATCCGTGATCCTACCACCTAGGAAGAGAACTAGACTCATCATAACTGACATCCACTCGTGTGGTCCTTTTCTGTCGCATCCCCCTGCCTCCTCCCGCCCAAGGGGGCCACTGTCTTGAGTCTTCTTTCATCCTTCTCTTGACTTCCTCTGTAGGTGCTCTTATCACATATGTACGTACACATACAGATAGCATTGAAAGACAGAAGCGATATTTTTTTTTAATTTCATAACAAAAGAATCGAATTGTGTGATTTGGGGGAATTTTTCATGTGCCGTTACATTAGTAAGACTCATCCGAGTTGCATGTCACGGCACATCCGTTTTGACTAGTGAGAAATCATCACTGTGCAGCCTTCTCACGGTTTCTTCATAGGTTTTTGCTCTTGTGATTGTGTCCCGTGAACACTCTTGTATGTGCCTCCTGTGGAGCGTGAGCCAGTGTATCCTGGTTCTATATCATCGGCAGATGGCGTGGCATGTGCTTAATTTTTCCCAAAGCAGTTATGCCTTTCCATCCCGACCAGCAGTGAATTAGACAGTCTGTGGACCCATCATTGTTTCAATACTTGCATTACCAGAATTTGAAACCTTGGCCTGTTGAATGGCTACGGTGTGGTGTGTTGGCGTCGTGTTCATGGGTCGATCTCTGATGATGTAAGAAATTGAGCATCTTTTTGTATATTTCCTTTTCTGTGAAAAGGTGCTTAATGCCTTTTCTTGTGTGTGTCCTCAGTGGTTTTGTGTGTTTCTTTTTGTGCTCCAGGCATCCTTTTTTAATTATGGGTTGTAGGCCTTCATTAGTATTTATTTCATATGTATCTCCATTTGTAACCTGTAGTTTTCTTTAGGGAGCCTATGTAAGCAAAAACACTCAGATTTTTTTTCATTGAGTTGAAATTCACATAACATAAAATCAACCAGTTTAGGGGTGCCTGGGTGGCTCAGTCGGATAACTGTCTGACTCTTGATGTCGGCTCAGGTCACGATCTCACGGTTTGAGACATCGAGCCCCACGTTGGGCTCTGTGGTGACAGCTCAGAGCCTGCTTGGGATTTTGTCTCTCCCTCTCTGCCCCTCTCCCACTCACACCTGCACATGCGTGCACGTACTCTATCTTTCTCTCTCAAATAAACTTAAAAAAAAAGAAATACTCCATGGGAGCTCACTGTTTAAAAGGACTTTTGGTTTTTTTGCCTTTTACCATATACTTGGTTTAGTCGACCATATTGTGCTGGATGGAAGATGCCATCGGTTAAGGTATACAGTGTTAGGTTGTCAGGAAACACGGTGGATTAGCTGTGTGGCACAGTGCCTTTGGGTCAGTCAGTGACCCTGTTCTGCAAGGCTGATGCCACGTTTCCCTGTTTGACAGCTCACACTCTGTTTCTCCTGAGCCGTCCCTGGACTTGAAGCCCTTTCTGCCATAGTTGGAAGGACAGTCCCAATGACTGGATGCTCATTGCCTTGAAGCTTTGGGCCTCTCCCTGGGAGTTTGGCAGTTTCTCCTTCAGCTGCATGGTGGGTCCTTCGAGATTCAGTCCTTCCAGCTTCGCTGGCCGGCACGGGGTCCCCCTTTCTTAGGTCCCACAGGGCGTTCAGTCGTTGCCTTGCAGGAGGAGACTCACTTGTGGTCACTCCTCCCGTGATGACTGAGCCACGGACATGAAATTCACTCCTGCCGTGTACGTGCTGTGTCTTTCTGCATGCCTGTCACTGTTGTTTTAATGCCGCATCGGGGGGAACTCGTGCTGGAGACATTTTAAATGGCAGTTAAACCCGGCCCACAGAGAGCCAGCGGCGCCGGGGGCTGTTTGAGATGAACGCCCTGGCTGTCCCCACACGTGTGAAGGGATGGAAGGCACGTCACAGCTGCCGTGGGGCCGACAGCAGCCGTACGACACTGCTGAGTTTAGGACTTCCACGTATTGGAGATAGTACAGTATGGCCGAAATTGGTTTGGTATTGACTACATACAGTGACAGGGTATTCCCAGTGACAGTCCTAGAGATCATCGGTCTGCACCAGGACTTTGTAAGGAGATGATGGGGAGGGCCACGGGTATATTTCTGTGTGTATGGAGAGGCCCCGCCCTATGTTATCACATTTCAAATAGGAACTTCTAGAGTTACCCTGTTTCTTTCTCTCTCTCTTTTTTTTAAAATTTTAATGTTTTATTTTTGAGAAAGAGAGAAAAAGAGACAGTGAGAGCAGGGGAGGGGCAGAGAGAGAGGGAGACAGAATCTGAAGCAGACTCTAGGCTTCGAGCTGTCAGCACAGAGCCCGACATGGGGCTCAAACTCATGAACCGCAAGATCATGACCTGAGCCCGAGTTGGATGCTTAACTGACTGAGCCACCCAGGCGCCCCTAGAGTTATCCTGTTTCTGATTCTTAGGTTGCATCTCTCCACCCCTGGCCCCCCATCACCTCCCACCCCATGTTCTTCTTAGTGCCTCTGTATCCAGCCAGTCTCTTCACAGAAATGAGCGATGGCAGGGGATGGGAAGTCAGGACAGGGTAGGGTGTCTAGAAGGAAGTATGGGGTGTAGGGCAGTTTGATTCTTGTGGTTCCACAGTGGCCCTGATGATGTTTTCCCTGAAGGTTCAGGAGAAAATTACCACAGTTCGGAAGCTGGACTTACCTGCTGCAGGGTGGGTCTTCTCCTCTGCCTGATAATAAGAGGAATCTTCTTCTAAAGACTGAAAAATGAAACTTTGAGTTTGACAGTGGCAGTGACAGGGACGTGTGTGTGTATATAGTAACTGACAATTCTGGTCAAGCCCCAGCTTCCCTGGGCCACCAGCCTGGTCCTGGGCCCCTCTGCAGGGCTAACCTTGTTCCCGACTTGTGTTGTGTTCTGTGTCCTTCCAGATCTTTCTTTGTATTTGCCTCCTTGTGTGGTTACACAGGTACACATGCTGATCTGCGGGCCCTTCTCTGGAGAAACAGTCACCGTATAACAACATACCTTGTTTTGCAACTTGTTCTTCTCTTGGCTGTGCTGCTGTCTGGAGGCCTTTCCATGCCTAGGTTTATAATTGCTGCATCGTAGCTCTCGGGTCAGATCACTGATGGCCGATAGAACTTCCTGTGATCAGGAAAATGTTCTAGCCGCTGTCCAGTGTGGTGGCTGCTGGTCGTTGCATGCCGCGAGTCAGACTGAGCTGAATCATTTTCTTTGAGTCTGATTAATTTAGGATTAAATGGCTGGATGTTTAAATGTTTAAAGCACAAGTTTAAATGAGCCACAGTTTTCTCAACCAACTTCCTCTTGATTGGATGTTAATTTGTTTTAATATTTCACTTTTTTTAAAGGTTATGAATGTTTTATTTATTTTTTTAATGTTTATTTTTGAGAGAGAGAGTGTGTGTGTGCAAGCAGGGGCGAGTCAGAGAGATGGAGATAGAGAATCCAAAGCAGGCTCCACTCTGTCAGCACATAAAGCCTGCCACAGGGCTTGAACCCACAAGCCATGAGACCGTGACCTGAGCCTAAGTCGGACATAAACCGACTGAGCCACCCAGATGTCCCAATTTTTCACTCTTTTAAAAAAGTGAAATATTTTATTTAACAATTTATCGTTAAATAATGCTGCATTGAAAATTCTTGTTCTTACCGTTCTGATTACTTATGCATTTTTCTGAAAAATATTGGGGAGTAGAATTGCTTGACTGAAAAGTAATCTACATTTTTAATGCTTTAGTAGATATGGTAAAAGTCTCTGAACATTTAATATTTTAATGTCATGAAAATTTAATATTTTAATATGATATCATGAAAATTGCAATTCTCCAAAGGGGCTGTGTTGATACTTTCACTAACAGTACATAGGATAGTGTTTCTTTTCCTGTGCTTAGTTTTGCAAGTTTAAGGAGCAGAACGATACTATTTGAATTTTTTCCTTTCTTGAGTTCTAGTGTGAGTGTGCATCTAGCATGTTTTGGGGGCAGGCAGAAATTGCCCCGTGGTGTTTCATTTTTCTGTTGTGGTTTTGAAACTTCAGCGTGATGATGTCTGTGATAGATTTTTTTCCCCATTCATCTCAGTAGATAGTCCCTGGGTCTCTCATTCTCTTTCATTCTAGGGACATTTTCCCCTCTATAATTTGAGTATTTCATCTCCTGTGTTTCCTCATTCTTTAGATGTTGAAAATTTTAGATCAAGTCTGTTATTCCAAGTTTTGCATTGTTATATATAGCACTGTGGGAAAATCCCTTGGCTTGAAGACCCAGGCTTGTTTATCTCTGTCCATTCTGCCACTCCACAAGCTAGTTACGGAGTTTCTTATTTGGACTGTAATTATTTCTACCTCCTAGTTTTCTTTTTGGTTCTTTTTCTTAACAGCCTGTTCTTTCTTTAAGTGTACAGTTTCCTGTTTTAGCTCCTAAGGAGAAAATAGACCTGTTTTCTTTTTTTTTAAACAAACTTTACTCCTACCCAACATGAGGCTCGAACTCACAACCCTGAGATCAAGAGCCTCATGCTCTATCAGTTGAGCCAGCCAGGTGCCCCCGAAATAGACCTGATTTTATTAAAGAGTCCTTTTTTTAAAATGTCTCCTTTTATTTGCTTCATTAACTGTTTCCTTCGTTGTCACTTCTCTTGGCTGGGTTTGGTGCTATTTGATGATATTTGGTGAGAGACAAGGAAGTACATAAAATGGTTTAGAAAGACTTCCAGCGAAAACAAGGAAAATGCCCGTGACTGTTCTTTGCTCCCCCCTTTTTTAAAAATGTGTTTTATTTATTTCTGAGAGAGAGAGACACCATGAGCAGGGGAGGGTCAGAGAGAGAGGGAGATACAGAATCTGAAACAGACTCCAGGCTCCGAGCTGTCAGCACAGAGCCCAATGTGTGGCTTGAACCCATAAACAGTGAGATCATGACTTGAGCTGAAGTCGGATGCTTAACCGACTGAGCCACCCGGGTGCCCCTGTTCTTTGCTCCCTTACTCCTTGATAGTGTTGGGTGAATTAGGCTGCCCTTTAAAGACATCTGTTCCATGTGGTTATGCTGCATATTTCTTCAAATGAGTGTTCTGTTTGTGCACTACGTATTCTTCAGTGCTTCTCATGTACTAGGCATTGGACAAGGTGTTAGATGTTATTAATGCTTATATGGAAATTCGTCGATATAGCATAATTGTGAGAAAAAAGTGAAGAGGATATATCGAATGAAATAATATAACTTAATGAAGCGTTTAAATGTCAAGAACATAATTTGAAAATACTGCCAGGATGAAGTCAGAAATAAACCATTGCACAGCTTAAAAAGAGTTCTGTCTTCCAAACTCGTAGAAGTCGATAATGGGTGTATGTTCAGTTCTCATCATCACTACCTCCCATCACTTCACAGGTTCCAAAAGTAAAAGACTTGCAGAGTGGACTGATATTTTAGTTATTTTCTTGAGGGTTCTTCTTATCTTTAAAAAACCCCATTGTCCTGATTATCCTTTAACAAATTGGTTTCTTCAATATGCCATGACTGAGACATGGTAGTCGTTTGTATGGAGCGCACTGATTTGGAATGTGACGGCCGCCTTGGATTCTGGTTGGATGGTGTCATCCTTGCACTGTGAAATTGCATGTAACAGGGATTCATGAGAGGACTTCCTGTTGACTTTATAAAAACATCTTTATACCCCATGATCAGTATTCACTGGCCCATAGATATCAGCTAATCACCAATTAGCATTACTTTTTGTCTTAAGTCTGTGAGGCTCATACCTCCATAATATTTTTTCCTAGGTAGTAGGAGTTTCTTCATTTTCCAAAGAGGAAATGTACTTTGAACTTTTTCCTCTTTCTGGAAAACTTTTCGTGGGACCAGATGACAATTTTGAGTCTAGGAATGTTCCTCTTTATTGATTGTCAGGTGTTGGCGTGAATGGCCTTTGGAGTAATCCCTGACCTCTTAATCTGTCACAGATCCCGGACTACAGGAATGCAGTGATTGTGGCCAAATCTCCAGCCTCGGCCAAAAGGTAGGTGAGAGCTCACGACCGCCCCTTGGCTCCATGTGGAGAATCACAACCCCAGTCGGATCCTGGACATTCTGGATTCTACCTCAGTGGTTCCCACTGGTGTCCCTTAATTCTGTGGGCTTTTAGCTTTTTAAGTTTTTTTTGTTTTTGTTATTTTGAGAGAGAGAGAGAGAGCGAGCGAGCGAGCGTGCACACAGGCAGGGGAGGGACAGAGAAAGGGAGAGAGAATTCCAAGCAGGTTTTGCATTGTCTGTGCAGAGCCCAATCTCACGAACCGTGAGATTATGTCCTGAGCTGAAGTCAAGAGTTGGACACCTAACCAACTGAGCCACCCAGGCGCCCCTGCAGGCTTTTAGTTTAAAAGATTATCTGCTGACTCCGTTATAAAAACAATGATGTATTTTCTCTTTTTTGTCAATCCCAACGTGTGAGCAGCAGTCAGAGACTTCCAGGTGTGGAGAAGCCGACCTAGTTCTCGATTGGCAGATGCTCGTCAGTCTTTAGATCTGCCCTTGAAATTACCAGTGAATATACGTTATGGCTGTTCACCGCCTTTTGTTACAGGAACTCGGTACTTTATTAACGGAATTATATCCAGCTGAGAGGCCACTTACTGGTACATGGTAAAAGGTGACATTTTACCGAGGCCTACAAGTAGGGCTGGGCTGAGGCTCTGTGTAACCTGGAGGAGCTGGTGAATCAGTAATACGATACTGAAAGAGGCTTGGGGCTGAGAGGATTTCCTGTGCGGTGTTTCCAACATGTGGGAAAGGGAGAGAATAAAAGCAGATGTTGGAAGAAAGGCTGTTTCCTCGAAAAGCTCTTTTAAAGTTGTGTCCCGTAGTTATTATCCTGCCTCTGCTCCCTGGAGCCCTGTGCAGCCCCGTGGCTGGAAGGAAGCGCAGGTAGCTGCGCCCGGGGGCCCTCGGACTGTCCCCTACTGAAGGGTGAGGACAGCTTGCGGACAGTAAGCCGCTGGTGGAGAAGGGATTATGATAAGTAGTTTTCCATGATAACTGAGGAATGACATGGAGTGTGTTAACTAAAGTAGGTTGGCATTATTGGTAAAAACATGAAGTTGTGTCCAGTGCAGCCAGTGCTGTGTCCACACAAGGCTTCCGTTAGGAATCTCTCTCAGTGGGGTCTTTCTTTTTTTTAATTTATTTTTGATATAAAGAGAGAGGATGAGCGGGGGAGGGGCAGAGAGAGAGGGAGAGCATGAGCAGGGGAGGGGCAGAGAGAGAGAGAGAGCATGAGCAGGGGAGGGGCAGAGAGAGAGACAGACAGAGACAGAATCGGAAACAGTCTCCAGGCTCTGAGCTGTCAGCACAGAGCCCAGCGAGGGGGTCGAACCCACAAACCATGAGATCATGACCTGAGCCGAAGTTGGACGCCTAACCGACTGAGCCCCCCAGGCACCCCCAGCGGAGTCTTGTCTTGTCCATTTGACCAAGTTGGAGTAAACCATGACTCATTTTGGAACATAAAATGTCACTTTTCCAAGCATTGTGCTGGGTCAGTTTTAATTTAGTAATTTGGTTCCAGTTGTTGTGAAGGGGAAAATCGTAGAACATACTGCTGAAGTATGCAGTTCATTGGCAGTTCACGCCCTCACACTGTGTGCAACTACCACTGCTCTCTCGTTTCAGAACTTTCTTGCACCCGCACCTCGTGGGGTGAAGATCACCCCGCACCCATTAAGAAATCACTCTCTGGGGCGCCTGGGTGGCTTAGTCGGTTAAGCGTCCGACTTTCGCTTAGGTCACGATCTCGCGGTTCGTGGGTTCGAGCCCCGCGTCGGGCTCTGTGCTGACTGCCAGCTCAGAGCCTGGAGCCTGTTTCAGTCTGTGACTCCCTCTCTCTCTGACCCTNCCCCAGCCCCTGGAAAACCACTAATCTGTTTTCTGAGGATTTGCCTCTTCTGGACACTTCATGTAAATGGCATCATACAATATGTGGCCTTTTGCATAGTGTTTCCAGAGTTCATTCACATTGTAGCATGTGTCAGGATTTCATTCCGTTTTATGGCTCAATACTATTCCGGGTGTGCTCTCCCACCCTGTGCAGCCGGTCGTGGATTGGAGGACGTTTGTGTTGCCACCTAGTGGCTGTTATGAGTAGCACGGCTGCAAACATTTGTGTACGTTGCTGCGTTGACGCCTGTTTTCGTTTCTCCTGAATGTATACCTAGGATTGAAAGTGCTAGGTATATGCTAGTTCTGTGTTTACATTCTTGTAGTGTTTGTTTATTTTTGAGAGAGAGAGTGAGCAGGGGAGGGGTAGAGAGAGGGAGACACTGTCAGGGCAGAGCCCGACCCTGGGCTCAAACTCAGGAACTGTAGGATCATGCCCTGAGCTGAAGTTGGATGCTCAACCAGCTGAGCCACCCAGGCGCCCCCCTGTTTACATTTTCGAGGGACCGCGGCACTACAGCAGCTACTTCACCCTCTCACCAGGAATGTGATTCCAGTGTCTCCACATCGTGACCAGTGCTCATTTTCTGTTTCATCATCATCAGGATTATTGTTACAGCCATCCTAGTGGGTGTGAAGTGCCGACCTCCCCACGCTTTCAAAACCCACGCATGACTTTTGACTCCTCCAGGACTTTACTACTAATAGGCTGCTGTTGACTAGAACCCTACTGAGAGCATAGCCAGTCCGTTAGCATGTATTTTGTATGTTACATGGAGTACACTATATCTTACAGTAAAGTAAGCTAGAGAAAAGAAAATGTTATTAGGAAAATCACGAGGAAGAGAAAATACATTTACAGTATTGCACTGTATTTATATTAAAAACAATTGGCTGTGGGTGGACCCACACAGTTCAAACCCACGTTGTTCACGGGTGAGCTGTACTACCCCAAGTGTGTCATTTAGCCCTTCAGATGTTTGTTGATGAGCTGTCATGCCAGGTCTGATGGGGCCTGAGAAGGTGCCCTCTGGGACTCATATTTAGCGTCAGATGTTTTTGCTGCGGTTGTGGAGTGAATGTTTGTGTCCCCCCAACATTCATCTTGGAATCCCCACCCCCACTCTAATGGTTTTAGGAGGTGAGGCCATTGGGAGGTAATTAGGTCATGAAGGAGGAGCTGTCCGGCGTGGGATTAGTGCCCTGAGGAGAAGGGACCAGGGCCTGGGTGCCCTCTGTGCTCTGCCACCTGAGGGCACAGTGAGAGACAGCGGCCGTCTGCAAGCCAGGGAGCAGGCCCTCCTCTTGCACTGGGAGCCTCGGGAACCGTGAGAAACGTTTCTGTTGCTGAGGCCCCCCGGCCCATGGTGTCCCCTTACGGCAGCAGGAACTAAGAGGTCGGTGTTACCTCACTCGATCGTCTCCAGCAGGGGGCTGGCGTCTTCTTGTTCTCTCAGAGGGAGAAACACACCCAGCGGCTGCAGGTGACTCACGGCGATTCAGCTGTACGTGTTTACAGGAAGGTACTGGCACCACTGACCGCTTCCCAGGCGTTTTCCACACCAGTGATTATGGGACTTGGGCGCTGGCCACATACGAGTGAAGTGGACTTGCCCCTCCTCTCTGTGTGAGTGCTACTCAGACTTTGAGAAACAGCACCAGAGTTAGAGATCTAAGACTGCAGTCAGGACTGAGTATAAAGCTAAAGCAACTGTTACTGTGTGTTATTGGAATAAAGATAGAAAAATAGACCATTGGAACAGGATGGAGTCAGAAATGGACCTCTGTGCATCTCGAATACTGATCTCCAGCAGAGAGGCAAAAGCATTCTGAATGGCAGAAGGATAGTCTTTTCAGCAAAAGTTCATGTGCAAAATCATCTGTTCTGAGCCGTGTTTTACATCAGATACAAACATCAACTAAAAACAAATCCCGTACCTAAAACTATGAAACTGCCAGAGGAAAACATGGGAGAAAAATCTTTGTGATTTTGGTTGGACAAAAATTTTTTAAATATGACACCAAAAGTACATTTTATAAGCAAAAAGTTGTTACATCAGATATCACCAAAATTGAAACTACTCTTCCAAAGACGTTAGGAAGAGAATGACAGGAGGAGGCACAGACTGGGAGAAAAGATTGGGAAAGCCTGTATCCAATTAAGAATTTATATTTGGAACATACAAAGAATTCCCAAAGCTTAGAGAACTAACAACCCAACTAAAAATTTGGCAAAAGATAAACAGGCTCTTTACCCCACAGTATATATTCAAATGGCAAGTAAGCATGTGAAAATGTTCAGCACTGTTTGTTACGAGGCCAGTCCAAACTGAGGCCACAGTGAGGCACCACTGCACACGGTGGCAGAGATCGCATTTGACGTGACCAGCCACCCTGAGTGTCCGTGAGAACGCAGAGGCACTGGAACGCTTGTGTGCGGCTCATGGGAATGTAAAATGGTATAACTGTTTGGGAAAAGAGTTCATTGTGTGTTTTAAATTTCTTAATGTTTATTTTATTTATTTTATTTATTTATTTAATGTTTATTTCTGAGAGAGAGAGACAGCGTGAGCAGGGGAGAGTCAGAGAGAGAGGGAGACACAGAATCTGAAGCAGGCTCCAGGCTGTGAGCTGTCAGCACAGACCCCGATGCGGGGCTCGAACCCACGAACCGTGAGCTCATGACCTGAGCCGAAGTCGGACGCTTAACTGACTGAGCCACCCAGGCGCCCCATTTTAATGTTTATTTTTGAGAGACAGAGAGAGACAAAGCACAATGGGGGGAGGGACAGAGAGAGAGGGAGACGCAGAATCCAGAGCAGGCCCCAGGATCTGAGCTGTCAGCACAGAGCCCGATGTGGGGCTCGAACCCACAAACTATGAGATCATGACCTGAGCCCAAGTCGGATGCTTAACCCACTGAGCCACCGAGGTGCCTCATGGTTGTTTTTTTAGAGAGTTAAGTATATGCTTGCTCTATGATCCAGCCATTCTACTCCTAGGTGTTTACCCAGGAGAAAAGAAAACAGGAGTCCATGCAGAGACTTGTATATGAACATTCAAGTCAGTTTTGTAACGGTTCAGAACTGGAGGTGATGCAGCAGTTCACCAGGTGAATGCACAGACTGTGACACACCCAAATGACAGACCATGGCAGTCTGAAGGACAGCTTTGATGTCCCGCGGAACATGGACGGATCTCCAAAATGTTACCCTTAGTGAACAGAGAGAGACAAAAAATGACTGTATGCTCTGATTCCACTTACAGAATTCTAGAAAAGGCAAAACTCTGCTGACAGAAAACAAACTGTTGGTTGCCTGGTGCTGGAAGGAGAAATTACAAGGGGCCCCGGGACGTGTCTGGCAGTGAGAGCTTTTCCTTGTCTTCGTTGTACTGATGGTTACACGGATGTGTACACACATCAGAGTCTATGAGATCGTACAGTTTAAACATGTGTATTTCATCGTGTCTGATATATCTCCGTAAACTTTAGAAATTGATGCTTACTGCTTTGCTGAGGATGTAATGTACTTTGTCTCCTGTGGTTGGTTCTCAGTATTAAGTAGCTGGCGGGGTGGATTAGCAATTACAAGCCAGGAAGCTGAGGCTTAGCCAAGTTCACTGCTGCAGGCTCACCCACCAGGCCGAGCACAGAGCAGGCCGGCCTCTGCCCATCAGTGCCCCGGCCAGAGGGACGGGCTCGTCCCGTGGGGTCTCCACACCTTGTCCTGCATCCTAAGACTCGAAGATCATCTTCTTTCTCTTTTCATGAATCCTTTTCAGAAACCGCACCTGATGTGTGTTGTCTTCTGTTCCTCCCGTGAATGCTGGGGAACAGGGGCTGTGTGATTCCTGAACCATGTCTACTGCTCTCCCTCAGGGCGCAGTCTTTTGCGGAGCGTCTGCGGCTGGGGATTGCGGTGATTCACGGGGAAGCGCAGGACGCCGAGTCCGACTTGGTGGATGGACGGCATTCCCCGCCCATGGTCAGGAACGTGGCTGCGATCCACCCCAGCCTGGAGATCCCCAGTAAGTGTCACTTCCTGCTTTGGCTTTGAGGCTGACCAAATGTGTCATCTTTCAGCTGTGACTTGCCTCTTCTCTCTCTGTGTTGTTTTTTTTTTTTTTTTAAGTTGGCAAAAATGATTAATACCTCGCCTGGCCTGGTTGTCTGGTAGCCCTGTGGACTGTAGAGCCTTCTAGAAGCAGTCTGTGCGATCACAGCAAGAACTAGGAAAAGACTCTGTTCTGACACTTCAGGGAATTTCATTCATTCATTCAGTAACAGACCCTAGAGGAGGGTTTAACATAAACAGAAAACATTCTCTGTGCACGTTATTCACTATGGGGTTATTTCCAATGCAGAATATCGGAAAAGTCTAAATGGCTTAGCAGAAGGTAGGGCTTGAATTGTGCTGTATCAGCACAGCTATTTTGCAGCCTGTTGGAATAATTAAGACCGTCTGGACACGAGAAACATCTGGAACATATGCGAATGGGCAGAATATGAGAGCTTCTACCTGTGTGTGTGTGAGGCCCAGGAAAGAGTATGAAAGATGAAAGTACTGGTGAGGAGGTAGTGTAGTTGTGTGTGAATTTGGTTTTGTTTCTAAGAAACTTCCTTCATGCTTTACTAACATCTTCTTGATTGAAAAACTACTACCTTTGTTTGAGTCTATTTGGAAGAGAAAACCTTTCCTTTGCCCTTGTTAGGTTCAGGTTTGGGGCCTGCAAATAAAACTCACAAAAGAGGACACCTGGGTGGCTCAGTTGGTTAAGCATCTGACTCTTGGTTTCGTCTCAGGTCATGATCTGACAGTTTGTGAGTTTGAGCCCCGTCATGTCCAGTTCTGTGCTGACAGTGTGGAGCCTTCTTAGGATCCTGTCTCCCTCCCTCCCTTCCTCCCTCTCTCTGTCTCAAATAAATAAATAAACATTATAAAAAAACTCACAAAAGATAGATCAGTGTGAGAAAAGACAGGGTTTAGGATTGGGGGCCTCTATGCCATTTTAACAGGGGAAGCGGAAGCCAGGACACAGGTGACTTAGAGCTGAATGGGCCCTCAGCACGGACGGGCGCAGGAGAGCTCTGTGACTGTGTGTGTTGAGGTGTGGCGCTGACCTCACGTGCCCATGGTAGGCCAGTCCTCCCTGGTTGGTCTGGGACGGGATTTTTGACATTTGAATTCTTCTGAGTCCTTTCAGGGGGCTCTGCTTTTAGGCAGTAGTGGATTTCAGGAGCCCCAGCGCCTTCAGCTCAAAGTCATTCTTATTCCAGCGTGGCATATCCTGGACCCCTTCAGGTTTTTGCTTTGCCTAGGAGTTTGCTCATTTGCAACAGAGAAAACTCTAGAGAAGGAACGCTGCCCCGGTGGCGGTGGCGGTGAGGAGGCGGAGAGGCGGGGCCCGTGGATGAGGGCGAGCAGGGGTGAAGGGTGAGAGGGCAGGCTCTGGAGGCCAGGGCGGGGGCCTGTGCAGGACCGCGGTGCGGCCAGGAGGCCGTGTGCGGGAGCGGACGGGAGGCTGTGCGATGCCGGGTGGTACACGAGCTGGGGGCAGTTAGGAAGGGGGACGCCTGCGTCCCTGTTGGGGTGGATGGCAGGGAAGAGGCAAGAGATAACGGAGGACGGGTTAGGGGGCTGGTGACGTGCCACGGATGCGCAGTGGGAGGACTTTGACCTTGGGCTGTGCTGTGCTTCCTACGCTGGTGGCAGCCTGCCCACTGGGATGGGGCCGACGGGAGGCACGGCGCGCGGGGAATGTGAAGGACACGCTCTTGATGGGAAAACCGTACTGTGAAAGTTCTTTACAAAGCAATTTTTTATTCAGTTTGTGTTGAAATGCTATTTTTGATATATTGGATAAATAAAACATATTATTGAAATTAGTTTCATGGGTGCGCCTGTGTGGCTCAGTTGGTTGACCATCAGACCCTTGATTTCAACTCAGGTCAGATCTCATGGTCCGTGGGTTTGAGCTTCACATTGGGCTCTGTGCTGACAGTGCAGAGCTTGCTTGGGTTTCTCTGTCTCCTTCTCTCTGCCCCCCCTCCAAAATACATAAAATTTATATTTTTTAAGTTTACTTGAGAGAGAGAGAGAGAGAGAGAGAGAGAGAGTGTGTGCAAGAGTGGGGTCGGGGCAGAGAGAGAGAGGCAGAGAGAGCCCTGCCTGATGCAGGGTTCGAAGCATGAATCATGAGATCGTGACCTGAGCCGAAATCAAGAATCGGATGCTTAACTGAGCCACCCAGGTGCCCCTCAAAATAAATAAATAAACTTAAGAAAATTAGTTTCATCTGTTTCTTTATGCTTTTGTAACGTGGCTAATAGAAAAGTAAAATTCTGTATGCGGCTTACATTTGTGCCTTAGCACACGTCACGGCTCTGGGAGTGAGGCCGTGGGTTCGTGGGCCGCGGAAGCCTGTGCTCTCCCATTCCGCCCTGGGAGATGGCCCTCGCCCACTGTGATGGGGGTTTAAAGAGCAGGGGGAGTGGGGCAGGGTGCCAGGGTTCAGGATGTGTGACTCCAGCCCCACATTAGCATGCGCACGCGTGCCACAAGGCTGCGGGCCACTCGAGCCTGTGAGCAGCCTTCCCTCCCAGAGCCCCGTCTGCCCAGGGAGCGGCTCGTGTCAGGAAGCCCCACAGGGGTGAGCCCTTCCCCGACCCTGGGGGACAGCCCGGTCCTGTTCAGTCTGCAGTTACATGGGCTCCATTCAGGAACACTCTGAGGTCTTTAGATGAATCAGCTCTTTAACTTCTGGGCTCTAGCTTTAAATGTGGTCCTAGCTAGTCGTTTCTGGACTGCAGAGCCAGAGCTGTCTGTTTCTCATCTGAAAACCAGGGAATGGGGGGCGGTAGGGAGTGCCTGGGTGGCTCAGTCGGTTAAGCAGCCAACTTTGGCTCAGGCCATGATCTTGTGGTCTGAGTTTGAGCCCTGCATCGGGCTCTGTGCTGACAGCTCAGAGCCTGGAGCCTGCTTTGGATTCTGTGTCTCCCTCTTTCCCTTCCCCTCCTCTGCTCATGTTCTGTCTCTCTCAAAAATAAACATAATTTTTTTTTAATTCTTAAAAAAAAACAACAACCAGGGAATGGAACTCTCTGAGGTTTCCTCCATCTATTTATTTGCTCTCTTGGTTTCAGCTCATTTCATTCCTGATTTTAATAACATTTCTGTGCTTACATTTTGACGCAGGTGGTGAACACTAGAGGATTTGGAGGGATTATACCAGAAGTTTAATTTCACAGCTCCTACGCGTTGCACTTTCTTTTTGCACATTTGATAGCCCAACCCTCTGTGTAATGCCGGTTAAAGTTAAGAGCAAATAGATACATGATGGCAAAAGAAAGTATTATTCCTGTGGCACCTCATGTATCTATTTTGAGATTTTGATTATATCACAAGATTTTGATATTTAGTGTTAGGTTTAAAAAATGAGTTTGTGGGGTGCCTGGGTGGCTCAGTCGGTTATATATCCAACTCTTGATCTCAGCCCAGGTTTTGATCTCAGGATCGTGAGTTCAAGCCCTGCTTTAGACTTCGTCCTGGGCGTGGAGCCTACAAAAAAATAAGATAATAAAATATTAGTTTGTACATTCTGTTTTTTTAAACATGAAAAATGCCAACTAAAACAGAAATCAGTTCTTTTCCAGAATATGAACACGTTCTAGAAATATTCCAAACATTCCATTATAGAGGAAAAAATAATCATCGGTGCTCAATCCAGAGGCAGCACTTTGTGTTCATGGGCCGCTTAGCTGTTCCCGTGCGGAACACACACGCTCCTCCATGACATGCCTTCACCCGAGTGACGAAAAACTTGCGGAAACAGCATGTTTAACGGCAGTGGACTCTCCCATCTTAAGGAAGTGGCTTAAACCGCAGCCCAACCCGGTCTAGCCCATACTTGTTCTCGCCTGCCCGTTGCCAGTGTAATGGTGCGGCGCGCATGTGGGTAAACACTTTCTGCACTTGGCTGTATTTCGTTGTGAGTTTCTAGAAGTGAGATTAAGGAGGCCCGAGCTGAGACTGTTCATACAGCCCTCTGTCAGGTCATTTCCCTAAAGGCAGTGCTCCTTCCAGTCCTGGTGTGAGGTGCCTGGGAAAAGAAGTGTGGAAAATGTAAAAAAAAAAAAAAAAAAAAAAAAAAATCGCTTTCGTTTTGGGATTCATCTGGCTTGTTGGGTCTTGCATTTCTATCGTGCCCCCTTGACCCCTGCCTGCCCTGCCACCTAGGACCACACATTGCATTGAATTGTCATATGTCCTTAACCCCTTGTAAATTTTTTTTTAATGTTTATTCCTGGGACAGAGAGAGACAGCATGAGTGGGGGAGGGGCAGAGAGAGAAGGAGACACAGAATCTGAAACAGGCCTCAAGCTCTGAGCTGTCAGCACAGAGCCCGACGCGGGGCTTAAACCCACTAACTGAGATCATGACCTGAGCCGAAGTTGGACGCTTAACTGACGCCCCGTCCTTTGCCTCTTTTAATCCACAGCAGTGGTTCTCAACCAGGGGGGTGTCATTGGATTTTGTCCCATTGAGGACATTTGGAGGAGTGTGCAGACATTTTGGGAGGTCACAATTGAGGGGGCTGCCCCTGGCATCTAGTGAGAAGAAGCCAAGGGCACCGTAAATGGCCTGTGACACACAGGATGGCTCCCACAACAAAGGTCAGTAGTGCCAACGTTGAACAGCCCTGATCTAGAACACTCCCTCTTTTTTTCTTTAGTGACAGTGACCTTTCTGCAGAAATTGAGCAAAAGTCACATAACCTAGAATCCACCGTTTTTGAAGTTTACTGGCATTTCGTACATCCGCAGTGTGGTGCAGCCACCATTTCTCCCTGGTTTTGAACATCACATCCCCCAGAAAGCACCCCTACCCGTTAAGTTATCACCCCCAGGCTATGAATTTGCCTGTGACCTTCTGCGTCCAGCGTCTGTCACTGAGTGTCATGTCTTTGATGTTCATCCAGGCTGTTGGGCGCTGGGACATAGTTCTTTGTCACAGCTGGACGGCACTCTGTTGTGTGTGGGTACGACGCAGCTCTTTTACAATTTGCCCATTGATGGGCACCGGAGTTGCTTCCGCCTTTGGCGCTAAGGCTGTTACATTCATTCATGTGCCAGCTTCCTACATACCTAGCATTTCATTTCTCCAGGGTTAGAATTGCTGGGTCATGTCCTAATTTTATGTTTAACTTTCTGAGAAGTCATCAAACTGTTTTCCACAGCAGCCATACCATTTTACATCCCTACCAGCCATATATACAGGTTCTGATTTCTGTACATCCTTCCCGACACTTATTTCCTGATTTATAAAAATGTTTATTTATTTAGAGAGAGAGAGCAGGGGAGGGGCAGAGGGAGAGAGAACCCTAAGGAGGCTCCGTGCTGTCAGCACTGAGCCCGACATGGGGCTCCATCTCATGAACCGTGAGATCATGACCTGAGCCAAAATCAAGAGTTGGACGCCTGATCGTCCAGAGCCACCCAAGCATCCCCTCCTGGTTTTTGTATTATAGTCTCCCTACTGGGTTGAAGTAGTTCTTTGGTGTAGTTTTGACCTGCATTTCTCTAATGGCTTAAGATGTTAGCATCTTTTCATGTGCTTGTCCATTTGTATATCTTCTTCAGGGAAATGTCTATTCAGATTTTTTGCTTATTTTTAAAATTAGGTTGTTTGCCTTTTTATTGTTGAATTGTAAGAATTTTTTATATACTCTAGACTAACATGACTGTGATATCATGACCTGAGCCGAAACCGAGAGTTGGACACTTAATAGACTGAGCCACCCAGGTGCCCCACTTATATGTGGCATCTAAAGAAAAAACCGAACTTGTAGAAACAGACAGTAGAATGTTAGTTGCCAGGGCCTGGGGTGGTGGAGGAAATGGGGAGATGTTGGTCAGAGGGCACAAAACTTCCAGTTATAAGTTCAACAAATTCTGGGGCTCTAATGTACAATATGGTAACTGTAAATTATTAATTAACTTACAGTTGTCATATACTTGAAGAATCACATACTTGAAAGTTACTGCACACACACAAAATTGTCATCATGTGAAGTAATAGATGTGTTAACTAATCTTATTGTGGTAATCATTTTGCCCTGTGTCTGTGTATCAAATCCTTATGATGTACACCTTGAACTTACGCAGTGTTATGTGTCAGACACATCTCAGTAAAGCGGGGGGGGAGGGGCGGGTAATGATTGACTATAAATGTTTGAGTTTATTTCTTGACTCTCAGTTCTTTCCGTTGATCTATATCCCCATCTTTATGCTCTTACCACATTTGATTAATACAGCTTTATCATTAGTTCTGAATTAGGGAAGTGTGAGTCCTCCATCTTTATTCTTTCTTGTTTAAGATTGTTCTGGCTCTTTGGGGTCCTTTGTGTTCCCATGTTTCAGGAATTTATGGTCAGTTCACTTCTGTCAGAAAAGCAGTTGGGATTCTGACGAGGATTGCATTAAATCTCTAGATCACTCTGGGGAGCATTGCCATCCTAACAGTATGAATATTTACATCCATCAATATGGGCTATTTTTCCATTTATGTATATTTTCTTTAATTTCTTTGAACAGTGTTTTACTTTTTTTTTTTTAATGTTTATTTTATTTTTGAGAGAGATGAGGCGTGAATTAGGGAAGGGGTAGAGGGGAGACACAGAATCGGAAGCAGTTCCAGGCTCTGAGCTGTCAGGCTCTGAGCCATTGTCAGATGCTTAACCATCTGAGCCACCCAGGGGCTCCTGAGCAGTGTTTTATTTCTGAGAGAGAGAGAGGCAGCGTGAGCAGGGGACGGTCAGATAGAGAGGGAGATACAGAATCCGAAGCAGGCTCCAGGCTCTGAGCTGTCAGCACATGTGGGGCTCAAACCCACGAACCGTGAGATCATGACCTGAGCCGAAGTTGGACGCTTAGCTGCTTAACCCACTGAGCCACCCAGGTGCCCCACCTGAGCAGTGTTTAAATAGTTTTCACGGTACAAGTCTTTCACCTCTTTGATTAAATTTATTTCTGGGTATTTTATTCTTTGCTTTGCTTTTATAAATGGAGTTGTTTTCTTAGTTTCTTCTTTAGATTGTTCATTGCAGGCATATAGAAACGACTGATTTTGTGTTACCTGACAGCATTGGTGTATTAACTTTAGTAGTTCCTTGTGGATTCTTTGGTATCTTATCTATATAGATAGGATCATTGTCATTTGCTGATCCAAATAGTTTTACTTCTTTCTGTCTGATCTGGATACCTTTTATTTCTTTTTCTTGCCTGATTGCCCTGGCTAGCACCTCTAGTACAGTGTCAAATAACAGTGGTGAGGACGGGCATCCTTGTGTGTTCTGGATGTTATGGGAACGTTTTCAGTCTTTCATTAAGTATGATGTCAGCTTGGAGTTTTTCCACAGTTGCCCTTTATCAGGTTGAGGAAGTTTCCATCTGTTGCTAGTTTCTTGGGTCGTTTTATCATGAAACATTAACTTTTTAAACATTTTGTCTTCGTTTTAATATAGAAACTTGTGTGTGTGTGTTTTATTCTGACCAGTGCTGATCCCTAAAGAAAAGCCCCCAATCACAGTTGTTGGCGATGTGGGAGGAAGGATCGCCATCATTGTGGTATGTAGACCCTGTTATTATCCTTGACTGTTGTATTTTTGCCACTGTTATTCTGATGATTATTTGTTAATTATGTGGGGATAGCGGTAAGGCCAGGTACGTCTCATTTAAATTGGTACCTTGTGCTAAATGTTTACTTTGGTCCAAAAATTGAAAATTATTATCATTAGTTTATTAAGAAATTATACCTCCTTAGTCAACTAAGATATTGTGCAGCTGATGGTCATATCCTGGGAAACTGTTTTGTGATAAAAGCGTACAAGGTTGATTATTACTGTTTAAAGCACACATCCTCTTGCACTTCATAAAACCTTTGCACGAAAGGAGTACCTTTAGTGCCTGTAGAGTTAAAAGAGGAGTAAAATGAACACATGGGCATCNGCCGTTACAGTAGCCATGAGTGCGTGCGTCCCTAAACACCAGGTTTTCTTTTACTCTTAGTAACTTTCAAGTTTTCAAGTATATGATACAGTATTAATAATTTTCAATCACCATGGTGTACATTAGAGCCCCAGGGTTTGCTGAACTTATAACTGGAAGTTTGTGCCCTCTGAGCAACACCTCCCCGTTTCCTCCACCACCCCAGGCCCTGGCAACTAACATTGCGTTGTCTGTTTCTACGAGTTCGGCTTTTTCTTTAGATGCTTTTGGACACTTATCTGACTGAGCCACCCAGGCGCCTCAACCAGTAGCACTTTTAAAGTAATACGCATTGGCGTGCCTGGGTGACTCAGTCCATTGAGCATCTGACTTCAGCTCAGGTCATGATCTCATGGTTCGTGGGTTCGAGCCCGGCATTGGCTTGTGCTGACAGTTAAGAGCCTGAAGCCTGCTTCAGATTCTGTGTCCCCTTCTCTCCCCCACCCCAACTTCTGCTCTNTAAAGTAATATGTATGTTTTTTTCTTTGGTCATAGTATTAGTATGCATTCAAAATAATATATATAGCAAAGATTATATATGTGAATATATATACACACACACATACATGACTATTCATTCAACTCTAGACAATGCTTGATACCTCAGTGGGCTTCAAACAACTTTGGAGCCTGGGTGTGATGAGGAAAGACTCCATTCTCCATCTCCTGTGTCTCTCTCCTGTGCATCTCCTTTCTGCTCACTCAAATGTGTGGAGGTTTTTGTCTGCAGCACCAGCTGAGCATCTTACAATTTAACTCCATTCTGACACTGTCTGCCCAGAGCTAGGGTCCGACCCCTGGGGGTTTAGAGTCAGTCCCCCAAGACTGCTCCTGCCCTACCTCAGATGCCCTGCTTTACCCACAGCCTCATACAGTCTACCGGAGGCTCCCGTGACCCCTTCTCAAGTTGGGTTTATTTGCTAGAGCAGCTCACAGAAGTCCGGGAAACACATTTACCAGTTAATTAAAAGATATCGTAAAGGATACAGATGACGAGATCTGCATAGGGCGAGGTCTGGGAGGGTCCAGGGCACAAAATCTGCCATCCCCGTGGAGTTGGGGGTGCGTCACCCTCCCAGCATGTGGATGTGTTCGTCAGTCTGGAAGCTCTCCAAACCTCGTACTTTGGGGATTTTTAGGAGGCTCCCTCACGTAGGCATCATGTAGGCAATGTAGGCTGGTGCATCACCAGCTCCATTTCCAGCCCCTTCCCCTCCCTGGAGGATGGGTGGGGGAGCTGGAAACTCCCGAGTTCTCGTCATGGCTTGGTCTCCGTGGTGACCAGCCCCCATTCGGGAGCCCACTGAGACTCACCTCCTTAGAATAGAAGATGCTCCTAGTGTCCTTCCCACGTAGGGGTTTACAAGGGTTTTAGGGGCCCTGTGCCAGCAACTGGGGGTGGAGACCACTATGTCCTGTCATACTGGGAATCTGTGGTCCATAGATGGGAAACCGTTGGACTGCATGTTTTGTTAGAATGATAACTATTAGTGTTTCTCTCGTTATAAAAACACATGTAAAAAGCGTATTTGCCATATGCCCAGTGGAGAAAATTTGGAAACTAACAGGAAAAGGGGAGAGGGCTACCTCGAGTCAGAAGCCCTTCCTGACAGCTGTTATCCATTTCAGAATCCCAAAACCCTTCGGTGAACATTTCTGGAGACCCTCATTTCTGTGAGGGCACAGTCCTGGGCACACCAGGAGATGGCACCGAGAGGGAGACCCCAGGGGGCCTCGGGTGTGGCCGAGGGGCCACCTAGAGATGACAGGCACTGGGCAGAGGGGCCTCGCTGCGAAAGAGCAGCAAGGAATGTGGTGGGGTCACGGCACCTTGGATTTGTTGTGTGACCTTGCTGTCGGGGCATGTTAGACGCAGCAGCAGATTTAGTAGAGTAGAATTGGACCCTTTCTGTTTCCTGGCTGCGTAAGCCCGCCTTTGCACACATGTTCACGTGCCTTCCGCTCACTCTGTGATTGGACAGGACGACATCATCGACGATGTTGACAGCTTCCTCGCTGCGGCAGAGACCCTGAAGGAGAGAGGCGCCTATAAGATCTTTGTGATGGCGACTCACGGCTTGTTGTCCTCGGATGCTCCGCTGCTGATCGAAGAGTCTGCCATTGACGAGGTAACAGCTGCCATCGTGGGCGCCACTGCCCTGGTACTCGTGTGCCGCCCCCCCCACCCCCGTCCTGGTTATAGAGGGCTGGCAAAGGAGGAGTTCTTTTGTGGTTAAGAATGGATTGAAAATGTGGGTTATGTTTGCATTTTGTGAACTGTGAGCCTCTGCCTTTGGCCCCTGGTAATGGTTCAGAGTCTCTGACTCATAAATGGAGCACATGGTGCACAGCGCTGTGCCTGAGCTCCGCCACAGCCCGCAGGGTCTCCGTCGGCGCCGCTTTTAGAGAGCATCAGAAAGGGGCAGTAACTTCTTAAGGTCACATGGCTGGGAAGCTAAGCGTTTGCAGTCAGACCTTAACTGGCCTGATGCCCACACCCCGCCCTCTTGCTGGCACAGATGCCTGTGGGGTGAGATTGGGGGAGGCAGTGGGGCGCCTGGTGGCTCGGTCGGTCGTTAAGCGTCTGACTTCGGCTCAGGTCATGATCTCATGATTCGTGGGTTCCAGCCCCGCATCAGGCTCTGTGCTGACAGCCAGCTCAGAGCCTGGAGCCTGTTTCAGATTCTGTATCTCCCTTTCTCTCTGACTCTCCCCTGCACTGTCTCTCTGTCTCTCTCAGAAATAATTAAAACATCAAAAAAAATTTGTTTTAGAGACTGGGGGAGGCAGGCAGGTGGGGTGCATTCCCTCCAGGCTGAGGCCCAGCCACCCGGGGTTACTGGCCATGCTCTGTCCACCCCCCTGGGTCCACTGGCTTTCGTGCTTTGACTGCGCACATCACATTTTTATTATTTCTTCTGAAATGGAAGTGTTTGGCTGTGTGTATTCCTGGGTATTAACTCTTACATAAGTCAGAATTGTTAAGATTGGTGAAATCTTACACTGCATTTACTTTTCCAAGTCCCACGTTTCTACTCTTCAGCAGCAGATTTCCTTGAACTTGGCCCTGTGTTTATGGGTCCAAGGTGCCTTCGCACAGATGGAGGCCAGACTCACATGGCTCATGAGATCCAGCCTCCGTATCCGCTGGACAGACATACTAAGGGACCAGGAATGACGCTGCAGGCATTCAAGGCAGGAGCATCGATGCAGGATCCGCACGTTCAGACTGGGAAGACTGCGGGCGTGAGGCCGCTCGCACCGCTGTCCTGTGGCTCCCACGGGTGCCATGTGCGGGCGGGGCAAGCCGCGGGCCTTGGGGCAGCTGCCGGAGCCACGCCTGCCGGAGCCCCCTGGCCGGCGGAGGAGGCATAAAAGTAGCGGAGGCTGCCCGTTTCATGTGAATGGTGCAGAAAGTTCTGGGTTTTTTTTTTGTTTGTTTTGTTTTTTTTTAACTTGGGAACTGTTCAGTCACCTACAGGTTGTGATACTTACATTCTTCTTTGTGTTTCCACTTTTGCATCAGTTGCCAGGAGTATGAAGTACAAAATAATGAGTCACAAGAACTACAAGAGGCTAGGTTTTCCTGTCCCTGGTGCTGGCTCTGAGTAATTCCCGCTTGTCCGTTTCTATTTCAACAATCTCACTGTGTATGTGCGTCTTTATTATAGGCTGTCATGAGGCTTATTTCAGAAGCACGGAATGTGTATTATAAACTAAAAATTATTCCCATCTCCTGCTTTTAAAAAAAATTTTTTAAGGTTTATTTATTTTTAAGAGAGAGAGAGAGAGAGAGACAGAGCATGAACAGGGGAGAAGCAAAGAGAGGGAGACACAGAATCCAAAGCAGGCTCCAGGCTTTGAGCTGTCAACACAGAGCCTGATGTGGGGCTTGAACTCATGAACTGTTGAGATCATGACCTGAGCCAAAATCAGATGCCCAACCAACTGAAGCACCCAGATACCCCTCCCCTGTATTTTTTAAAATTAATTTATTTTAAAAAATTTTTTTAATGTTTTATTTATTTCTTTTTAAAATTTTTTTTTAATTTTTTTTTTAATGTTTTATTTATTTCTAGGAGAGAGAGAGGGAGAGAGACAGCGTGAGCAGGGGAGGGTCAGAGAGAGAGGGAGTCACAGCCTGAAACAGGCTGCAGGAGAGAGACAGCGTGAGCAGGGGAGGGTCAGAGAGAGAGGGAGTCACAGACTGAAACAGGCTCCAGGCTCTGAGCTGGCAGTCAGCACAGAGCCCAACGCGGGGCTCGAACCCACGAACCGCGAGATCATGACCTAAGTGAAAGTCGGACGCTTAACTGACTAAGCCACCCAGGCGCCCCAGTGTTTTATTTATTTCTGAGAGAGAGAGAGAAGCAGCGTGAACAGGGGAGGGTCAAAGAGAGAGGGAGACACAGAATCTGAAGCAGGCTCCAAGCTCTGAGCTAGCTGCCAGCACAGAGCCCGATGTGGGGCTCAAACCCGCAAACCGTGAGATCATGACCTGAGCTGAAGTCGGACGCTTAACCGACTGAGCCACCCAGGCACCCCTTCTGTCTTTTTGCCTGTAGCCATCTTAGTGGACGTAAGGTTATCAGATCTTGACCTAAGAACCACAAGTAGTGTTCACACTGACTGCAGACATCACCGAAGGGATGGCAGAGCCACTGTCCTGTCAAGTCGAACTACAGAGACTTGAGAATACATCAGATTTTCAGATCCAGCCAGGAAGCTGCCTGGTTTTATGATGCTGTTGGTTTTTCTCCTCTCGGTTTGCAGGTGGTGGTGACCAATACGATTCCACATGAAATCCAGAAACTCCAGTGCCCCAAAATTAAAACGGTGGATATCAGCATGATCCTTTCGGAAGCCATCCGTCGGATTCACAATGGGGAGTCCATGTCCTACCTTTTCAGAAACATAGGCTTAGATGACTGAACAGCCTTCCTTTCTTAAAACTCCCAAGGGCCAAACTGGAAGTGGAGCATACTGTGAGGGCTCACACCTGATTCACTGGGGCCGTTTGTGCTTTCTTCCTTTCTTTTTGTTAATTCCTCTGAAGATAGACCAACTTTTTATGTCGGGTTAGGTGTTCATGAGTTTTTGGGGCGATTTTTATAAAAGAAAAACTATATTCTCCTCCTAAATGAATTAACGACCTGGTTGTAGTTTAACTATTTCAAAAATAATGTGGGATATGATTTTTTAAGCTCACAGACAGCCTTTTTCCAAAGTTGCTAGAGCCCAAGTGCTTAAAAAAGTTAAATGAATTAAAACGGTCTACTGTGTGATATCTGCAGTTGAAAAGCCAAAAAGATAATACCATTCAATCCAGTAAATGACGTTTTTAGAAATGGTTTTATAGACAAGCAGATGTGAGTGAGTATTATGTGACCATTATTTATTTTCTGCAAAAAGGGAATAAAAACTTATGTCGTGTGTTGTTTTTTTAAAAACTTTGTGTATTGGCAAGTGTTTTATAACGAAAATAAAATGAAAGCTGAATATACGCGCCATGGATGTTGAAGCGTTCGCCCGCCAGCTCAGTCTTCTCTCCTGCGGCTTGACAGTGGCCTCTCGGGGATGTAATATTTCCTGTTCTGTTTGTCCAGGACCCGCGCGTTTCTGACGTGTAGTGGCTGTGGCAGGACAGGAACTCGAGTCCCGAGCTGTGAGCCACGGGGGCAGGTCAGCGAGTGGGCATGAGCCACCACCGCACCTCCACATGGCTTTGCTCTGCTCCCTGTTCGACAGCACGGCCACTCTCTGAACAGGAGTCACCTCTGCATGCCCCGGAAGAGGACGCGCCGGGGCGTGGTCACAGAGGGCAAATGATACGACCCTTGTTACTGTCGGGCGTCTGAGCACCGTCTGCCCTCCCGTTCCGAGTGCAGAATTCAGAGCCTGAACGTTAGAGCTTTGCCAGGCTCTGGGTGCCTGGGGTCCCACGGGCTTGGCCAGCACGTTCTCCCGCGGAGCTCATGGAATGGCAGTCCCTTCAGAGTCATGGAGGAGGAGATTAAGGTTTCCTCACAAAGAAAAGGATTGCTTTCTTTTTTCTTTTCCAAGTAAACTCCACACCCCTTTGTGGGGCTCAAACTCACAACCCCAAGATCATGCTCTACTGACTGAGCCGGCCAGGCACCCCAGAATTATTTTTCCTTCCCCAAAAAACTTAAACCTGTGCTTTCTGCCTATATTAGAACTTGGAATAAAATAGCAGTTGACTTGGCACAAAATTAAAGATGAGTCACTCACCGTTTGCCGTATCAGGGTTTGTTGCTGCTCCCAAGAGAGAAGTTTGACTTCCGGGGACTTGCTCTGGAGCAGGGTTCTGGAGGGTTCTGCTTCTAGAAGCTGTCCTGGGTGGGGCCTCCTGCTCATCTCTCTGTGCTCATTGCACCCGGCAGTGTCCAGACCCTTCCTGACGCCATGTCTCAGCCAGGCACCCCGTGACAGTTGTGCCCCTACTAGTGCATGAAAGGAATACATATTTTGCTAATTGCATAAGGTAATACACCTTGATGCTAGGGTCTAATCAAAGGAGAAGTCCGCATTGTTAACGTGGCACATTAACTCTTGCTTAGAACCGTGTGGCCTTAAAATCAGCTCCCTCCTCTACAGTTTGCAAGCATGGTTGTCTTTGCTTTACAAAACCCTTGAAAGTAACCAAGTTTTCCTTTCAGCTCAAAAAGAAAAAGCCAGCAGATGTCTACAGGATGGTGGCATGGGGAGCTCCAAAAGTCTCTTCCTCCGTGAAAGCAGAGGAGAAATTGGCAAAAACTGTCAGAATCAACTTTATTGGAACTCTAGAAGATAATCCAAAGTTTATGGCAACCCAGAAAATCGGCAGTCAAAACAACACAACCCCCCACACCCCCATCACCACCACCAAAACATGGCTGAATCATGCCTTACCCTGGTCCCATTCGTTACCCGCTTCCTGATAGCCTTGAAGATCATAGCCTGCACTCCTGGTACATGTTCCTGGTACCAGTGGGAGTAGAATACTGTTCTCAGATAACTATGGTTATTTGTTTGGACCTGTTTACTGGCTCCTTGAAGGATGGCTCAAAGGACGTACCTTCATTTTACCCAATTCAGAGCTCTTCGGAACAGAGGGACCGTTGTTGAGAAAGTTTGAAGGCAAATGTATTAGCCACTCCTGTCGGGGCAAACAGTGATGCCATTAAAAGCTTGGGAGGGAAGGCTGGAGAGTGAGATACATCAGGGGTTGGAGGGGGGAAAGGATTGAAAAAGCTGCCACATGTTCCTGGGCATATGAAGGGCACGGGATTGCACAGGGCTGAGCACCTGCTCAGAAGAGACCCAAGAAAGCCTTAAACTCTCACCTCTGGCTGACCTTCAGGCTCTGTGCAAGCACGAAGTGTGGGCTAAAACAGTTGTAGTCTGAGTGTTGAAGGCGTGTCCCAAGACAGCTGTCCATCTGCAGACTGGGTGATTTTCCTCCCTCCCTCCCTCCCCTCCCACCTTTCCTTCCCCTTCCGCTTCCCTCTCCCCTTCTGCCTCCCCTTACCTTGGTTTTCAGGCTTTTAAGGAAGTCTATAGTGACTCACCATTCGGCTGACTGAACAGAGATTTCAGTTGCCATACCCAACAAAGAACACAGACTTTACAAACATCAGTGGAGAAAAGCCACCAAACAGGCAACTACAAGCAGCAATAAACCCTGGGGGACGAGGAGAGTCCAATTCCAGACTTCCTCTGTGATAATATAAAAATGCCGAGTTATCTGCAAAAAAAAAAGTTCTGAGGCATGTAAACAAACAAGGTTGGGCCCATCCACAGGAAAAAAAAAATTAGTAGAAACCATCTTTGAAGAAGTATACACATATTTACTAAAGACTTAATTTTTTTATGTATTTATTTTGAGAGAAAGTGCGAGTGGGGGAGGGGCAGAGGGGAGAGAACGAGAATCCCAAGCAAGGATTCTGCCAATGCAGAGCCTGACACGGGGCTCAAACTCATGAGCCTGAGCCGAAGTCAGATGCTTAACTGACCCACCCAGCTGCCCTTTTACTAAAGACTTTAAATCAACGATTTTAAATATACTCAAAGAGCTAAAGGAAACCGTTAGAATGATGTGTCACCAAATAGAGGACATCAGTAAGAAATAATAAAGAAATGAACAGGATTTGGGGAAGATGGTAGAGTGGGAAGAACCAGGAATCTATCTCTCCACCTAGACAATCTCTGTGGCAGAATGGGTCTGATGGTTTTGAAACCCTGGAGTCTGTTGTAGATTTGCAACTTCCAGGGGGGAGTCTTGGATGGTCAATTGTGGTTAATTTTGGTCAAATTCAGCTCTTAGTACAGGTGCAGTTACCTCGCCCCCACCCCTGGCCTTGTGGCAGGCAGCTGTATCTGCATTCCTGGAGCCAGCTGCACGAGTTGGTGAGTATTAGGGTAGGGAAAAAGGACTCCATCCTTGAATAGTGGGGATCTGTGCTCTGATATCTGATTGCTGCTTCTGATCACCGAGGTACCAAGAGGCCGGCAGCCGTTGTGATTGCACTTCCTTCATTTGTTGCAAGCCCTCCCCCTCCAGCTGATGAGAATTTCAGGACATTTAAAAGCTGGTACACTTACTCCCCACCCCCATCCCTAATTTTCTCCTTTACCCCCTTTTGGGAGCCTTCAGAGGCAACTGAGCATTCAAAGACTAGAGCATTCAAAGGCAACTGCTTATACAGGGAAAATTAGAAAGTTACTGCACATGCCCAGAGGAAGTGTAGGGTCAGGATAGAACTGAAGAGACCCTAAGCTTATTCCTCAGGATAATCCTTGGCACAGAAATAGCCTACAAAACAACAAATATGGTGTTGATAATGATGATGACAATGATGATGATGATTTAATAATGCTGGTAAAGGGAAAGAAATTGATTTCCGGACTACCACATTATTAGATTCAAAAGTCCAGCTTTTAATTAAAAAAAAAAAAAGCATGCAAAGAAACAAAATAAGGTTCATTCCAAGGGGAAAAATCGACAGAAATGGTTTCTGAAAAAGATGGTAGATCTGCTAGACAGACTTTAAAACAACTGTCTTAAAGATGCTCAAAGAACTAAAGCAAAACAAAAAAAAAACAATGAGAGATGTGGAGAACATGAAAATTATGAACAAAATGGAGATATCAATCAACAGAAAAGCTAAAAAGAAACCAAAAGAAATTCTGAAAAGTACAATAACTAAAATGAAAAATTCACTAGAAGGATTCAAAGGCAGATTTGAGCAGGCAGAAGAAAGAATCAGCGAACTTGAAGATAAGACAATGGAACTAAGTCTGAGGAACTGAAAAATGATTGAAGACAAGGAAACAGAGCCTAAGGGACTTGTGTGACTCCATTAAGTGGATCAACAAACACATTGTGGGAGACTCTTCCAGAAGAAGAGAGGGAAAGGGGTAGAGAGAATAGTTGAATAAATAATGGCTGAAAACTTCAACATTGTATGAAAGACATGAATATAAACATCCAAGCTCCATGACCTTCAAGTAAGATGTCAAGGAGATTCACTCCAAGACATATTATGACCAAACTTTAAAAAGTCAAAGAATCTTGAAAGCAGCAAGAGAGAAGTGATGAGTCATATACAAGTACAGAGTTTCAGTTTCACAAAAGGAAAAGAGATAGGGAGATGGATGGTGGTGATAGTTGCAGAACATTATGAATGTATCGATGCCACTGTACTGTACACTTAAAAATGGGTAGGTATTAAATTTTATGTATATGTTAGGGGCACCTGAGTGGCTTAGTTGAGCATCCGACTTTGGTTCGGGTCATGATCTCATGGTTCGTGAGTTCAAGCCCTGCATCGGGCTCTATGATGACAGCTCAGAGCCTGGAACCTGCTTTGGATTCTGTGTCTCCCTCTCTTCGCTCCTCCCCCACTCATGCTCTGTCTCTGTCTCTCAAAAATGAATAATTTCATTTTTATGTATATTTTACCATAATAAAAAATGGAAGCAAAAAGAAGAAATATGAACACAGCTTAGGAGACCAGTAGAATACTATCAAGTTTACAAACATACACATAATGGGAGTCCCAGAAAAAAGAGGAAAGGGGCAGAATATATATTTCAGTAAATACTTGCTGAAAACTCACCCAGCTTGATGAAAGACATGAATCTACGCATTCAAGAAGTTGAACAAACTCCAGATAGAATAAACACAAAGAGATCCACAATGAGACACATGATAATCAATCTGTCCAAAGACAGAGACTCCTAAAGCAGCAAGAGAGAAGTAGTTTGTCACAGAGGACTCACTAAGATTAACAGTTGATTTCTCAGCAACCATCGAGCTTGCTGCAGGGCTCGAACTCATGAACTGCAAGATCATGACTTGAGCTGAAGTAAGATGCTTAACCAACTGGGCCACCCAGGTGTTGCCCCCCCCCCCCACCCCAACAATTCTTTTTTTTTTTTATTGTNTAAGTTGTCCAGTTTGTTGGCATATACTTTTTCATAGTATTCCCTGATAATTGCTCGTATTTCTGAGGGGTTGGTTGTAATCAGTCCTTTTTCCTTCATGATTTTGTGTATTTGAGTGCTGTCTCTTTTCTTTTTGAGAAGCCTGGCTAGATGTTTGTCAATTTTCTTTATTTGTTCAAAAAACCAACTCTTGGTTTCATTGATTTGTTCAACTGTTTCTTTGGTTTCTATATTGTTTATTTATGCCCTGATTTTTATTATTTCTCTTTTTCTACTGGNTGTCTGATATAAGTATAGCCACTCCAGCTTTTTTTTTTTTACTTCCAGTAGTATGATAGATATTGCTCCATCCCCTTACTTTCAATCTGAAGGTGTCCTCCAGTCCAAAATGAGTTTCTTGTAGACAGCAAATAGATGGATTTTGTTTTTTTTATTCATTCTGCTACCCTATGTCTTTTGATTGGGGCATTTAGTCCATTTACATTCAGTGTTATTATCGATATATATGAGTTTAGAGTCATTGTGTCATTTCTGGGATTCATGCTTGTGGTGGTGTCTCTAGCATCTTGCATTCCTTGCAACATTTCCCTCAGAGATTCCCCCTCAGGATTTCTTGTAGGGCTGGTTTAGTGGTGACAAATTCTTTCAATTTTTGTTTATTTGGAAAGACTTTTATCTCTCCTTCTATTCTGAATGACAGGCTTGCTGGATAGAGGCTTCTTGGTTGCATATTTTTTCTGTTCATCACATTCCTTTCTGGCCTGCCAAGTTTCAGTAGATAGGTCTGTCACCACTCTGATAGGTTTCCCTGCAAAACGATTCTTAAAAAATAAAGGAGAAATTAAAATATTGCCAGATAAACTAAAGTAGATGGGGTTTATTGCTGGTAAGTCCTGCCTACAAGATCTGCTAAAGGGAGTCCTTCAGGTTCTAATGACACTATAAAATAACTCAGGTCCACATGAAGACTAAAGATAACTACATAAGTAAATAAAGAAGTCAATATTGTGCTCATTTCAGCAGCACATATACTAAAAAGTCAATATTAATGTATTGCTAGTTTGTAACTATTCTATCTTTCTATCTGATTTAAAAGATAATTACAGGGGTGCCTGGGTGGCTCAGTCAGTTAAGCATCCGTCTTCGGCTCAGGTCGCGATCTCACAGTTCGTTGGTTCGAGCCCCGCGTCGGGCTCTGTGCTGACATCTTAGAGCCTGGATCCTGCTTCAGACTCTGTGTTCCCTCTCTCTCTGCCCCTCTCCTTCTCACACCCTCTCTCTCTCTTTTAAAAATAAATAAACATTAAAAAAAATTTTTAAAGCTCCTCAAAATTAAAAACAGAATTACCATATGACCCAGTCAATCCATGGCTGGATATTTACAAAAAGAAAATGAAGACACTAATTCAAAAAGATATATGCACCTCTATGCTTACTGTAGCATTATTTACAATAGCCATGATACGGAATAAACCCAAGTGTCCATCCATAGATGAATGGATAAAGAAGATACATATACATAAAGATGTATATACACATATACACACAGACCCATAATGGAATGTTAGTCATAAAAAAGAATGAAATCTTGCCATTTGCAACAACATGGTTGGATCTAGAGAGTATAACGAAATAGAGAAAAACAAATGCCCTATGATTTCACTCATATGTGGGATTTAAGAAACAAAACAAGAGAAACAAACAAAAAACCAGACTCTTAAATACAGAGAAGAAACTGGTAATTACCAGAGGGGAAGTGGGTGGAGGGATGGGTGGAATAGATGAAGGGGATTAAGAATACACTTATGATGAGCAGTGAGTAATGTAGAGAACGGTCATACTGTAAACCTAAACTGATATAGCACTGTATATTCATTATACTTAAATTTTTAAAATAAATAAAAATTGCTTGCAGGTGACAGTGCTAGCTGGGTAGTCTCACCCAATGCAGTATGGATCCAAGTGTTTTAGAACAACAAGAATTACAGCAGCCAACCCATGTTGTTGTCAGTTACATGAATAGATTCATAACGGATGCCACCCGCCAAGAGCCACAGTCCCCAAAGAAGGTTCAACGGAAGCTCTCGCTGACCTTGTTCCAGCTCAGTGTCTTGAAGGAATATGTCCACGCAGGGGAAGCCTCACTGCCCCCGCGACCCCACCCATCCTCTTCTCCTCTTCATCCTGCAGCTGCACTCCCAACAGGTGGAGAGTACCACCAGGAGGAGGCGGTACGAGTGGGGCAGCAATGAGTCCTGACCACAGAAGCTCCATCGTGATGCTCCGAAGCCATCCTCCGCTCCGTGTGTGAGAACGGAGGGGAAGAGAAGCCTTTCCCCTTCCTGGTTCCTGGATGTAAAAAGGTGAATGGCAGGAAGTACCACGCTAAGGATGCTTGCAGATTGGTGTCCGCAAACCATTCAAATGTCCTTATGGTAAGAGTTACAAGACGGCTCAGGGCTTGGGGCACCACACAATCAACTTTCATCCCGGGGCATTGGCTGAGATTATAGGGAAGATGTAGCAATAACATGCTGGTCATAACTGCCAATAAATCCTCTCCAGCTGTTGCTGATTTTGGAAACAGCCACCGTTTCTCAAAAGGGAAACGCTCAGCAGCCCTTTAAAGAATGAAACACGTGCTTTAAATTTTTTTCTGTAATTTGGGAAAGATGTATCTTTGTAGAGTTAATGATTGGTACATTTACCCATGTAATCATCATACTCATTTTCCTTACTTTGATATAAGGTGCTAAGCAGAAAAAGCTCTAGGTTCTTCAGCACATCTACCCCAAAACAAAATAAAATTGGATCCTATGTTTTCTTCTAGGAGGTCTTAATGGTTTCAGGTCTTATATTTAAGTCTACTCCATTTTGAGTTAATTTTTATTTTTTTGTTTTCTTGTTTGTTTTTTAATTTTTTTTTTTTAGTTTATTTATTTACTTAGAGAGCAAGCTGGAGAGGGGCAGAGAGAGGGAGAGAGAACAAATCCCAAACAGGCTCTGCACTGGCAGTGCGGGGCTCGAACTCATGAACCGTGACGCCATGACCTGAGCTGAAATCTAGAGGCAGACACTTCACCGACTGAGCTACCCAGGCGCCCCGATTTTGAGACCATTTTTGTGAGTGGTGAAAAATAGGGGTCTAATTCGTTCATGCGAATTTCCAACTTTACAGCCCCATTTATTGAAGACACGGTCTTTTCTCCACTATATATTCTTGGATAACCTGTCAAATATTAGTTGACCATATTTGCTTGGGTTTATTTCTGGGTTCTCAGTTCAGTTCCATTGAAGTGTTTGTCTGTTTTTAGGCCAATACCATACTGTTTTGCTTACTATAGCTTCATAGTATAGTTTGAAATCAGGAAGTGTGACACTTTCCATTTTATTCTTTCTTAGGATCATTGGCTATTTGGCCAAAAGGAGCCTTTTGTCCTTCTATATAAATTTTAGAATTGTTATTTCTACCTCTGTAAAAGAAAAAATACCATTGGAATCTTGATAGGGATGGCATGGTATCTAGAGATGGCTTTTGGTGATATTGGGATGTTAATAATATTAGTTCTTCTGAGGCACCTGGATGGTTCAGTCGCTTAAGTTTCTGACTCTTGACTTTGGCTCAGGTCATGATCTCAGGGTTCATGGGCCTGAGCTCTACATAGGGCTCTCTACTGTCAGCACTGAGCCCGATTCAGATCCTTTATCTCCCTCCCTCCCTGCCCCTCCCTGTTCAAGTGCATGCTCTCTCTCTCTCAAAAATAAACATTTAAAAGTAAAAAAAAAATTCTTCCAATCCCTAAATAGGGGTTACCTTTCTATTTATTTGTATCGTCTCTAATTTCTTTCATCAATGTCTTAATTTTCAGACAAGAGCTCTTTCACTTCCTTGGCTGAATTTGTTCCTAAGTATTTTATTGTTTTCAATGCTGCTGTGAATGGATCACTTTTAAAATTTCTTTTTCAGATACTTCATTGTTAACGTATAGAAATACTACTGATTTTTGTATGTTAATTTTGTATCCTGTAACTTCACTGAATTTGTTGATTACCTCTAACAGGTTTTTGATGGGGTCTTCAGTATTTTCTGTATATAAAATCACACCATCTGCAAATACAGACAATTTTACTTCTTCCTTTCCAATTCTGATAAATTTTATTTATTTATTTATTTATTTATTTATTTATTTATTTATTTATTTAATTTTCTGACTGCTTGGGCAAGGACTTCTAGTGCTATGTTGAATAAGATTGGTGAGAGTGGGCACCCTTGTCCTGGAGGCAAAGCTTTCAAACTTTCATCCTTGAATATGATGTCAGCTGTGGGCTTATCAATACATAGTCTTTATTATGTTGAGAAAGTTCCTTCTATCTCTAATTTGTTAAGAGTTTTTACCATGAATGGACATTGAATTTTGTAAATCCTTTCTCCGCATCTATGGAGATGATCATAGGATTGTTTTTCTTTCCTTCTATTCCATTGGTTGATTTGCATTATATTGACCTTTCTTTGCACTCCATGCATAAATCCCACTTGATCATGTAAATGATCCTTTCACTGTGCTCCTAAGTTCTGTTTGCTAGTATTTTATTCAGAATTTTTGCGTCTATATTCATCAAGAATACCGGTCTGTAGTTTTCTGTTCTGGTAGTGTCTTTTTATGGCTTTGGAATCCCAAATGAATTTGGGAGTGTTTCCTCCTCCTTTTTAAGAAGGGTTTGAGAAGGACTGGTGTTAATTCTTTAAATGTTTGGTAAAATTCAGCTGTAAAGCCATCAGGTCCTGGGTTTCTCTTCATTTGGAGATTTTTGATTATTGATAAAATCTCCTTACTAGTAATTGGTCTATTCAGACTTTCTATGTCTTCCTGATTCAGTTAACTGACTAAGTCACCCCGATGCCCTACAACATTTAAAACCTTTTAGGGTATGCAATTCAGTGGCCCTTTGGATAGCTTCAAGATGGGAACTGAGGAGACCAAGACATGATGAGAGGGTTAGAACGTTTAGCCTTGAGTTAATCAAGGCCAGTGATTTAATCTATTGTGCCTAGGTGAAGAAACCTACATAAAAACCCCTACATAATGAATAGAGTTCGGGGAGCTTACAAGTTGGTGAGCACACCCATGTCCTGGGACTGTTCCGGACCTCACTGTATGTACCTCTTCATCTGGCTGTTCATCTGTATCTTTTATAATAACCTTTATCATAAACTGGTAATTGTAAATGCTTCCCTGAGTTCTGTGAGGCATCTAGCAAATTATGACCTCTTTGAAGGGGATCATGGGACCCTCCAACATTTATAGATGGTCAATCAGAAGTATGGGAGGTCTAAGATTTACACCTGGCATCTGAGGTTGGGGGGCAGTTTTGTCAGACTGTTTACCCTGTGGGATCTGCAGTAACTTGGGTAGGTAGTGACAGTTGAATCAAACTGTAGGACACCCAGTTGGTATCCAGAGAGATGGAGTTGGTGGTATTGGAAAACAAGACATAGGGTCCTCCTCTTGGGATGGATGCAGCTTACAGGGTGTGATACGGATGACTCCTTGGCTAGGCTGACCCCGTCACTCCTGTCCTGGGTGAGTTGGGCCAGAAAAGTTTGATCTGAGTGTGGTCATGTTGGGTAGGACAGGATGGGAATATGGAATGTGATTGGGCTTAAGTGTGGAATTTCCCATCCTTCACTGCCACCCTCTTCCTGTCCCACCCATCTGCTCCTCGTGACCTCTTCTCCCCAGAACTTTTATCAGAAGGCAGGGCATTTTGTTCCCAGGTGGTTGGTTTATTTCCTTTCAGGATCCAGACTGAGGAGAGGGGAACAAATACCATTTTTCAACCACTTTACCTTTAGGAGGCTGGCTTGCTAAATCTGGACAGTATCCAGTTGGGCCCTTGTGACCCATATAAAGTGATCTTTTGATTCATGATCTGCTTCTTAGCAATGGCTTGGGAAGTCAGTACATCATCAGAGAGGCTAGTTGGCTGAAGGTGAGGGTAGGTGGGGAGGGGACAGCCTAACTCTGCCTGAATTTACTCTAAACAGGGACTTAATCGTTCTCCTCTGTCTAGTTTTGCATGTGATCTTTAAACAGTCTACCTCTGGTTACCAAGTAACAGGCGCTGTTGGGTTTTGCAGGTCAGTGTTTTCCCAGTGGCTGCCGCTCACTCATTAACACTTCTGGAAGAGCTGCATGTCCCGGTTAAACTCCAAAGGTTTTGCAAAGCCATGGGCCGTGTTGGAGACAGCCACTGGGCTGTGCATAATGATTTAATTAGTGAGCAAGCATCTAGGACCCTATAGCTTCCAGTGGAATCAGAGCCATCACTGCCACATGGGGAGCCTCTGGGGTCAGATACGGAGCCAAATCCCAGCTGTCCCTTATGTGGCTACCTAATGACGGCTCAGCCTCCTGGCCTCCATTCCTTGACTGTGATCTGATATCACCTAAGCTAAGCACGGTCCTCAGCTCCCTGCAGGCACTTGCTAGGTATCACATCCTTCCGTGGATGTCCTGAGGGGATCAGGGGGACTCGAACATATGGTCAGATGAGGGACTTGGGATTGCTGCAACTATGTCTAGGTGAAGAAAGCACAAAATTTGACAAAGGCCTTTATTGTCCAATACTGGGAACTTCTGGGGCTGGAACTGTCTGTCGTGGCTGGAAGTGAACCAGGTGAGACACCATTCCAAGTCCCTCTCAGGCCAATCATGGCCCGATGGCCACAGGACATGTTTGCCTGATGTCCCCAGAGGTGCAGCATCTGTCCCCAACCTGCCATGCTTCCTATACAAATTAAATATAGGTCAAGCCACACATCAGGTAAGTGAGCCCTTCCTGGGACTATTCTGGTTGCCTTTGGATGCATGAAACTTCCTTTATTTTTATTTATTTACTTATTTACTTATTATTATTATTTTTAATGTTTTATTTATTTCTGAGAGAGAGAGAGACAGCGTGAGCAGGGGAGGGTCAGAGAGAGAGGGAGACACAGAATCTGAAGCAGCCTCCAGGCTCTGAGCTGGCTGTCAGCACAGAGCCCGATGTGGGGCTCAAACCCACAAACCGTGAGATCATGACCTGAGCCGAAGCCGGACGCTTAACCGACTGAGCCACCCAGGCGCCCCTATTTATTATTATTTTTTAAGTAGGCTTCATGCCCAGCATGGGGATTGAACTCACAACCCTGAGGTTAAGAGTCGCATGCTCTACTGACTGAGCCAGCCAGGCCTCCCCTTTCTTTTTCCCAAACCTCCTCTGAGTAAAGGGGGCTCCCCTCCTCCAGGACCCTTCGAGCTCCCCTGTTCCCTTGGGGACGTGCTCCCCACTGTGGGGTGGAGGACACCGAGCTGCACTTTGAAGCCGTTCCCAAGCACAAGCACGCGGCCACATTGTGCGCTGGAGATGCCACCATCCTGCTCGGTTTAATGATCAATTTACCGCCTGCCGGGAAGCCCTTTGTGACCTGGTTCAGCCCTCAGTCAGCTCCTCTTGCCCCGAGCTGGCGCCTGCCGCGGGATGGAGGCCGACAGTGCCACCGGCGCCCCCCACGCTCCCCGGCCAGAGCTGAGTGTCACCGACATCATCGTCATCACCGTGTATTTCGCCCTGAATGTGGCCGTGGGCATATGGGTGAGAGGCCTGCGGAGGGCGGGCAGCCAGCGTGGGCGCTGGGGGTGGGAGCCGGCGTGGCGTGTCCCTGAGGCATCTGTATCGTGTCCCCTGGAGGCCCAAAGTCCGCCGGGGTCCTCCTCCCAGCCCTGGGGTAGCTTCGTCTGGGACCTGGACCAAGCCCCTTTCTCTTTGGGCACTGGCTTCTCAGCCTCCAAAGTGAGGAAGAGGAGGGCCTCTCTTTAACGGGCAGGCCTGGCAGGAAGTTCAGTGAGCTTTTGTGCGGATAAGCTGGGGGCCCAGCATAGCACATCCTCTCCTTGGCCTCTGTCTCCTCCATGTCAGATGGGCTCATGTCTGTCCAGAGGTGAGGAGAGGCACATGGGGCCTGGGGATCTTTACTTTACTTTTAAAAGTGCTGTGTCCCGGGCGCCGGGGCGGCTCCGTCGGTTAAGCGTCTGACTTCGGCTCAGGTCATGATCTCACACTTTGTGAGTTCGAGCCCCGCATCGGGCTCGCTGCTGTCATCACAGAGCCCTCTTTGGATCCCATGTCCCTCCCCTCTCTCTCTGCCCTCCCCTGCTTGTGCTCTCTCTCAAAAATAAAAATAAAACCTTAAAGAAAAAAAGCTCCATGTCCACCAGCCTAGCCTATTCCTAAGCCACTTTTTCTCACTTTTGATAGGAAAGAGAAGTGATTCAGGCCATCACAGACTCCAGTAGCAGTGAGGTCCCTGCTGCACGGGTGCTGTGCTCATCACCTGGCCCCCTTAGCCCCGCAAAGACCAGCCCCATTGACAGATGAACCCAGCGCTCTGGGGTCCAGGACTTACTCCATGAACCCCAGGTCCCTAAACCTAGGGGAGGGGTCCCTCCTGTGTACTCACAGTGCTGACCTTGGAGGCCTTCCCAGTGAGGACGTGAACACAAAAGCCAGCTGTGGGTTTGCAGAAGTCAGGCTCCTCCTCCTTGTCCCCAGAGGCGCCCCGGCCAGCATCCCTGAGCACTGACGCAGGGTGGTCTTCATCTACAGGGGGAGAATGAGTATCCCACCTTATGTTCCCTGGCCCCTGGTTTACGCTGAGAGCCAGAGGCAGGAGACTTGTCACTTCCCAGCTCTGGCATTCTAGAAGGTCGCTCAGCGTCCTGAGCCTCGGGGCCTTGATCTCTGAGGCAGACACCACCTACTTCATCCCGAGCCCCAAGTGCCTGGGTCAGCGGAGTTCTCCCAGCCGAGGAGCCCATGCGCGCATGGACCCTACTGCTGCCGTGGGTTCTAGAGTAGGAACGATGTGAGTGGTGCTGGTGGA
>NW_027533258.1:1750294-1791258 GCF_008692635.1 Crocuta crocuta
AGGTGCTGGTGGAGGTGCAGGTGGAGGAGCCGGTGCAGGTGGAGGAGCTGGTGGAGGTGGAGGAGCTGGTGCTGATGGAGGTGCCGGCATAGCAGTGGCAGGAACTGGAATGGATCCCCAGGTGATCAGAGAGTAAAACAAGCACCTCAGGGCTGGCCGTCGGGAAAGCTGGGTTCTAGTTCCCGCTCTGCTTCCTTGGACTAAGTTACTTAACCTCCCTGGGTGTGTGTCGGCAAACACGTGGTGTGGATCTGTGCAGGCCACCTCTCGTGGCCGTTCCAAGGGGCACGAGAGGCTAACAGATATGAAAATCTATTGCCACCACGGAATGCCGTTCCGGGGAGAGCTGGTGGCGGGGGGTTCAAAGGAGGGGCACCAGGCGCTAGAGGGCAGCCAGACCGGAAGAGGGAAGAGGAGGGGCGGGAAGGCCCCCCTCGCCCCTGGGGGTGGGGGGGCTTAGCTGGAGGTGCGCGTGTAACAAAATGCTTTGGGGGCCAGGCCCTTTGCCGCCCGGTGACTCGGCCCGTCAGTCTTGCTGCCCAGGGCTCTCCTCTCCCCGCTGAGCTTTCCCCTGCGGGCTGGCGCTGTGAGCAGCGGGGCTCTGGGAGCTCCGACTGGCCTCTCCAAGCAGGCCATGCTGGCCCAGCAGGGCACCCCCGGCCACAGGGCTGTGAGCAGAGGCAGAAAAGAATAGAGCCACTCAAGGAGTACGCAGCGGCCGGATCCCACAGGGATCAGATGTGGGCGTTCATCACCCAAATGCAGACGGAACAAGCTGGGCTGGGTGCGTACACCTGCAAGTGGGGTGAGGAGAGCCCGGGAAGGGCCTTTAAGGAGGTGTTCCTAGAGGAGGGACCTTGGGCTGAGCCTTTGCATCTATTAGGGTTATCTGTCAGTAAGAGACAGAAAACCTGTATCAGATGAGCTCGAACAATGAGGGAATGATAATGACGTCCATACTGAAAAATCCAGCAATAGTGAAGGCTTCAGGCACGGTAGGATCCAGGGGTTTAGAGTATCATCAAGGCCATTGCTGGGCTTCACTTTGATTTTCTCATGCATGTGTGGCATTGTTCTGAGCCCAGTTTCCCTCACAGAGGTGAGATGCCCAGCCTGTCTGGTTAGCCTGGGTTCAAATCCTGACTCCATCCCTTACTAGCCACTTTCATCTCTGAAAGCCTTAATTTTCTCATTGGTAATATGAGGATGATCGTAGTACGTATTTCATGGGGCTGCTGTAAAGACTCAACACCTCAGGGCACCTGCGTGGCTCAGTCGGTTAAGCGTCTGTCTCTTGATTTCGGCTCAGGTTATGATCTCAGAGTTTATGAGTTCAGACCCGCGTCAGGCCTGATGGTGCGGAGCCTGCTTGGGATTCTCAGTTTCCCTCTCTTTCTCTGCTCCTTTCCCCCACCTCAAAATAAATAATTAAGCTTAAGAAAACAGGGGCACCTGGGTGGCTCAGTTAAACATCCGACTTTGGCTCAGGTCATGATCTCACGGTTTGTAGGTTTGAGCCCCACATTGAGCTCTGTGCTGACAGCTTGGACCTGGAGCCTGCTTCAGATTCTGTGTCTCCTTCTCTCTCTGCCCCTTCCCCACTCACACTCTGTTTCTCTCTGAAAAATAAACATAAAAAATTTTTAATTCAAAAATTAAATATATATATTTACATACATAAAATACTAAACACACCATACAGGTAAAGCGCTTGAAATGAGCTCTACCACAGAGGGGCGCTCAGTGAGTAGTAACTAGGTGTACATGGCTGCCTGTGCCCCCAGAGCCCAGGCTTCTTCCTCTACCTCCCAGGAGACCAGGGGCAACCCCAGCGTAAGTCCACGGCTGCCCTCAACCAGGTGCGACAGCTCAGGACTGTGATATGCTCCATGGCTTAGATAACTCAGGACCCCCCGGAGCTGCAGACTGGGTTGGGACCACTCAAGCCAATCGCTAGGGAAAATGAGACCCCTTTAGGAAGGGAAAGGGCAAGAAGGAGGCAATTGGCAATGCCTCCCATATCCTTAAAAGATGAAAGGACATGTTTGGAAAAATCACGGGCCGAGAACAGAGCTGCTTTGGAAGTGGCACAGTGCACGGCCCACACAGCTGGATGTGGCCATCCCAGCCAAGATCGTGAGAGTCTTCAGATAGTACTGCATTCAATATGGTTGGGTTGCAGCTCACAGAAAGTGATGGGAGCTCGGGTGGGAGAGAGGCAAGCGGGAGCCGTGACAAAAGCTTTGGATGTCAGATACAGACAATTCAGGTGAATCATCTTGAATACGGGAGGCGGGGATCTGGCAATTAAAGTCAGGAAGAAAGAGGCCTGTATTTTGATGAATTTATTTTGTGATCCAGCCTTATGTTAGGATATGTATGTTGAGAGAAAGGAATGCAAAATATATATCTAAATACACCTCCTATGTCCCTCTTTTCAAACGTCTTCTGTTCTCAATTTCACATCTATTCATTTCCTCCTGTCCAGGTAGCACTAAGTGAGGGCTTGGAAAATCCCTATAATCACTGACCCTTCTTGAACTTACTTACTAGGTACCAGGCACTATTGTCAGAGGGTTACATGTATTAACTCATTAATCCTCATAGACACCCTGCAAGGGAAGGCCTGCACGAAAGATGAGGAAACCCAGGCATATCGGTGCCGTAACTTGCCCCACGTCAAACCCAGGAAGCAGAGGAGCCAGGATTTGCTCCCAGGCAACTGATTTCAGATTTTTAATTATATTGTGGAGCACAAAATCCCATACCCCCACCAAGATATGCAAGAATACCTAACTGATAATTCTTCGAAATGTATCCGAGGTGAGAATACTCGAAGTTAGAAATCAAGGCCAAAGGGCTCTCAGAATCCTTGGCTCAAAGTCCTCATCCAGAGGCAACAATCTCAGCCTCAGGGCGCCTGGCTGGCTCAGTCAGTAGAGCATGCCACGCTTTGCGCTTGGGCTTGTGAGTTCAAGTCCCACGTTGGGTGCAGAGATTACTTAAAAATAAAAATCTTTTTTAAAAAATCTCATCTTAGTTACTCACTGTGGAATGATCGAAACTTAGACTTGACCTTTAAAGCCCCAGTAACTGCCCTGAGGCTGTTTGGCGGGTCTGGGATAAGAAGTATGGAGGACCCCGTCTTGGGCCAGCATGGGGTGCCTTAGTCAAGGGCGGTGGTCAGCTCACGGTCCCCGGCTCCCTGGTCTGTCCGTGTCCATCGCTCCCCCAGGGGGAGCCTCCGGGGGCCTGGGCCGTGGTCCCGAGCGGGCTGGACATGAATGAAGGGGAGGAGTGGGCCCACGGGGCCCAGGGGCTGGGATGGAAGGCGGTGGAGGAGGATCTGACTCCCTCTGCCTTTTTAGTTTTATTCACCCAATCTCACATCGCCATTTAAACCATTTTAAAGTGTACACTTCGGGGGTGTTGAGGACATTCGTGACCTCTGGCTCTCAAACTTTTGGGCACCCCAAAAGGAAACCCTCCCATACCGATTAGCAATCATCCCCTTGCCATTCTCCTCGGCCCCTGGGAACCACACATCGACTCCCTGCCTCTGTGGATGCACCTGCTGTGGGCATTTCACATACACGGAATCCTACAAGGGCCTGACTCCTTGTACTTAGCAGAGTGTTCTCGAGGCCCACCCGTGCTGCCGCAGGTGTCCGCACTTCATTTCTCCCGAGGGTTGGGTGCTGTTCCGTCGTAGGATAGACCACGTTTGGCCTATCAGTTGTTGAGCGGCTGGGTTGTTTCCACCTTGTGGCTGTTGTGAGCAGCGCTGCTCTGGACATTCAGGGACGAGTTTGGTTTGAACACCTGTTTCCAGTTCTCTCGCTGGGTCATCAGGTGTTGAACTGAATGTTGAAGGTTGAAGTCCCCGAGGAACCTGCTGACGGATTCCCCACCGCGGGGGGGCATCGTCTTACAGTCCCTCCGTGTGCACGCACGAGTTCCGCTTTCTGTCTCTGTTCTTGCAGTCTTCATGCCGGGCCAGCAGGAACACGGTGAGAGGCTACTTCCTGGCGGGCCGGGACATGACCTGGTGGCCGGTGAGTGTCCCGCCCCCCTCCCCCACATCTGACTCCGGAAGCAGGTGCTGGCTAGCGGCTCATCCCTGAGGTCGCTTTGTGTGTCTTCCTCGGCCAAGGTCACTGCCCCGGGGTGGGGGGCCCGGCGATGGGGCAGGTTGAGGCCAGCAGGGGGCCCCCAAGCTGGGAGTGCGGGGAGGGACGGGGTGCCGGGAATGGGCTTTGGCGTCTGGCGGGGGCAGCCTGCCGCTGATTCCTATTCCTCTCTGTCTTCCAGATTGGAGCCTCTCTCTTTGCCAGCAGCGAGGGCTCAGGCCTCTTCATTGGACTGGCGGGCTCGGGTGCGGCCGGGGGCTTGGCCGTGNNNNTGGCCGCAGCTGTGAGAGGCTGCAGAGGGCTTGAAAGGTGCTGGATCGGGGTCCACTGGGGTCTGCCCTCGGCCCGAGGGGCAGCCAGTGTCTGGACGGGCGGCGTCCTGGGGAAGGCTGGGCCTCGGAACGCCAAGGGGCTGGACAGGCCAGCACGGAGGGAGCTGTTAGCCTTGGCCACAGGGAGGGGAAGAGGCGAGTTCTTCCCTCTGCAGGCTCTCTGGCGAGTCAGGTCTCCAGTGGGCTGGTCCTGGATGCAGGGTCTGTGGGAACGGGGCGTGCTGTGCTCACTCTGTCCCTGTCCCCTCAGGCCACGTATGTGCTGCTGGCCCTGGCGTGGGTGTTTGTGCCCATCTACATCTCCTCGGAGGTGAGTCTAGTCCCGGGGACACAGGGTGGCCTCACCTGGGTCAGGGTCCTGCTCCCCCTTCTTGGCGGTGCTGACGAGCAAGAACCCCGGCTTGACGTGGTGGAGCGAGCCCACTGCGTTCTTCTTAGTCCAACTCACATTCCGGTCAACCCATGAAGGCCTATCCTTGAATCCGCGAGCCTGGGAACTGTGGCTGCTGGTTCCCACAGCCCCCACCCGCTGCACCTGGGGGGTGATGCTCGAGCACACAGGTGGCACCTCTGGGCCGCACACCTGGGCCACACATCTGGGCCACACACCTGGGCCACACACCTGGGCCACACATCTGGGCCGCACACCTGAACCACACACCTGGGCGACACACCTGAGCCACACACCTGGGCCGCACACCTGGGCAACACTGTCCCCAGCTCTGCCCACGCCTTTGGCCCACCAAGCAGTCACGAGATCCAGTGGTTTCTATTTTCTGGATGTCTCCCAGTCCTTCCCCATCGAGCATCAATAGCTCCTCCAGATTTGTCACAGCAGCCTCCAAACTTGTCCTTCTGTCCCTAGTCCATGTCCCAGGCTGTGGGATGGTAGTGAGTATGTGGGCCTGTCCTGTCCTTGAGAAGCTCTGGGCCCTGACAGCTGGGTGTGATCTCTGTGGGGGGGTGCTTAGTTCCTGCTCCCTGTCCCCCCCAGATCGTCACCATGCCTGAGTACATTCAGAAGCGCTACGGAGGCCAGCGGATTCGCATGTACCTCTCTGTCTTGTCTTTGCTGCTGTCCGTCTTCACCAAGATATCGGTGAGCTGCCGCCCCGACTCCCAGCATCCAGCTGGCATCTCCTGGGATCATCCCTGCTCTGGGGGCCCCTCAGACACACCCGACATCCTCCCATCTGTCTCTTGTTCAGCAGCTGGGGAAACTGAGGCCCAGAGAGGGACAATGACTTGCCTACACAGTGAGTCTGGGATAGCTGGACCAGGGCTTCCAGAATGCAGGTTCGGCAGCTGGCATGGTCGGGGCCCAAAAGCAGGCCTTCTGACTCCTGGTTTGCCCTGGGTCTAGATATGAGGGCGTTCGGGGTTCGCGCTATGAGAGGCCACCAGTGGGAGCCTGGGGTCAGCCTGGCTGTCTTCCGGGCGCCAGCGTGCCAGCGAGCCAGGACTGCCCACTAGGGGGCGCTGAGAGCCCGCACGGTCTCAGGCTGTTCAGCGGCCACAGCCCGTCAGCTCCTTCATGAAGCTGACCCCTGGCGGCAGCCTCCTGGTATTGGGGTGCCTCCCTAGTGGGCACACCAGGCCTCTTTTTCCTCGGGAGCCTGGACTTGGTCCCCCTGGAAGGGTTAAGGGCAGAAAGCGCACCTCGAATGTCAGTCAAGGCTCACTGAGGGCCGATCTTGTCCAAAAGCCCCTGATGCTACAGATAGGGAAACTGAGGTCCGAGGAGGGGGAGTCACTTGTCTCAGGCTTTCTGGTGACATCATGGTAATGCCATGTCTTCTGGTTCTTGCTCCTGAGTCCATGGGCACCCTGACCTTGACCTTCAAGGCCATCCAGCCTCCCTCAGCCCCAGCTTCTGAAAGAGCTAGGGAGGTGGGGAGCAGGGCCTGCCTCTGGCTGTGTGCACCCAGACGAGGCCGCGGGCCTCCGTTTCCTTGCTCGTAAAGAGGCCGGGCTGTGCCTGCCTCTCATGGCTGCCGTGAGGGGTGTGGGGCCTGTGTGGTACCGGGAAGTGCTCACCGAGGCCAGCCTTTCTCCTCGGTGTGAAGTCGCCTCCTCTTCAGTTCGGCTCTGGGACAGAAAACCATGGGGGCCTTCAATTCCATGGAGGGAGTGGAGGCCTTCCCGCAGAGCCAAGAGCCCTGATGCAGGCCTGGGGTCCCCCCGAGCCTTCATGGGCCCCTGTTGGGGGGTTTGCCCAGAATTGATCGGTCCCCTCCCCACCTCGGGCGTGGGAAGGGTGGCTGGCGGTCCCTGTGCACCCAGGAGTCTGAGCTGGGTCTCCACCCGCTACGCACCCACAGGGGACCCCTGGGGTGTCCTAGAGCTGCTCGTTCCTGTGGGGAGGTTTGCGGGGTACTTAGCCAGCGAGCACTGCACTGCCTTCTTCACTAGAGGTTCTCAGAGCCCTATGTGAGGCTCTCTTCCTCTGGGCCTCCCTCCAGAGACCCGAGGGACCTGGCTCTGCATCACCCCTGAGGCCCGGTTCCTCCTCCTCCCACATTTCCTGAGCACCCCCGGCCCCGGCCCCATACCAGCCGCCTCCCTGGAAGCCAGGGCTACAGAAATAAGCCAGACCCGGCCCCTGGCTTCCAGGCACTCAGGACAGTGAGAGGCGGGAGTATAGACAGGGAATCATGTACAGACCCCGGAAGAGGTGGCATTGAAGCTGGGCTGGAATGGAGAAAGGGACCCTGATGGGGGAGGGGAATCGATGCCAAGGAGAGAGATGGGCGGGGGGTGTAGGATGTGTCCAGGAGCCGGTCGGGTCGGGAGGTCTAGATTCTGGGTGTCTCTACATCAGACACTTCTGGGACCAGAGGTGAAACAGTGTCAAGAGCTGGGAGTAAAGCAATAGGGAGTGGTGGGGACTGAGGCAAACCAGAGCCGGCGTCCGGCCCTCACACGGAGCCCACTCGCTGCCAGGGTCCCACCCCTGGCCTCGCCCTGAGGGCTGCAGTGGGAGATGAGACCGGCAGGCTCTGATGGTAAGGGCCCAAAGCACCGAGGGACACGGGGGCTTGGAGCAGGGGACTGACACAGCCAGCCTTGTGTTAGTGTCTCTGGGACATTTCCGTGGACAGACTGCAGGGGAGAGAAGCCAGAGTGGGGACCGCCCGCTGGGGCCCGGTGAGGCCAACCTGTGTGCGCATTCTCTGCCCCCCAGTGTCACCCTGCTGATGGGCCTGCAGGGGGGCTGGACCTCACTCCGGGCAAGCGTCAAGGGGGCGGCCTGTGTGGGACTCCAGAAGGAAGGATTGCTCAGCAGGAAGGTCCTTACAGACCATGTCATCCTGCAACCCCACTGTGCAGATGAGACCACTGAGGCCTAGAGAGTGACTGTGACTTGCTCAAGGTAATGGTGAGTCAGGCGGAGACCACAGAACCCAGGCCTCTACCTCCTGGCCTCCTAGCCCCCGGGGGCCCGGCCACTGCTCCGCACCGAAGCAGCCAGGACTTGGAGCTTCAAACTCCACACCGTAATGGGGGATGACTCGATTTACCTTCCTATAAAACGGAAAACCACCCACTGACATCAAGGCTGGGGCTCCAACGCCAGAGCTGGGCTGCCGGATGAAGCCGAGAGGGAAGCGGGAGGAACACTCATTGCCCGGCTTGGTTTGGGCGGGACCGGGGCTGCCCTGGCTGATGGCTTTGGGCTGGAACTGTTTGAAGTGCATGTGCCAGGCTGGCCCCCAGAGGCCCTGACCTCACTGGGCAGAGCCCTGGGAATGCCCCAGGCGTCTGCAAGTCCAGCATCGGCCCAGCTGCAGCCTGTCCCAACAGAGACCACAGGGTGCACCTGCTGTCATCCCTCGGGTGGGGGCTCTGCCGTGCAGAGAACATTCAAGGCAGGGTGCAGGGATCACCATCCTGACCCTCAGATGGGGCCGAGGCCCACTGAGCCCCATCACTGCGTGTCCCTGGGCTGGTCATTTAACCTCTGGAAAATAGAGAAACGGGGCACAACACCCTAGGCCACTTGGAGCAGAAGCCAACCATGGCCTACAAGATCCTCCAAGATGGGGCCCCGGCCACCTCGCCAAGCTCACCTGTCCCTCTTCTGTCACACGCACCATTGCAGCCACGCTGGCTTCTGTGCACATCCATAGACACACCAGGCATGACCCTGCCTCAGGGCCTTTGCACTTGTGTTCTCTGCCTGGAACCTTCTTCCCCTGGGTGTCCACATGGCTCACTTCCTCATCTCTGTCAAATCTTTCAAATTTCACCTTCGCAGGAAGGCCCGCCCCTGCCCTGCTCTCCCTCTTTTTCATACACGGATTATCTTCTGGTCTGAAGACAGTCTGGATGATTCACTTAGAATGGCTATTGTCTGCCTTCCTCATTTCTTCTCTCTCTTCACGGATGCACCCCCAGTGCCATATGCCTGGCATTGCGCATAGGACTGAATGAAAAAAATATATGCCGGGGGCCCGCTAATTTTTTCTGTGGAGGGCCAGCAAGTAAATAGTTTTGGCTTTGCAGGACACCCACAAGCTACTTAGACTTGCTGCTGGAGGGAGAAACAAAAGCGATGTGTGGGGACTGGATTAGGCCCGTGGGCTCTGCTGTGCCAACCCTGACATGCATATGTACACGTACCTATTTGAGCACCTACTCTGTGCCAGGCCCCGAGTGAGCACTGGATCATAAACACATTGCTTGCTTTCTGGGAGCTTGATGTTGCAGACAGATAAGTAAACAGTCTGATACAGTCATAATAGTAAAAACGTTGATAAAAGGAGCAGAGGCGAGGCTGAAATCTAGAACGATGAGAGCAGGTTCCCTTTGGAGAGAGTGGTCCGTATGGGAAACGCCAGGTTTCAGGCAGCTGAAGGAAGGGGTGAGGCTGGAGCACAGGGAGCCGTGGAGCTCAGGGAGGGGTGAGCCGTGAAGGGGACGGGGACGGGGGCGCTGGTGGACGACACAGGACCTCTGGGCCTGGCTAGCTGGATTTTATTCTATGCGCGGTGGAAATGCAGAGACCTTGATTTTCCTTCGAACAAGCTGAGTGCAGGAGAGGCCGGTGAGGGGCTTCCAAACACTTGGGGCACAGAGTGGAGGACGTGGGAGTATTTTGGAAACAGAATCAACAGCAGTGGCCAGTGGGTCGGGTGCGGGGAGTGTGGCAAAGGTGAGAAGTTTCTGGAGCCCTGAAGGGACAGGGGTGGCCTCGATGGAGATGGGCCACCCCTGGAGGTCCGGCTTCCCCTTCCGCCAGCCTCCGCTGAGGGCAGGCTGATGGCGGCTGGGCCCGCACCTGTGCCCATCCCTCCACATCTGCTTCTCATTTTCCAGATAAGGGCCACCGAGGCTCAGGAGGGGACGTGACCTGCACAGAGCCACGTGGCGAGGACACAGCCGGCCAGAGACACGATTCAGGACTCTTAGCTCCTACGAGGCCGCAGCTCCCCTGGGCTGCCAGGAGACCGGGCTCGGGCCGCAGGAGAGGTCCAGTTGGGCTGGGTGCTGTCTAAAGTGCCTGGTCGGGGAGCCTGTAGGCAATCCCATGTCCGCTGCAGCACAAGCCGTTGGGGGTGCCCTGCAGGGTTCTGGGGAGAGGACAGCAGCCTAGTGTCACCTCCACACCTGTGCCTGTGCTGCTCCTGACACCTGTCCGAGTCCTCATGGCTCTTTGGGGCCCACGGCTCCGGCAGGGAGTCCCTGAGGGGTTGAGGTAGGGGAGCAGGACGTCCAGGAGACACTTCTGGAAGACGGGGTGGGGGTGTGTGTGCAGACGGCAGCTCCAAGACACAGGGACCTGCCAGCGAGGCCTGGAGGCAGCGAAGTGCTGGGCGTGGAATGGCGGCCAGTCTGCTGTGACCAGAGTCCCCTGGGCTTAGAGAGACGAGTGGCCAGGGCCTGAAGGCCAGCCACACAGGTCAGGGCTCCGCTCTGATAACAGGGGTCCAGGGAGGGGTCTTGCGTGGTGGCTGATGAGCAGGCGGGAGGAGGGGGCTTCTGCTCTCTAGAGATCTCCTGTCCCCCATCCACCTGGCGACTCCAATCTCTGATGCCTGGTGGGGCCTGGCCTCAGGGAAGTCCGTCCCCTCCCCAGGCTTCCGTGTCTCCTCTGGTCTGATGGGACAGGCGCTTGGAGAGTCCTTCCTGCTCTCGTATTCACAACCCTGGGCTTCCCTCCTTGGGCTGGAGGTAGACACGCGTACAAGTGCACACACACACACACACACACACACACACACGCTCCCGCTCACACAGCACCACCGCCAGGGGCCGCAGTGAGGGGCCGCCGACCTGACACCTGTCAGAGTCCACACTGGCTGGTCTCTCTCTCCCAGGGAGGGTAAAGGAGGGGCCTGGACGGAGAGGGACAGGGAACAAGGCTTTGGGGTGACGCCAGGCTCCGCCTGGGCTCGGTGTCCTTAGGGCTCGGGGTCTGGGGACATCGGGGCTCCACTAGCCCAACTGGGCAGTGCTGGTCAGCTCCGGGTTGGGCCAGGCACTGCAGTTCGAAGGGGCCCCGTGTGCTCTGGTCCCACGCAGCTCGCTCAGCCCTCTTGGGAGCCTGTTGGTCCCAAAGGCTGTATTTCCGGTCATCTCCCCCGTACTAAGCAGGCCCAGAACGGCAGATTTGGAAGGCAGAGTGGAGGCCCTTGAGCTCACAGGGCAGAGTCCTGCCCTCCTTCCCTGGGCTCCCCCAGTAGCGTGGGGGTGGGGGGAGGATTAGGGGTGTGAGGCTCACCCCCCCAGGACTAGGACTCCAGCCCCATATGCAGCCCCAGGGTCTGGGATGGCAGCGGCTGTATCCAGGGCAGCCTCTGGGGACCAGCCTGGGGCTCAGGGCTGCAGACCTGTTTCCCCACGCCCATTAGTCTCCTCGAGCCTCCCCCAGGAAGCCCTCCTGGACTCCTCCTTGTCAAGGACACCTGGGAACCAAGGACACAGGGCTCCTCCTTTTAGGTCTCCAGGCAGGGGCCAGACTCAAGAACAACACTGCTCTTTGCTGGGCATTGGCCACTTGGGACTTTATTAACATCAGCAGCGTCCCCCGCACAACTGCTCGCGCACGGCCACAAGCTCCTCCCACCCTCACAGCAGCGCCAGCGGGCGTGGGGGTCTCTCCCTCCTTGTCCACGGGGCACTGAGGCCACACATCGAGTGAGTGGTGCCCGGGTCCTGCGGTCACCTCGGGCCCCCGCACAAGTTCCTCTCCCGTTCCCCAGATCGACCTGTATGCGGGGGCACTCTTTGTGCACATCTGTCTGGGCTGGAACTTCTACCTCTCCACCATCCTCATGCTGGCCATCACGGCCCTGTACACCATCGCAGGTACGGCGCCCTGGCAGGGGGCGGGGGGGGACCCGCAGGGAGGGAACCTGACCTCCAGCCTGGGCATCCACGTGACCGGGCACATGACTACAGGAGCCCGAGAGGCGGGCGGGGCCGGGGGGCCACCTCGCTGCACAGCCTGGCCGGCGACGATTTGAATCGGGCTCTGCCGGCCCAGGTGTGTGGTCCCACAGCTCCCACACCTGTGAGAGGGCAGGGGACACATGCGTGGAACAGCTGTCCCTCCCTCCTCAAGGCACAGCCTTCTCTAGCTCCCTTTTTTCTACCCACAGGGGGTCTAGCCGCTGTGATCTACACGGATGCCCTGCAAACGCTCATCATGGTGGTGGGGGCCATCATCCTGACTGTCAAAGGTGAGGGGCTGAAGGGGCTATCCCAGCAGCCACTGCTCTCGGGGGTCTGCCCTGTTAGGACCCAGGTGTCAACACTGGGCAGGGGCAGGGGGGTGGACTCACAACGTCAAGGCACGAGGCAGTCAGCCCCCCGTCACCCTCCCCTGGGTGACAGAGGCTGCATGTCCCTTTCCCACCTCTACCGTCCGGCTGCCAGTTGTCACCAGCTCTGGGTCATCTCAGGTGACTCAAGAATGCAGGGCCAGTGCACCCGTCCTGGCTCAGGGCTAGGTGGTGAGGTAAGGACGAGGGCATGTGCCCACACAATCAGGAAACCACAAAAAACTGCCCAGGCACCTGCTCCAACTGTTTAAAATCGTGTGCATGATCCCAAGAAGCGCTGCAACAGGCTGCTGGACGACAGCAGGGGGGAGGGAAGAGGGTTTACACAGGTCGGTGATATTGGTCTGGGAACCTGGAGGAAGCTCAGAGGGCTCCCGTAATAAATAGGTACTAAACTTCCCGTCCAGGGAAGTATGCAATCAAAGCCAGGAGGATCCCACCGAGGGTGAAACAGAGAGGCCCTAAAGCCTCCTCCAGACCCAGACTGTAGGCTCCTGTGGCCCGGCAATTTCCGATCTTTTTTTTTTAAAAATTTTTTTTTTTTTAATGTTTTATTTATTTCTAGGAGAGAGAGAGAGACAGCGTGAGCAGGGGAGGGTCAGAGAGAGAGGGAGTCACAGACTGAAACAGGCTCCAGGCTCTGAGCTGGCAGTCAGCACAGAGCCCGACGCGGGGCTCGAACCCACGAACCGCGAGATCATGACCCAAGCGAAAGTCGGACGCTTAACCGACTAAGCCACCCAGGCGCCCCGATCTTTGTATAGTGTTTGTACATTTGCCCTGAGTACTTACCCCGGCCCGGCCTGGGCTCCAGGCAGCCAGGCCCAGCCTGGACGGGAGGGAGTGATTACAGACACAGTAAAAGGCACAGGTGGGCCAGGGCTTGGCCACACAGGGCCCTGACCCTGAGGTAGACAGGAACAGCGAGGGGGTGAATGTGGGCTGGTCTCGAGAGGAAAGACTTCCGGCTCAAGCCCCAGCCGGTGGGCCATGTGGCCTTGGTCACGCCCTTGTCCCTTCTGGGACTTCTGTTCTCAGTGCTACATGCCAGCCATCCTCAGCTCTGCCCAGATCACATCCTTTAGAAGCCCTGGGTCAGGACTTTAACACTTTAGACTCCCCGGGAAGGTTCTCCAATGCCAAAACAAAACAAAACAAAACAAAACTTTTGCCTCTTTGATTCGACAGTCCGAAGCTGGACAGAGAACCCCGGCCCGAGGCCACTAGGCATCTGGGGTCAAGAGGACACTGTGGTGTCCGCGTGCAAAATGCTCATTTAATAGTATTATTTTTAAATACAAATAAAATAGTCTGAGTTCCCCTGTCTTGTAAAACCCTCTACCCTGCATAACCTTTCCAGACACTGGGAAAGGTAAATGGGAAAAAGTCAAGGTCGATGCACTGGGAAGTGGGGGCCCAGAGTCAGGGCCACCAGCCACCCACCCGTCCCTGCCCCGCCCCCTCCAGCTTTTGACCAGATCGGCGGGTACGAGCAGCTGGCGGCAGCCTACGCCCAGGCCGTCCCTTCCAGGACCATCGCCAACACGACATGCCACCTGCCACGCGAAGACGCCATGCACATGTTCCGGGACCCCTACTCGGGGGACCTCCCGTGGCCCGGGATGACCTTGGGTCTGACCATCATGGCCACCTGGTACTGGTGCACTGACCAGGTGAGTGTCCATGTCGCTGTCTGCCCCACCTTCCTGCCTTCTGGGTGGGCTCCGGACAGTCTGCGTGGCCCCAGGAACACCCGCTTGGGGAGTGTGGGCTGGGGCACAGGCCACGGACCGCAGAGCCCCAGGCCCGGGCACAGGGCGCTAGGGGTCCTTGCGGTCCCGGGGGCCCTGGGCCCTCCGTTTAGAATCAGACGAGGCCCACTGGCCGCTGCCCGTCCTGGCCTTCAGGTGCTTTGACTGGGACAGTTTGGAGTAGGGGATGCCAAAAGGGCTTGGCAGCTCCTCAGAGACCCTGCCACCGGCCTGGGGGCTGGCATTGCGGGCCGGCCGTGGGGTCCCCGGATCTGCCAGCGTGCGGGGCACGGGGCCCCCCTTGGCCTGCCAGGAGTGCGGGCTTGCTGCGGCTGGGCTCGCTTTCCTGGTAGAGCTCTGGGCGCCATCAGCAGCAGGGCGGTACCGCAGGGGCCCCGAGGTCCTCACGGGCCGCAGGAAGCCGTCTTTATCCCTGGTCCCTGACACAGGGACTCTATAATGGGAGATCTGTTGGCCCTAGGAGAGAAAGAGGGAGACGGTGAGGAGACCCCTGGCCGGGGGCGCGCTGCAGCGGGCTCAGCTGGGTTTGGCCTCTTGGCCACGCCACTCACCCGCTGCTGGTCTGAGACAAGCTCATCTCACTAGTTTGTGCCTCAGTTTCCCCACATGTCACAGGCGATTGGTCCCGCCTTTCGTGGTTATGATAAGGCAGGTTCCTACAATTCCGGCCCCAGCCTCCTCCACCTGTCCACCAGAGGGGTGCCTCAATCCGGGCCCGCAGCACTGGGGAGCGCAGGGGTGAACAGCGCCCCCTACTCTACCTGCCCCAGAAGGCCAGGGGCAGTTCCAGGCAGCAACAGGTCTTGTGCCAGCAGAGCCCCAGACACCCATCTTACCCAAGGACCCCGTCACAGGAGTGAGGCCGCCAGGCCCAAGGGCCAATCCAGCTGGCCACCTCGGGAAGAATGACGAGAGCTTCCCTGCAAGGCAGGCCTGGCATTCACAGCCGCAGCCCCGAGGCCCAGAGGGCAGAGCTGGGATCTGGGATCTGCACCCAGAATGCAGTGACCTCCTCCGGGGCCACGGCTGCTGCCCGGCGAGGGGATGGCTCGGCGGGCTCAGCCCTGCCTCTCCCTCTCCCAGGCAGCAGGGCGCGGTGCGTGTTCGCTGAAAGACGGCCTCTGGGCTGTGTCGGCGGGAAGCAGTCCCGGTTGGGAGGCTTCGGGGACCCTGGGGGGGCGTCCCCGTCTGCGAGGCGCTGCCCCGAGCCTCCCAGCTGGGCTGCGTCTCACGTGTGGGCACGTGTGAGCTGACAGCGGGCTCCTGCCCAGCACCCAGGAGGGCTGAGGGCCGGCCGTGCCCCTTCACCCCCACCCAGGGCACCTGTCGTTTCCTCCCCACTCCGCACGGCCCGGCTGGCGCTGCCGTCTCTGGCGGGACACAGGGCAGGAGATTTTCCCATAAAGGCCAAGTGAGTCGGCACACTGCCTGGCCTCGAGTCAGGGCCAATGGGCCTCACTGCCTGGACACGAGCACACGGAGGCCAAATGCAGCTGACCCCAAGGTGTTCCAGGGTGGCACGGACACGGGCCTCACGGCCTGGCTGCGGCCTCACTTCCTCGTCGTCCTCTGCTTGGACCTCAGACCAGACCCCGCAATGCAGGCACCTGCAGCCGGGGTCCCACCGGGTCTGCCTGGGGCACAACCAGGACTTGGAGCAGAGCCCTGCAATGTGGGCACCTTCACACCGCGTCCCACGTGTCTGGCCCTACATGCAGTGACGACCTCCCCCCCCACAGCAAGCCGGGGCTTGGCGCGACTTGACCGAGCCGCTGGGCCAGGCCAGCCCCTAGGACGCCCACTCCGGTCAGCACCAGAAGGCAGCTCTGCAGACTGGGGCCACCGTGCTTTTCGTGGTTTTTAGGCTTTTCTCTACCTCCTACCTGGTCCCCAATGTGTCACTGACACTTGAACTCGGAAACAGACCGACCCAGTGAGACAGGAGACAAAAGGCCCAATGGGCAGAGAGCTCTGCCGAGCCCCTCTCTGACCCCAGTGTCCCCGTCTGAGATGCGGGGAGGCCCAAGGGCCAGGAGGCCTCCTGGGGTCCTGCCTGCTGTGGCGATGCACCTGCTGTCCCCTGCTGCTGCTGCAGTTTCACACGCAGCGTCCCTCTTAGGTGACAGCAGCAGCTGCGTTAATCAGAATAGCGAGCACCGTCTCTCCCGCTCAGGCCAGGCACGGGGTGGGCGTGGCATCCCTAACCTGGTTTCACCCACGGGAAGGTTCGCTCGTCTTCACTTCACAGCCGAGATGGCCAGCCAGCCAGGCCAGTTCAGGGCTTTCCCAAAGAGTCCAAACGCTCCCAGGCCAGCACCCAGCCGTGGCTGACCCCGAGGTTGCACCCCAACGGAAGCCTGAGCCCCGTGAGCTCGCGACCAGCCGGGCGTGAGCTTGGCCGCCTACATGGTGCCTTGCTCAGTCCTTGCAGCAACCCTGTGGGTCGGCGCTAGAAGCCCACTTTGCAGACGAGGACACGGGAGCTTACGTGGCCGAGCACGGGGAGTGGGTGCCGGCTTCCGGCCCAGCCTGTGCTGAGAGGTCCTGGGGACGCAGCTTCTCCAGCTGCGGAATGGGGCGACAGCAGCTGTCCCCGCCCCTGCTTCCCAGGGCCGCCCGCCGTGAGCAGAGAAGGAAATAACGGGAACACGATACGCAGGGTTTCAGGGAAATACGTTTTCTCTTCCATGAGGAGTGCAGCCCGGGACTCTTGGCACCAGGGACATCAGAGAAGCGTCCACAGACAGCTGCGTCCGGACCCTGTAACGAATGTTCTATGGTCTCAGAGGGAACCCAGTGCTGGGAGCTATCCGTTCAGCCAGCATGTCTGGAAAATAGGTTAAAATCACAGATTCTTACTTCTGAACCGCAGCTGGGGACTTAAACTGCCGAACACCAAATGAAAAATACTTAGATGTAGAAGATGTAGGCTGTACAACACCGTGAACGCACTAAACCTGTAAGGTCAGTTTTGTACAGTGTAGCGGCTGAGCCACACGGGACTTACACTTCCGTAAACTGCTTAAAGTCACACTTTAAAAAAAAAAAGAAAATCATAACGTCAGAGCTGGGAGGGATCTCAGATGCCATCAGTTCCAGTGATCTGTCCCTCCTCCTATTCTGCAGATCTGGAAACTGAGGCCCAGTTAGGATTCGTCTCAGAATATGTGTGGCGCCGTGCTCAGGCAGCACCCCTCTACTACTTGATCGCAAGCTCCCCCAAATCCCAGGGTTTCAAGCTCTGGACCTCGGCCAGGGATACAGAATGGTGGTACCCCCGCAGAGGGCTGGGACTCACCCCTCCTTGTACCCCCAGGTCATCGTGCAGCGGTCGCTGTCCGCCCGGAACCTGAACCATGCCAAGGCAGGCTCCATCCTGGCCAGCTACCTCAAGATGCTGCCCATGGGCCTGATCATCATGCCAGGCATGATCAGCCGTGCGCTGTTCCCAGGTAGGACACACCTCAGGGGCCGGGCCGTGGATGCATGGCGCCCAGGCTTCTGGGTCCCTGACCTGCAGAGGTCACCAGGAGGAGACGCAAAGGACAAATGTGAGGTGTTTCCTGGCCTAGGGGAGAGGCGAGGAGAGTGCTCCCCAGGGCCATAATCAAAGGGACTGACATGCGGTGGCGTGGCATAAGGTCCAGACAAGGACCACTTACTGCTATGTGACCTCAGGGCTAGAAAGAACCGTCTCTGTGCTGTCAGCAAACAAGGAGGGGGACCACCCCCACGGCAGGGCGGAGTTGACTCCCTGTAACATCAGGGTCTGAGATCTCTGGGTATGTTAAGTGCGTTTCCTTTCGGCTCCTAGTAGCTGGCTTAGGTTGACTTTGTAGGGGGCACCGAGGCTGTGGGTCCCCAGCGTCAGGAGGGACCAGCCACGTGTGTGGCCCTGGGTGGTTGCTACCTACCCCCTCCCTCTGTTCATCAGTTTCCCCATCTGTAGCATGCAAAGCCGTCTCATCTGGGGGTGCGGCACCCCAGCAGATGACCACTCTGGGTGCTCAGGGCTGGGGGAGGGGCTCCCAGGAGCCCGTGCAGGGGCCCCAACCCACCTGTGTCTCCTTGTCCGTGGCGTGCGGAGCCTGCATCCTCCTTGGGGTTCCCACCTCTTCTCTCTCCCGACCTGAGGCCCATGGCGAGCCACTCAGGGGTCCACCAAAGGTCCCGCGGGTCATGTGGGGGGCACTCAGCTGTCGTCGGGGGGGCGGTGCCGGCCCGTTGGCTACCTGCTCTGAGTGGCGCCTCTGCAGAGGGGCCAAGCGCCCCCTCACCTCAAAGTACTCGTCTGACACAGAAGACGAGGCTGCCGAGGGCCGCCGAGGTCCAGGGCCAAGGCCAGAGCTGCCTGAGAGGCTGTCCTGGTCACTGAGGGTCACGTAGTCATCATCGTCTTCCTCCTCCTCCCCATCTAGCCCATTAGGGATCACCGCTCCGTGGCCGTCAGGGTCATCCTGGGTCACAGACACCTGCCGCTGGAGCGGGGCATGGCCTGGGCACGGTGTCCCAGGCGGCTCACAGTCTGTGCCATTCTGGGCCGTCTCCTCCTCCGGCGCCTCCAGGGCCCAGGCCAGGCCACCGTCCTGGGCAAGCAGCTGTGCCACAGGGACAGTCCGGGGCTTGGGCACGGGGGGCTGTGCCTCAGGGTCCCCCTGGGGAAGGCCGTTCTTAGCGTCCTCCGCCGGGACCCCGTCCTGGGGGGCGCTGGGCCCAGAGGCACCCCGGCCGCAGTCCTGGCTCTGCCTCCACAGCTGGGTGCCGGCCTGGGACGTGTCTCGGATCTTGATGCGGTTCATCTGGCTGGGCTGGGGGTTCCAGATGTTCGGGTCGATGATATTGATGTAGCCCAGGATGTCACTGCCGGGCTCCGGGTCCGGCTCCACCCACGTGGGCAGGTATTCGAACATGTTGGCCCGCTCCAGGTGGAGCAGCCCAGGGTGGACCGGAGGGGGCGCCTCCACCAGGTCCCCAGGCTGCTCGGCCAGCGCCGCGCCCCGCAGCCCGGGGGGCTTTTTCACCTCCTGCTTCTCAGACGAGGTCTTGGCGATCTCGTCGGCGCTCTTGGCCTTGACCAGCGCGTACTTGGGGTTGACGAGCTTCTTGGCTATGGTGCCCGAGGGCACCAGTGGTACCACAGGGGGCAGCACCATGGGCTCCAGCTCCGGCTCCTTCTCCATGGGGATGCCCTTGAGGCTGACGCCGTGGGACATGAGATAGAGCTCCTGGAATTGCCGGTCAAACATCTCCACCACCTGGCCAGACAGCACGGAGATCACGTTGCGGTCCGTCCGTGCGGCCGACCACGTGAAGCTGCAACACAGGGGGAGGGGCAGCCTGGTCAGGCATGTGGGGGCCTGCCCCCCGCCCTCCAGCCTCGGGTCCCCCACCCGGCACCCGCAGGCGGTGTTCATCAGGCTGTGGCTTCGGGGCCCTGGATGGAATGAAGAAGGGACCAGGGGCAGAGAACGGCACGGACCTCGGGGTCAGACCTGAGCCTGGGACAGGTCGCTCGCACCACGGCCGCCCCCGCCCATGTAATACAGCTCAGTGTGGCGCTCCTGTGGGGCGTCAGGGCACCCCACAAGGCCGCTCGCAGAATGCCCGGAACAGCCCTGCTGCCATGGAGAGCGCGGGGCAGGTGCCATCATCGTGACGTTGTTGCCCATCCCCGCGTGACCGTGGGCGCCCCCCCCGTTTCCCCCACTCAGTGGGGCTTGCCTGGGGGGGGCCACAGCCATCCTCATCCTGGCCCAACCTCAAGGGTGGCTCTCAGTGACCGCCCTGTGTGCCTGGCCCACACCCGCCTCCAGGCTGGTGACACCTTAGGCCAGAACAACAGTCTGAAGTACAAAAGCGCTCCCCAGCCTGTTTCCGGAGCCGGGCGGGCGGCGTGAGGGTGTGCCCTGGCCCCGCGCACACCTCAGCAGTTTTGGGACCAATGAACCGGAATAACAGGGGTGTCATAAGGCAGGATTAAGGGCAGAAACCATCTGGGAACCAGAGACACCTCTGTCCCCAGACCCCGGAAAGCTGGAGACTCACCTGTAGGAGCCGCAGATGGCCCGGTCTCCATCCACGAACATGAACTTCTGGGCCAGGGCACCCTTGAACTTGGTGGCCGACCGTGTGAAGAACTCCGTTCCCCCACTGCTCCGCACCCTAAGATGCTGTGTTGGGGGAAAGAAGGCAGAGTCACACGTGGCCACGGCACAGACCACACTGGCGGGGTGTGCGGGGCACAGGGGATCGGATGGAGAAGGGTGGAGCAGCAAGGCCTGGAGAAAGGGGGTGCTGTATATGGGGACCACAGGGTCACAGCCAAGGTGGAGCGTGCAGGGACATGAAGCTGGGGGGTGACAGTGACAAATGGCATGGTGCAGGGAGGTCAGGGCATGGCCTGGAGAGTGTCCACAGAGCAGCCCCGGCAGGACAAGGCCTGCATGGCCAGGCCGGCTTGGGAAAAGCCGGTGCAGGCAGCAGGAGGGGCGAGCAGACACGCTTTAGAAAAGTCACATGGTGGCTGTGCAGACGCGGAGGAGGGAGGCCTGCTCCCGGGGACCTGGGTATCAACGTTCGGGCAAGTCTATGACCTTCCCAGGGTGAGTGAGTGGCCCTGTGGCTCCGAGTACGCCAGCAGGGCCCCGGGAGACCGCAGGAAGTGGAGCGAAGACCCAGAGGGAGCAGACCTGGGCCCACCTCTGCCTCCTGCCCGAGCCAGGTCGCTCCTGCCTTTCTCCAGACTCTGGCCATGTAAGGCCTCCCTCGTGCGCAGTCCGCGGGGCGCTGTGGGGCTTCCCTTCCACCAGGAGGTCCTTACTTGGAGGGAGGGGCAGGCGTGAAAAGCCAGGGCTGGGGCACAGCAGACCCCAGGAAGGGCAAAGCGAGCCTGGTGAGGCCCAGGAGTGGAGGGGACAGTTCCGGGGACCCCAAAGTAGAGCCTCAGGATGGGAAGGACACTCGTGCTCTTCTGGTGCAAATAAGTCCACAGAGTGTGTGAGAAACCCAGGCTCCCGGGTACCCCCAGAGATGTGCCTCCAGAAGACTAGGGTCAGGTTGGAAATTTCATTGTTTTGTTTTGTTTTAAGTTTATCTGCTTATTTTGAGAGACAGAGAGAGAGAGCACAAGTGGGGACGGGGCAGAGAGAGAGACAGGGAGCAAATCCCAAGCAGGCTCCGTACCACCAGTGCAGAGCCCGACGCAGGGCTCAAACTCACAAACCTCGAGATCACGACCCGAGCCGAAGTCGGATGCTTCACCGACTGAGCCACCCGGGCGGCCCGGGAATTTCATGTGTAACACAAGCCCCGGTGAATCTGACACCTGCCCGGGGCAGGAACCCCCCCGCGACAGCTCCTGACAGGTCTGCCTGCAGGTCGCTGTGACGGTCCCTCCCTCCAGAGGGCATCACACCTTCCGTGGCTTCCCCGTCACCCTTGTCCACTCCCCGGCCCCCACTTACTGACTGACCCCGCCAGGCCCCCAGCCCCACACACAGAAAGGACCAGGACCCCCCGCTGGGGGTGAGGGAGGAAGCAGATGAGTTAGGGCCCCCATTGGGGGGGTGCTGGGGCCGGCCCCCGGGGAGGCTGCCATCGGAAAGAGGGTGAGAGGATGAGCGGGACGAGCAGGAAGAGGGTGCAGCATTACAGACGTGGGAACACAAAGGCCTGGCAACAAAAGCAGCCTAAGACCCGAGAGGACATTGCAGGAGGCGGGTGGGCGACGGAGCCTGTAGAGCAGGCTCAGCCAGATGCTCCCGGAAGACCCCACACCTGCTGAAGGGCCTGGCTCAGCCCTGCGGGCGGCGGCAGCCACAGAAGGATTCAGAGCAGGAGTGACCGGGTTGGAGCTGCCCCTCAAGACAGTTCGGGCATCAGCAGTGGCGCGGGGAGTGGGGATGCACGAAGTGAATGGGAAGCAGGAAGTGGATGGAGGACACGGAGTGGGCAGGGGCAGCGCCCGGGCCCCCAGCCCAAGGGCACTCCTGTGTCTGCTCCCTCTGTGATAGGTCCCAGACCCCTCTCCACTGGGCAGCCCCAGGGCAGTACCCAGAGCTCATGGGGCTGGCATGGATGCCCACCTGGCCGTGGGCTGAATAATGTGTTGTTGAGCCCAGCCCGGTAGGCAGATAAGCCTCTACTCCCAGGGCCGGCTCCCCCACACCCCCCCAGGCTGCCTGTCTGTATACAGCCAGCTCAGCAGGAAGCTGGCCACGACCCAGGACAATTAGTGCTCGTGACTTTGTACCCAGCACGGAGCACGCTCAGGGACCAGAAGTGGTAACAAAGATCCTGGAGGCGCTTCCAGGCCTTTCTAGTCACCTGTGCCCGACCACAGCATGGCTCTGTGGCTTCTGTGGGCTCCTGGCCCAGAGCTCTGCACGCTGGGGCCCAGCCCTGTCCTCGGCCTGGAAGAGCAGCCTCAGTTCCCCTCTCCCGGGCGTCTGCCCCCGCCCACCTCAAAGCGCAGGCCCGTAAAGGGCCCAGGAGGTTACCACCTACATCTCAGAGTGACTCAACTCCAAGAGAGGCAGCCTTGGCTGCGTCACATCTGCTGTGTGACTCTAAGTAGGTCTCTGGCCCCCTCTGGGCCCTAGTTTCACTGTCTGCACGCTGCATGGATGGCTCCAACTCCAAGGCCCATCCAACCCTGGGCCCGGCCGCAGAGGGCCTGTGGCAGCTCCTCCCGTTCCCTCCACGGCAGCTCCCCGCCTCTTTGTTCCCGGGTGGGTCCCGCCCCATGGGGCCTGGCCCGGATGAGGTAACGTCTCTGGAGTCCGGGGCTCGGGTGAGCTGAGGGAGAGGATCCCACAAAGCTGCATTGTCTCTGAGCCCCGGGGCGCCCCCAGCAGAGCATGGAGCCCACAGGGTGGAGGACTCGCAGGCCAGCGCAAGAGTGCCGGGGGCAAGCCCATGGACCCTGCGGGACGTCAGCCTCCCCATGCGTGGGAGGGGGCAGCCGCGGGTCCCCGAGAGGACATCGGGGGGTGGGGGGCAGTGTTTCATCCACTCCAAGAGCAGCTCTTGCCCCGGCCACGTATGGGCAGCGCCCTGCCTGCATCCCCCACTGGGCCTTATGCTCCCAAAGATGCAACTGGACTGTGTAGTGAGCTGGCCGGGGCCCACGTGTGGGCCGGTGGAAGGCAAAGGGGACAAGCCCAGTGCCCCCTGCCGCCCGGAGCTCTGGTCGAACATGGCTCCAGGCCTGGCACCAAATGGATACCAGCTGGGCCTCCCTAGATCTCAGTTTTCTCACCTGTGAAATGGGCCTACCCAGCCTTATGCTTCAGGGCTGCTGTGAAGACTGAAGGAAGCCACAGTGCACGTGGGTACGGGCCAGTAAGGTGCCTGGCACTCAGTGGGGGCTCCGTAATTGGAGGTGACAAAGTAGGACATGACACCAGATTGGGATATGACCCCTTCTGCTCAAGGGGCAGGAGCGGATTGACACAGAAGACCAGAAAATACCTAGAATGTCATAGGTCACGCCCAGGAAGGCCAGGACTGTCAGCCATGTGTGACTGTCAGGTGGGCTCAGGGAGGGGGAGTGACCTCCCCATGGTCTCCCAGGAGGTGGGGTCCAGCCAGTCCCCAGTTCTACCCCATGGTGGCTCTCTGCAGGCACCTGCCAGCATCTCCCGGGCCCAAGGAGGAGTGGGGAGGCCCAGAGACCCATGCTGACCAGGCCTGGCCAGTGACAGCAAGATCAGGCAACCCGTGCAGACTGCGGGGGACAGAGAGCCCCATGCACTGCACCCCCAGCCAGCCTCTGCTCTCTTCTAAAGGGCCTGTTTCACTCTCTGTCATTGGGGAGGGCGCCTAACGCTCGCCCTGGCCTCCCGGGGCCGCCAAGAGGCTGGGATGAACACCCCTCAGGGGTGGGGGATGGGCCAGGGCAGAGGCAGCCCGGCTCCGGGACCCCGATGTCTAAGGGGGCTGAGAAGCACAGTCCAGCACACCTCGCCCAGGCCGGGACCAGAGGCGGCAGGACAGGAGGGAAGGAAGCCCCGGGCACCAGCAGGGGCTTTGGAACCCAAGCCACAGGCTGAATGCTGTATCCTCACCAAGCGCCTTCCCACGGCCACGGTGGCTAGAGTTTCCTTGTTCGTCGGAAGTAGGTCCGGCCTTCGCCCAGGTGCCTGCTGGTTTTTCCAGTCTGGCCGCACAGAGCCGACTAGCTTTCCAGATCAGTCAGGCATCTCACGGCTCTGGTCCTGTCTCAGCTGTGAGGCTCAAGGCCCAGCCTGGCCCCCTGCCTCTGGGGCCTCACCCCTCCCGGGTCACCTGGCGCACCTCACACCCCCACTCCCTGCCTGAAGGAGTCAGGGTGCTCAGGGCCGGCCGGGACCCTCACACCCGGGAAGGGTGCTTGTGTGTGTCCTCGCACTTGACCTCAAAAGCAAGAGTGGGGTTGGCCCACGCAACACACCAGCTGTTTGCAGAATGTGGTGCGTGAGCTCAAATCTCAGGAGGCGGGAGGCTGGGGTGGGGGTGGTGGGCTGCCTGGAGGTGAGGGCATGAGGGTGTCCTCAGCCAGAACACAGCCTGAAGGGAAAGGGGAGCCCCTGGGCCCTCAGACCAGAGCTGAGGTCTCGTGAGAGAGGCTCAGACACAGGATGTGAAGAGAGTTCATTACTGAGTGCCCCGCCCCCACACGGCCTCCTCTGCTCTTCACAGCCGGCCTTCCAAACAAATGGTGAGGTTCCCATTCTTCAGAGGAGAAAACTGAGGCCTGGAAAGATTCAGTATCTCTGCCCAAGGTTACAAGGCAGGTGGCAGAGATGGGCTCAGGCCGGGCTCCTGGCATTGCCCAGACTGGTGCCCAACACCCCCACAGTCACGAGGATGACCCCACCAGACATAACCTGCATCCTGGGCCCGTAGGAACGGAGGGCAGGTCGCTGCAGAGCTCGGCAGGGGCGGCGGGCAGCCGAGGGCGGGCCCAGGGATTACTGGCAAAGGAAGTGCTCCCGAGACAGGTCTGGGCCCAGCTGGCCCGCGGGCAGGGAGGCAAGCCGGGCAGGCAGGCCCTCAACAAGGTGACACTTGGCCAGGGCTGGGCGCACAGGAGCCTCTGGCCACCTGCCCAGTGCAGAGCGGGCCGGCCCAACGGCAAGAATGAGGAGGTCAGGGTCACACGCTCTTCCCCAGGAAGGTACCCGACCCACCGTGGCGCCCAGCTCCTGGGCACGTCACTCTGCAGACCTGCTACGTTCCCCAGAGCAGGGAGGTGGTGAGTGGGCGCCGGGGACCCCCAGTTCGAGCTGCCCCTCCCATGCTTCGGGCTATGGCCTCATTTCAAGCTAAAGTGTTGGGGGGAGGCCTCGCACCACACCCTCCCCTGCCCGGGGCCTGGGGTTTACAATTTCTTGTTATTGCCAACAGCCGTGAAACTCCCCTCAGCACACAGAGCGCTTTTACAGGCACTGTCTTCTCTAATTTCATCCCCAAACAACCCTATGAGGCATCAAGATGGCCACGAGGCACCGGAGGCTGAGACAGGTGGAGCCACGTGCCTGAGTTGCACCCCGGGTCGGCATGGGGCGCCGCCAGCCTTCGGGGCCACGTCCCCAGCCCAGTCCCGCCTGCCTCTCACCTCCTGGGAGCTCAGAGCAGACTCATGCCTGAGCTTCCGCCACTGAGAAAAGGCACAAAAGGAGGGGGCAAGGCCTGGGAAGCGGCCTGTCCTGGGTTCGGACCCCGCCTGGCACGGACAAGCGCCTGAGCCCTGTTCCAGGAGCGTGCGGGCGCCGGGCACTGTGATGTGCAGAAAGTGCGTGCTGGGCATGCGGCGAGGGTGCAGTGGGCTGGGCCCCGTGGCTCTCTGATCTGCTGCCCACAGGCAGAGGCTTCTGCGGTCACCTTTCAAAAGGCGCCTCTTCCACACTCTGGACCTCCGCAGCATGAGCTGTCTGCCCCGGGAGTCGATTCTCGGTGCTAATTACACGGCGGGCAGTCAGCGCGGCGAGCGCGGGGCTTGGGGTCAGCCCGCCGGGGAGACCACATAAAAATGTCCCAACAGCCACAGACTCTCCGCCCGGAGAGCTCGCCGCCACTTGAAAGGCCTCAGCGGAGATGGGTGGGCACCCCTGACAAACAGCGACAAATTATAGGTGCAGGAGCCCAGCCCCTCATTAACCAGCCTGGCGTCGCCCCTTCTCCAGCGATTTTGCTCAGATCACAGGCCCGAAGCCCAAGGAATTCCGACCCGTCAGAAGCTGGGGCCCAGCCAGGGAGCTCTGGTGCCGGCCCCCACGCCCCCTACGTTTCACTTACTGGCAGCAAGTTAAACACCTGCACGGGTGCCTCCATTTCCTCATCTGTAAAATGGGAACAACTGCTCTATCCCACTGGGTCATCATGTGGAATAAAGAAGATAACCACATAAGGGGTCTAGGACGGGGCCGACCCAAAGTCAAATACTGTGAAAGTGTTAGCCATTGTCATGCGTGCTGATCTGTACTCTCTGGGAAACGTGCTATACACAGTAGGTGCCAAATGATAGCTGGGTGCAAGGAGGGCTCCTCCTGCCACAAGCAAGGGATCAGGTGCAGGGTATCTGAGCGAAAGAGCCCAGCCCCCTCGCCCCTCTGCCCCTCTTGCGGACCAGTGGGATCCTGGAGCCCAGAGACAGGAAGGGAGTTGCTCAAGGATGCACAGCAAAGCGGTGCGAAGAACCCAGGTTCACCCTAATCCCTCTGCCTTTGCTCCATGGTGTCCTTCTCTAGAAAAGCCTTTCTGCTCTGCTCTCCCTCCTCAAATTTATTTCAACTCCACAGTCATCAAGGAAACCTTGCCTGACCTCAACCCGAGGAAGCTGCCTCTGTCAGAGCCGGGTCCTGAGGCCGGTGGGATGTCACACAGAGACAGATTCTGGCCCCCACGAATGACTTCTGGGGAGCCAGAGTTCTCCAGATAGGAGACCTGCTGGAGACCAGGTGGTGAGCGCCCCGTCACTGGCAGTGTGCAAGCAAAGACAGGCAAACCAGTGTGGCATGGGCGGCTTTGAAATAACATGTGATGTGGCACCTTGCGTGGGCTCCAGCGTCTGATCAACCCATGATCAACATTTGTCTTATCTCTGACTGCCGGAGGTAGTATCCTGTCCCTCTGGGCGTTCGGCCAGAGGTCAGGTGACCCCGTGGCAGGAGGCTCTAGGATGACTGACTTCTGTGCCCGGCATAGGGCTCCGTCCCTAGATGGCAGGTGCGCAAGTGTTTGTTGACCAGCTGGCTGACCGGTTGGTCATTCGCGGCCACAGCCAAGCTCACCTTGAGGTGCCCCAGGTGCATGCGGGCCCGCTCACACATGTGCAGGAAGTACTTGACGTTACTCTCGTCCACGATGATGTACACGGCCACCTTCCTCTTGAAGCCGGCCTCCAGCAGGTCCTTGAAGATGTCCACGTCGGTGAACATGTCCATGACCACGGCGATCACCTGTGAGCAGGAAGAGACCGGGGCAGCTGGGCAGGGCAGCAGTGGGGACGGGTGCCTCAGTGGGACACTCAAGCTCTCCCACACCCGCCACCCTCTCCGGGCGCCCCGCTCGCCCTGCCCCCACCCCCAGCCTCGGGGCCGGGACTGGACTCTGGAGCAGCGGGACTGGAGGAGAAGCACATTCGACGTGCCCGCCATTTCTGTAACACGAGCCTGTAGAAAACAGCCTGGTGTCCTGGCCGGTGAGGCAGGGGAAGGGAAGAGAGGGCGCCTTGGAGTCGGGAAGGGTCTGCAGCCTGAGGTGTGGAGCATGTGGGGGCCAGCCCCCAGGGCAGCCTTCCTCGTGGCCGTCAGGGCTCAGCACGGGGGCGCCCCGTTTGGGTCCCTTCCCGGGCTGCATTCCCGAGCCAGCGCGGCCCCACCATCGCCGTCCGCCGGCCACCCCGGGGCGCCGGGAGGAAGCAGATGTACCGACAGCCAGGAGGCAGCACCTGGGACAGCTGTTCTTGAGGTCACCTGTGCGACCCTGGGCTGCCGAGGACTTTGGCAGGCTTTCCACTGCCACCTCTCCTACCTGTCTGGACAGAGCCCCAACCAGCACGTGTGACATCTGTCCCCACAACGGCTGACCTCCAGCCTCCTGGACTGGGCTCGGGTGAGGCCCCAGACGTCCGAGGACATCTACCGCAAGCCCTCGCCCGACGTGGGCAGCGACTCACTCCGGGCCGGGCATGCAGGGGCACTGGCCCGAGTCGAAGCTCAGAAAGGAAGGACAGGGGAAGAACAGGGCGGGTGGCATGAGCTCCCTTGCGTGGTGAGCAGATGCTCGGGCCTGCTGGGGCCCAGGGACCATCTCCGGCCTCCTCTCTCGTCCCCCGTCCCTGTCCCACCGGGCAGCAAAGGGGAGCACAGGAGAACCAGGGCCTGATGCTGACAGCCAACACAGGCACCCAGCCCCTCCAACCCTTCAAGGCTGGCGCCACTGCCCTGTCCAGGGTCTGAGAACCTTCTGGAAAAGCCTTACACAGAGAAGCCAGGGACTCAGCCATACAACGAGCTGGGAAGAGTCAGGCTAGAACCGACCCAGGCCCGCTGGGGAGCCAAGTTCGCCTCCACCCCCGCCATGCGAGTGGCCTCACAGGCTCCCCTCACTGGGATCTGCAGGCACGGGGTGGAGGAGGGAGGGGGTGCACACTCCCTCCCGCGAGGGACGTGTCTGCACACTCTGGTGAGCTCAGCTGGCTGGCCCCTGCAAGCCCGTCTGGGCTCCTCCTTGCCCGGCCCTGAACCGGATCCGTGTGACCCTGAGCAAGACACCTCGCTTCTCTGGGCCCGGCTCTCTTCGCCACAACGGGGGCAGTGGAGCTCCGGGACCAGCCAGGGCTCCGTGGTGGCTGAGGCCCAGGGTTCACTCAGTTCCTGCGGGGGGGGACACCTGCTCGCTGATCTGAGTCTCTGCAGGGCTCTCTCGGGTGGGGCGGAGGGGGTGGCGAGAGACCGTGCGGGGCAGGGAGGAGCCGACGGGGGCAGATGCTGATGCCAGTCGCACAGGCGCCTCTGACCCAAACTTAGGCAAAGGGTATTGATAGGGAGTGAGCTCCCCGTCCCAGGCGACGCTTCAGGAAAGGCCAGAGACTGCTTGCTGAGGAGGTGGATGAGAGGGCAGATGAGCCCTGAGGGCAGCCGGGTGGGCTCACAACGGCCTTGGATTTCACCAGTTGAGCGCAAGGAGACCCTGAGGTGGACGGGGTGGCGGCAGGGACTTCCCGTCTGGGACCCCACGCCCCCAGAGCCAGCCCAGGGATCCCCTTGGATAAAGCCGCTCCTGGAGGCAAACAGCCTCACGTGCCACCCTGGAGAGGGCGGAGCCATCACACTTTTGCTCCGAGGCAGCCACTACCCCTTGTTTCCTTCCCCCCCCCCCACGCCCGATGGGTCAGGCCTGGTTCCAGACCCCGCCTGCCGGGCAGATGGAGACCTGCCCCAGGCCTGGGCTGGGGGACGTGTCCCAGCAGGACCCACTGCACGTGTGTCCTTCAGCAGGTAGGGTACCTGATCCAAGGACCATCTGCTGTGGGGCCGGACCTGTTGGGGCCTGCCCCCCGTGGTGGATCCCTTCCACAGGGTCCCGGGGGCGTCTAAGGAGGGCTTGTAACAGGTGCCGGCTGATGGTGGGAGCAGGGGGCTGGGGGGGGGTGCTTGGTGCTCCCCACGGAGGCTCCCACAGCTTGTCCGGTCAGAGCCAGAGGCTTCCTGGAGGCCCTTGAGTTCTGCATGCCGATCCCCATTCTGTGCACGAAGAGCAGGGACCAGGGACCCAGGACTAGAACCCAGGTCTTGCCCCACCCAGCATGCCTTCTGCTGGAGAAAGCGAGAGCCCGTCCCAGGCCGCTGCGCCGCAAGACAGTGTAATGAGCCCTGATAACGGCTACCTCCTCCAATTCTCAAACACGCAGTCAGACAGTGGTTGTTACTCCCGTTTTACAGATGAGGAAACTAAGGCACAGAGGGATTCACTCCTTTGCCCAATGATCTGTTGGGTGGCCCAGCCTGCCCATGACACTGTGACCTCATCGAGGGCAGAGCCCCCATGCCGATCCCACGTAGAGGGAGCCCGGCCTAAGGCAGGCCGCGGGGAGCTGCTGTCAACAGAGCATGTGACCAAATGGCTTGGGTCGCAGCCATGAGGGAAGCCGGGGACAAGCCACAGCCCCTCTCGGGAGGCTGGCATCTGGAGATGCCCCATGCCCTGCCCAGCGGCCCTGCCTGGCTTGTTCGGGGCAGCTGGACCACCTCGCCATGCCCGCCGCTGCCCTGCCTGCCTCTGTACCCGCGGCCCGGGACTCCCTGCCTCCCGGGCTCGACCCCCCGCTGGCAGCTCCCGGCACCCCCAGAGCTGTTTCTCTGACTCCCTGTGGCCACAGAAACCATTCCTGGAGCAGAAGTGTGCTCGAGGGACCGGTGGGTAGAGTAGGTCTGCGGAAGCATCGGGGGAGGAAGGGCAGGGGGGAGATGACCGCCGGGTGTTCTGCACGCAGCTGGAAAGCCCCGAAAACCGCCCGCCATGGGCCCAGCCTCCGCTGCTGCATCTCTCCCCAGGGACCCAGCTGACCCCTCCCTAAAACCCCCGGCCGGAGCCACACACGCCACTGTCCTTGCTGGGCCACCCTCCTTTTCTCTTCCACACCGACCTGTCCGCGGTCAACCCCCAACGTGAATGCCGCTCCCAGCTCCTCTCTGCCATTTGAGCGTGGATCGCTTGTGCACTTCTGGGTGGCATGCTGTCTCCCGAAGGCCTGGACGCTGAGACCCAGGCCAGGGCCCAGCAGCTTCCCACCCGAGCTCCCTCTGTAACACCTGCCCCGCCCTCCTTGGCCGTGGAGACGGGAGGAAGCTCAGAGAGCCAGCCGTGGTCTCTCCCTTCAACGTGCTCCAGAGCAGACAGGGGACACAGACGCAGCCCGCCCACCCTGGAGCCCAGTGGTAGCCACGGCATGGTGCACAGGGACGCAAGGCCCTGGCCCTCGCTGGGTCTTGTGTCACGACCTGGGAAGAATAGGTGGGTGTGTCAATTTAAGGCTCTGATGGACACGCAGAGGGTGGCAGACTGTGCTGGGCCGATGCATGGCCTTGGGCAAGAGCCTTAGTGTCCCGGGTGGGGATGGTGTGTGTGTGGTAACAATGCCCATCAGCACAGCTGTTAGAGGGCAAAGTGAATTAACGCGGGAACAGGGCAAGTTCAGGGCCTGAGAGCCCCGGGCTCAGCACTTTCCTGCGTCCTCATCACAGCCACCTGAGTCCCAACCCACCAGACCCAGAGCATGCTCCGGGGTGGACAGGCCAGGCATCACCACTCGCCATCCCCACCTGCTTCCGGGCCAGCCAGAAGGCTGGCGTGTGGTGGCAACTCCCAGGAACAACACAGAGACTGTTGCAGACTGTTCAAGACCCTGCATTCGGCTTCCGCTTGCAGCCACGGCAGAGCAACAGAGCCTCCGTGAACCCTCCGCCTTAACAGTCAACAACACGGACAAAAACCAGGCACGATCTATGAAACCGTGGCCAACAGGAGCGCAGCAAGCACCGTGACCCTTGAGAGAAGGGACACCCGTGAGGTCAGCCCCAGGAACACCTCAGCTGCCTCTGGGCCACAGCAGGGAGAGGGGATGCTGGTGCGGCCCGGGAGTCTCCGTGAGTTGAGGAGACAGAGCATGGCAGCCAGAATTTTCAGGACAGAATACTGGAGGAGAGGGGGCTGCAGAGAGGAACACTGATGCCTACAGGGGTCTGCCCTTGAGCCTTCCGCTGGTGACCGAGTATCACACGCATGGAGGAAACCACGCAGGCTGGACGAAACTGCTAGAAAAGAATAGCTGGAATGAACAATCACCAGTGCTCACGCAGGACCAGGAATCATTTATGTCGCCCCCCTCAGCTAGACTGCAGACCCCTCTACAACTCAGGGCCTGCAGGAGAGTCCTCGGAAGGATATTACGTGAGTAGTGGCCAAATAAGCCCTAGACCAGAGGCAAACTTTTTCTATAAAGGCCACATGGTAAATACTTCAGGCTTTGCAGGCCATGTGACTGACCCACTCAACTCTGCTGTTATAGCACAAAAACAACCACAGATGGCACACTAGCAAATGTACGCATCTGTGTTTCATTATTTACAAACAGGCAGTAGGCCAGAGGTGGTCCTTAGTGCAACTCCTTCCCTGGACTGAGTCTTCTCTGGTCCCACTTAATAAAGCTTAAAAAACACCAAACTGGGGGTGCCTACATGGCTCAGTCAGTAGAGTGTCTGACTCTTTATTTCAGCTCACTCAGGTTCTAACACCAGGGTCATGGGATTGAGCCCAGCATCAAGCTCTTTACTGAGAGTGGAGCCTGCTTAAGATTCTCTTTCTCTCTCCCTCTGCCGCTCTCCCCTTCTTATTCCCTCTGTCTCTCTCTAATTAAAAAAAAAAATACACCAACTGAACCTCAAGATGTAAAACAATTCGACATTTAAGATGAAAAATACACTGGATGAGATTAATAACAGATTAGACACCACAGAAGAGAAGGTGAGTGACCTTGAAGACACAACAGTAGAAACTACCCCAAATGACACTTGCCAAGGATCCGAACAACCAGGATCGGCTCGGAGCATCAGCGAACCAGAAGGTCCAGGACACATGCCACTGGAGTCTCCAAGGTGCCAGGTGGAGAGGGGTGGGGAGGACAGAAGAATGTTTGAAAAATAATGTCCATAACATTTCGACATTTGATGAAAACCTACATCCAGAGTTGGGCAAGTTCAGTGAATTCCAGGCAGAAGAGACATGAAGAAAGCCTCACCGAGGCACATCATAGTCGCATCACTTAAAGTCCGTGATAAAGAGAAGATATGAAAAGCAGCCAGTGGGGGGGAAAGACCATTACATGATGAAAAACAAAGACAAGGAGGCTTCTCCACAGAATTATCACAAGCCAGGGAACACCGGAGCAACATCTTTAAGACGCTAAATGCAAAAATCTAGAAGTCTCTACCCAGTGAAAAGAGCTTCCCTGCCTGCAGTTATCACCACCCCCTTGTGCACATGGAGGGGCTAGGGCTCCCCCTCTCTCACTCTGCACCCCACCTCTCCCTTGGTGCCAGCAGGATTAAGGCGACACTGTCTGAAAGGCCTAGAAGTTTCTCCAGGCATTGAGGAGGGCTCCTGGGAGCCCCTGGCCCCGCTGCGAGGGGCTCTCCCCCTGACTTCTGGCATTCTCCAAACCAATTTGCCCACCCTCTGGCTCCAAAGGCCTGTCGCCGAGGGCACAGCCTGGCCCTGGCGCCCGGTGGGGCTGTGTGTATATGTAATAACGCATGCTGACCCAAGCCAGGGCGGGATAACCAAGCCGGCCTTCTGACGCTCATACAGGTGTCCCTTTTCCAGGGACTAAGTAGAGGCAGCAATGACCACTCCCATTGTCCAGACAGGGGAGTCCCCACCCCACAGCCACACAGCCAGCTGATGGCAGAGGCCTCCTGTTTAGGGCCCTTCCCCTGGTCGGGGGATCCTGTGTACATTCTAGCTGTGACTCCACCCACCGCCCCCCAGAGCCCACCCTGGGTCCTGAAACAAACTCCTGAGCATCAGCCTCCGGGGCATTGGCCCCTCCTTCCCTGGGTGGCCAGCACTTCCATTCTCCAAGCCTCGGTTTCTCTTCTGGTTAACACGGTGGGGGGTAGACCAGATAACCCCGGTCTCTCCCCTCTGACATTCATCAGCCCTGGCACCTTCCCCACCCTCTGGATTATTAAAACAGAAGCCTCATTAAGGCCAATTAAAGGAGGCTCAGGCCTTCTGAGTGTCAAATGGCTGCAGCGGATGGGGTCAAGAGGCGCTTACTATACTGGTCACACCCAGAGCCCTTGTCTAGGGGCCCAGCCCAGCCCCATCCAGCCGCGTGGGCCCTGCCCTGAGTCTCCAGCCCTCCCCAGATAGACATCGGCCTCAGGAATGCTGCAGAGAAAAGGGCCGGCAGGGCAGGGGGGAGGGCCAGGGGCCAGGTGACCAGAGCTGTGCCCTGTGGATGAGAAGGCAGGCCCCTCCCCCTTCCTGTTGGCCCCAGAGTCCTGCGAACTTCCAGGCCCGCAGACACCAAGTCCAGCCAACCAGACCACCGTGCAGTCGCCAGCGCAAGCTGAGGATCTTCACGCTGGAAATTCTCAGACTCATAAATTCGAAAGCCTGGAAAACCTCAGCTTCTCTGATGTCCCTGAGCATCCTAATCCCCCGGGAAGACTGGCCCAGAAAGGACCTGCCTGAGGCCCCTGGGCCACCCACTCCTCTCTACTGGATCCCACAAAGCCCCTGCTTGAACTCCTCCAGGACGGGGAGCTCACCACTTCTCAACCCAGGCTATTCCTTGAGAGAGGCTGTCAGGCAAGATGGGAGGACCATGGAAGAGAAGAGAACTGGCATTTACGAAATGCCAGCTCTGTGCCAGACGCCACACTGCAGGCTTCACCTAACCCCCTTTCCCATTTAAACCCCACCGACTTTGAGACGGGCTGGCATCACCGTGGCAACAAGGAGGGGCGAGGCAGCTACCTTGGGGCAGCATGGCTGGACAGCAGTGGCCCGGGCGAGGGTCTGGGTGGTACACAAGCCCATCCATCCGCCTCACATCATTTCGCCTGGGAAGATCCCTGAGCCTGGGGATCATTCGGGAGCCACGAAGGAGGCTGGAGCAGCCCGCGCAGGCCAGGGCCTGCCAGGACGTAGGGCACGGTCTCAGTGTGAAGGGGCGGCCCGGCCCTGCACTGAGCACCCTAGGGTCAGTAGCTTGTGGGTGCTCACAGCCGCTAACTGCTGCAAGACACATGCCCATTTTGCAGATGAAGAAACTGAGGCCCAAGGTCATGCAGCAAGGAGGTGGCTGAACTGGATAGGAGAGCCAGGGGACTGTGAGAGGGCCGGCCCCTCTCTGCTGGCCTAGGAGGAGGACGTTTGGCCTGAAGGCGAGCCTGCCGAGCTGGGGGACCGGGTTTCTGTGGGACTCCGCGCGGACCCGCCACACCGAAGGCCCTCATGGGAGCCTCTGCAGGCCCTGGCCCGCTCTGAGCGCCCCAACCTCAGTGTCCTCCTCTGCGACATGAATAATGGCGACAGGTCCCACCTCCCGGGGTCGTGGGACGGAGGGCCGCACCTGCCCCCAGTGCTCCATGAGGCTGGCTGGGGTGCCCTCCTTCTCACGCCCTCAATTAAGATGCAAACGCAGTTGGGTAGGAAGCCTTGGGAGACAGGGAGCTGACACCTGGAGTGATGTTATCGGACCTTCCCCACCTGGCAGGTGAGGGCCCTGGGCTGGGAGCTGCCGGAGCAGGCAGGGGACCACTCCCTGGATGCGCCGCGCGAGCCTGGGCCGGCCGTGCTCCCTCTGGGCTCCTGCCTGCCCCAGCTGACCAGGCCGCCTCTGGGGCCTCTGGAGGCGCCGAGGCTGTCCTGGGGCACCTGCCTAGCTCGGGGGACTGAGAGCCCTCCCTCCTGCTCCAGAGGGACCCGCGTGGTGGCCTCAGCTCCCCGGAAGCCTGTTCTCCTCCGTCCTAGTGCTGGTCATACCTCTGCCCCACCCCCCTCCCCGCTGGGGAGAGCACAGCGTTTGGGAGCCTGCTGGGGACAAGGAGCCTCGTGAAAGTGCTTTTACTGTCCTGAGTCAAGCTGGGGGCCAGCAGTAAGGCGCCAATGCTCCCACTGGAGGCAGGGCTCGGAGGCGTCAGCCATGATGCTGCTTCTCCCAGAAAAAGAGGCTCAGAGCCCACAGACCTGGATGCCGGGCCCAGCTCCTCCCCTGTTAGCTCTGTGAGCGAGACATCTGCCCTCTCTGAGCGCCCCCAAGCCTCAGTTTCCTCATCTGCACTAAGGAGACACCACCTACTTTATGGAGTTGCCGAGAGGATTACAATGGGGGTAAAATAAAGTGCCCGCTCAGCACCTGGCATGTAGCTGGCGTTTAACAAACGCCTCATTAAGCTGCTTTTTTTCTCCCGGAGCCAAGCCGTGAGCCAAGACTTCTCGTGTGAAGGCAGGGGGCTGACAGAGAAGATGTGGGGTTAATCAGGCATCGGGAAACCTGGTCTCCTCCTGCTAGGCAAGAAACTTACTTCTCTGGGTCTGCATTCCCGAGCCCTGGGCTGGCAGGCACGAGAAGTGGGTTCTGGTCCCTCCTTCGAAACTCATTCTCCCTCGCACTCCATCAGTATTCTCACCCGCCCATGATTCACCCCTGCCCCCGGAACCTTCCCCAGGCTGTCTGGGGTTGGTGAAGGCATCCCGCCGGGGGCCTGCTGGGGGCCCTGGCCCCATGTCGTGGAGGGGGGCACTCCCTCCTGAGCCCCCTCCCGGACCCAGCCCAGCCTCACCCCTCTCGCTGAGGCTGCAACAGAGAGAGGCTGGGGCTCAGCCCTCCTGGGCCTGATTCTACAGGCCCGGCCTCTGGTATGCAGCTGGAACCCCAAAGCAGGTTTTTCCCCAGGGAAATCACTGGTCCCTGAGGACCTGCGGAGGCGGGGGGGGTGTGAACGGCAGGGAGAAGGGGACTTNAGACTTGGAGCCCACTGGGGCTAGAAGATGGCTCAGAGCACAGGCTGCCTGCTAGGGCCACGCAGCCCGCAGGGTGAGACCCAGGACCCTCCCGTCTCTTGTCCCAGAGAAGACCAGAATCGCAGGATAAAAGGGTGTCAGAGACAATATTCAGTGCTACCCATTTTGTAGATGAAATGACTGAGGCCCGCCCAGGGTCACAAAGCGGTGGAGGCAGAGCAAGGACCTAACCCCAGCACTCTTGGGCTCCTGGTACTAGATCCGGTCTAGTCTTTAGGGAAAGAGGGGAGGTCAGAATCACAGCCGCTCCCTGGCGGCCAAGCTGGGGCGGGTTGAGCATGTGCTGTGTCACTTCCCTGCCCCAGGGTCTGCCTGCCTTGAGGAGGAGGGGGGCCGGGCNGTGCCCCAGCGAGGGGGTTGGGGGAGGCGGGGGTCAGTGTCTGGCCGGCAGCTGGACAGCAGGCTCAGGCCCGGGGAGGGGGAGTGTTCTCCCTGCATTGCTGCTGGGGGGCGGCGAGGGGAGGATGCGGGGGCGTGGAGAGAGAGGTGATTCATGGGGACAGATAAGGCAGGGAGCGCTCCCCGTGGCGGCGGGCGGGCCAGGCAAAGCACCTCGTCAGCATCCGTCAGCATCTGTCCGCGCCACAGCCCAGCGCCAGAGCCTGGGAAGCAGCCGGAGCGGGGCGGATGGGAGGGCCCCTCCCTGCCCTGCCTGTCGCCGTGTTCTGTCGAGGCCAGGGGCAGGAGACCCGTCCTAGAGTCTGAGGACAACACAGGCCTGGTCCCCACCCCTCCACCCGAGAACTAGCTAGGTGACGCTGGCAGGGACTAACCAGTCAGGCCTCAGTGTCTACATCTGAAAAATGGGCAGATAACACTACCTGAAATTATAAAGCGCCTCGCACTCAGAAAACAGTGGCTGCTATTACCACCCGCCCAGCAGGACAGAAAGCAGGGGCGCGGCTCACCATGGTGCGGTGCGGTGTGAACAAATCCCCGTCCTCCGTGCCTCAGTGCTCTTATCTGACAGAGGAGCCTCTACTGCCTCAGACCCTCCTCCTGGGTCTGTGAGTGTGGGGACAGTCTCAGCAAGGGGTCCCCATTCTGAGAGGCATCAGGGGGCAATGCCAGCCAATCAGAGGGCCGCACCAGCTGCAGTACCACACAGGCCAGGGTTCAAACCTGAGATGGATGTCCCCAAGGCCACATCGTCTAAGCGATGCAAGAGCCTGGTGGGGCCTTTGTGGAGAGCAAACGTTACAGGGGGCCCATGGGACTTTGTGGGGTGCCTGGGACTTAGCCCCGGACATAGATGTGGGAAGCATGTGCTGGTGCCCAGCCTGACCCCGATCACCGGGCCAGGCCATCAGTCCTTCTGTCTGGGGTAGATTAGACTCGCCGGCGGTTCCCATGCCAAGGAGAGATCTGGTGTCCGCCTCCTTCCTACTCCTGGTGGGGAGGAGAGGCGCAGAGGAGGGGGGACCCTGACGCCGCGGGTCAAGCCCCACCCAGGGCCTCCGTTCTCCCCTCTTTTTTTTAATTTTTTTTTTTTTTAATTTCTAGGAGAGAGAGAGAGAGAGAGACAGCGTGAGCAGGGGAGGGTCAGAGAGAGAGGGAGTCACAGACTGAAACAGGCTCCAGGCTCTGAGCTGACAGTCAGCACAGAGCCCGACGCGGGGCTCGAACCCACGAACCGCGAGATCATGACCTAAGCGAAAGTCGGACGCTTAACCGACTAAGCCACCCAGGCGCCCCTCTCCCATTTTTAAAAAAGGGGTCATGGGATCCCAACAGGCCCTCCCAGGACACCGCGCTGCAGGCCCTCAGGTCAGGCACTCCCCTACCCCATGGCAGGTGCGGGGGAGCCATTCAGCCCAAGAATGATGAAGGCCCCTTGCCCCTTCCCCTTGCCCTCCCCTTCCTGCATCTCCTCCTCACCCCCATCACCTGATTCCATCTCTACGACCGCCGAAGACACAGCTTTGGTCCAAACCACCTCCACTGGACGCACCAGAAACCCGACGCCCCAAAGCTGCCTGGGACCAGGCGGAGAGCCAGGCTCCGACACACAGGCTATCCGACTCTGCCAGCCCCCTCCGGGGACAGGGACCCCCCCCTTCTAGAAACCTAAGCCGTGGCCACCTTGTCAGCTCCTGACCCACTTCTGGTTTCCCTGCCCAAGGGCTCCCCCAGGCCCTGTCCACTAGGACGGTCCCCGAAGCCAGCGTTCTGGGCTTGTGCGATCTGCTGCCCCGCTCTGGGCCTGGGGAAGGGTTTAGACTCTTCTAGAAAGCCCCCCCCGCGGCTCCAGCGGAACAGACACTGCTCATCACTCACTGCTCTCTACTGAGCCCAGACCTGGCTTCAGACCCTTTCTCAACACCGCTCGCCAGGCAGCCTTCACCAAGCACGACAGGATGTGCTTGAAACCACGAATTCCTCTCAGCAAGAAGGCGCACCTGTTCCTCCGCCTGACCCTCCAGGGGTGAGCACCCCTTCCCAGCATGTGTGTCAGTGCGTCAGCTGAGAATGACTACCCACGCCAGGGACACAGCACGGCCCGGCAGGGGTCGAGAGCAGGCAGTGCCTGAGGTGTCCCTCCCCAGGCGGACAAGCCTCAGCTGAATTCACTCCGCTTCCACCCAGGGCCCACCCCCGTCCCCCTCCGTCCCAGCCTGGAACGGTTCTGCCATCACAGAGCTCACACAGGCTCAGAGAGGGTGAGGAGTCACTCTCAGTCACCCAGCCGAGCCAGGAAAAAGGCACCTTTGAACTTGGACCTCCAGGCCAGCCTCAGATAGACTCGGGCTACTTTTTAGTGTCCACTCCTGCCTTCTCCACCACTCCGGACTCTCTCCACTACCCAGGAAAAGCCACACCAGAGGGTTCACGGCGTGTGCGAGGGCTTCCTGCTTCTCAGGTGTGAATCAGAGCCGCCCTGAGGGACAGTGAGTGAGAGAGAAACCCCGAGACTGCTCTCCGCCCCACCCCATCACAGCACTTTCTGCTGGGGACCGTGCTTGCGGCGTCTGCGGAGATCAGAGCCCTCCCCCCAACAATGCACAAAGGCCTTTGAGATGGGGTGACCCACCATCACCCGGCAGAGAACCTGGGTACCGCAAGCCTGTGCAAGAAACCGAGGAACCCCATGAGGGCCGGGGAGGATGCAGCCGGGAGGAAGCAAAGAGGACCAGGAGGGACAGTGTGGCGGTCTCTGTACCGGTGCCGGGCACGGGCACTGACGCGGCAGCGATGCCGGCGGCCCCACCAGGCCCACTGGGCCAGCTTCCCGTCCGGGGACTGCCCCCCAGCGGCGGCCTCACCTTCTGGGCCTGGCTGATCATCTTGCGCACCACCTCTTTGATGTGGGTCTGCCCGTCGATGGGGGGCTGCATGTAGACGCTGGCCCGGGTCACACCGCGGTAGGCAATGGTGTCCGGCCAGCCCAGGTCCAGCTGCGGGATGGATCGGTCCGACTTCTGGGGCCAGTACTCTAGAGAGGGCAGCGGCTCCCCCTCGGTGGGGGTCCCACCGGCCCTGCTGGCCTCCTCGCTGTCACCGACCCCGTTGTCCTGGGGCCCCCAGGGCCACTCGGCACCCCTCGGGTCCTCCGAGCCCGGGTCGTACACCTCGATGGTCTCCAGGATGCGCTTGAGCTCCAGCTCGGAGAGGAAGTCGCGGATGTTCTCCCGCTTCAGCACCTCGTAGAAGGCCTCCCGCCCCTGGGCCACCAGGGCCTCCAGGGCCAGCCGCTGCTCCTCGCTGTAGAAGAACTCGGGCTTGGACTCGCTGGAGCGCCAGTTGACGTGGTTGTCGTCCAGACACTGCACCTGAGAGAAGGCCATGGTGCTGGGTGGGCGGGCGACACAGCGCTCGGCGAGGTCGGGATCCTACTTCCCGCGCGACTCCGGCCCGGCGCACTCCTGGGGCTTCACCGGCGTCTCGGCAACTCTGCCCATCGGGAGCCTGCGAGGGAGCCCAAGACAACGCAGAGGTCAGGTCAAAGTGCAGGCGGGGACTGGGGAGGGGCGACGGGCGACAGNAGGGGCCGGGGGAGCCACATCCCGGAGGAATTCTGGAGCTGCCCAAAGTCCTGGGCAACTTCTGGGAGGAACTGGAGCCAGCAGGGAACTTCCCAGAAGTTTCCAAGAGTGGGAGGCAGGAGACGACTCGGACGGCCTCTGGCCCAGCTCAGCGGCATTCCGACGGCTTCCGGGAAGGGAGCGGGGTCTTAAAACCTCCCGGCGCCACGACCGTCAACCCAAGAGGCCTGCCCGGAGGAGGCTCGGGGAAGCGCGGCTGGCAGACGCTTGGGGGCCCCGGACCCGGGGCTGGAACTCGCTTACCGGACGGGCGCGGGGCAGAGCCGGCTAGGAGAGCTGTGCGGGCGGAGCAGAGCGCACAGGCGGCAGCCGGCTGGTG
>NW_027533258.1:1791295-1808760 GCF_008692635.1 Crocuta crocuta
GCCCCGCCCACCCCGCCACCGCCTCCACCTGCGGTCACGTGCCCCCTGGGGGCGGGGCCGGAAGCTGATTCACCCCCCCAACCCCCGAGGGACATTGACTTCGGGTGGCTGTGCCCCCCGTTTCCTCCGCTGCGTCCGGCACCCGGTGGCAGAATTCTGGGAAGCTCAGGATCCAAAGTCCGAGAGCTCTTGGAACTTTGCTGCCCAGAGAGGGACAGTGTTCTTACTGAGAACACACAGCAAATCAGCAGCCTTTGCACCGCTCCTACCCCCTGCTCCCGGGGTGGGAGGACCTGTTCGTAACTTTGGTCCAGCCTTACCGTTGCCCAGTTTCCCAGGTGGGACGGGAAGTCCGTGCAGATACCCAGCTGTCCAGTTGTGGAAGTAGAGTTAGGATACTGGGCTGGGAGCCCCTAGTGGAGGGATAGGGCATCGTCTGACCCAAACTCAGGAAGGAGCCTTTACATACAGAGCCGGGTGTGGACAGAGCAGAAAGATGAACAGTTCTTAGACCCCGAGCTCTGCTCCCTGCCGGGAGGGGTACCCACCCAGCACTGGTTCTGCATGATGAGCAGCGCCCCCTGGACCCTGGCGTGGGGAGGGCCAGAGAGGGCTGCTGGTGGACTGGAGTCAGGCCCGACCATCCGCCCTGTGCCCCGGGGGGACCAAATCCAAAACCTGGCTGCAAGGGCAGGGACCACAGAGCCCACTAAACCTGACCCAGTGAACAGCCCCCACCCCACTGTGTGCCACAGCTAGTTGGCCAGGCACCTGGCCCGGCCCTTCCTTCCTTCCCCCGCCACTTGCCCTGGATCTGGACAGGGCTGTGGCATGCTTGGGTTGGGATGGGGGCCCTGAGGACACTGGTCTGTGTTGCTCAGGGCTGGCTGGTGGCATCTCTAGGCTTCCCCGGTTCCAGAACCCCCCACCATCTATCCACCTGGGTCTGCTGCCCTGAGTGGTGTCTGCCCTCTCCAGGCCCGGCACCCCTATGGTCCCCATCGCTGACCCCTCAACCCCAAGTCCTATACTCCCTGCCATGAACCCCACACCCCAGCCACAGGGCTTCACACTGTGGATGGCCCCAGAAGCCAGGCCCCTGCCTCTCCCTGAGCACAGCCCCACAGGTGCCCCCAGCCTCCCCCCCAGGCACGCACACATGCACACCCACGGAAGGACCCTACCCGGCTCAGCCAGAAGGGAGAGGCAGCCAGTGAGCAAGCACGGCCTTGGGAGTCCTGAAGCCAGATTTATATCACGGCCACTGAGGGCCCAGATCAATGGTCTCTCTGGGCATCAGCCCCTCTTTGTGGTCTTACGACTCTACAGAGGCCTTGGGGCTCACGAAGGGGATCCCAGCTCTCAGGGCTGAAAGGCACGTAGCCCTCCAAGCTCTACAGTTACCTGTCCATAGTTACAGAGGCACAGGTTGTTAAAACAAAAACTAAACAAACAAGCAAACAAAACACCAACAGAGAGGTTGCACCCATCCTTCACCCAGTTTCTGCCAGGGGTATCATCTTGTAGAACCATCGTACAAGGATACTGTAGCCAGAAAACTGACATTGGTGCATTCCAGAACTTGTTCAGATTTCACCAGTTTACATGTGTTCATTTGTGTGTGTGTGTGTGTGTGCGCGTGCATGGGTGCGCGCGCAACCTTACCACCTGCGTAGATTGGGGTGGCCACCACCGCAGTCGACATGCAGAACTCTTCTGTCTCCAAGACCTCCCTCTTACCAGCCGTACCCACATCTCCATCCCCAACCCCCGTCAACCACTCATCTGTTCTCCAGCTCTACAAGTTTGTTATTTCAAAAATCTTACACAAATGAAAAATACAGTATTTAACCTCTAGGGATTAGCTTTTTCTTCCACCTGGCATAATTCTCTGGCAAATCATCCAGATCATCGTGTATATCAGTAGCTTGTTCATTTCTGTGGCTGACAAGTATCCCATGACCTGGATGGGCCAGAGCTTGCTCAACCATTTCTCCTGTGGAAGGACACTGGGTTGTTTCCAGTTTGGGGCTATTATGAATAAAGCTGCTATCAACATTCATATACATATTATACATATTCATTTGTGTAAATACCGTATTATGTATATTTTGCCACCAACATCTGCGTGATCTAATTTATCCACATCTTTGAGAGCATTTTATGTTGTCACAATTTTTTTACCTTTGCCATTCTAATAGGTGCGTAATAATCTCTTATTATGGTGTTATATTGCGTTTTCCTAATGACTAATGATATCCAACATATTTTCCTATGCTTATGTGCCACACTATATGTCCTCTTCCGTGACATTCTGTTCATGTGTTTTGCCCGTTTCCTAAGTGGATTGTTTGGTGTTTACTTTTGACTTTTGAGAGCTTTTTATATATCCTAAATACAAGGTCTTTGTCAGGTATGTAGTCTACATATATTTTCTACTGGCCTGTAACTTTTTCTTATTTATATATATATAGTTATATATATATAGTTATATATATATATATACATATATATATATGTGTGACATATATACGTATATCATGTCTTTATCCATTCCTCTGTTGATGGACCCTTTAGGTTGTTTCCATGTCTTGGCTATTGTGACTATGCTTCAATGAACATGGAGTGCAGATATCTCTTCAAGGTAGTGACTTCATTTCCTTAAGACATATGCCCAGGGCACCTGGGTGGCTCAGTCAGTTAAGCATCTGACTCTTGATTTAGGCTCAGGTCCTGCTCTCACGGTTTGTGAGATCAAGTCCCAAGTCAGTGGAGCCTGCTTGGGGTTCCCTCTCCCTCGCTCTCTGCCCCTCCCCCACTCGCTTGCGCTCCTGTGGGTGCTCTCTCTTTCTCAAAAAAAAAAAAAAGATACATACTAGATGTAACATTGTTGGATCTTATGGTAGTTCTATTTTTATTTTTTTTTAAGATTTTATTTTTCAGTAATCTCTACACCAAATATGGAGCTCAAACTCACAATGCAGAGACCGAGTCCCCTACTCTGCAGACTGAGCTAGCAAGACACCTTTCTATTCTTAATTCTTTGAGAAACCTCCATACTGTTTTCCATAGTTGCTGCACTGACTTATGCTCCTATCAGCAGTGCGCACGCACGTGCACACACACACACACACACACACACACACACACACGGTTCCCTTTTCTCTCCATCTTTGCCAACACGTTATCTCTTGTCTTTTTTATGATTGCCATTCTAACAGGTGTGAGGTGATATTTCATTGTGGTTTTGATTTGCATGTCCCTGATGACTCTTGATGTTGGCCATTTTTTTTCAGGTACCCATTGACCATTTGTATGGCTCCTTTGGAAAAATGTCTATTCAGATCTTTTGCCCGTTTTATATTTTTTAAAAATTTTTTTCAAAAATTATTTCCCCATTTATCCATTTTTGACAGAGACAGAGCATGAGCATGAACAGGGAAGGGTCAGAACCTGAAGCAGGCTTCAGGCTCTGAGCTGTCAGCACAGAGCACGACACGGGGCTCAAACCCACAAACTGCGAGATCATGACCTGGGCGAGAGTCGGACACTTAACCGACTGAGGCACCCTGCCCAGTTTTTAACTGGATTGTGTTGTTACTGTTGTTTTTTGTTTTGTTGGCTCTTGAGTTCTTTAAATATTTTATTAACCCCTTATTAGATATATGGTTTGCAAATATTTCATAGGTTGCCTTTTCATTTTGTTGATGGTTTCCTTTGCTGTGCAGAGGCTTTTAAATTTGATAGTGTTCCATTTGGGGGTTTTGTTTTGTCTTTTTGAAGACCTTTGCTTTTGGTGTCAAATTTTTAAAAAATCATTGTCAAGATCAATGTCAAGGAACGTAATCCCCCCCCCAAGGTTTTATTCTAGGAATTTTACATTCAAATCCTTAATCTATTTTGAGTTGGTTTTGTGTATGTTATGAGATAGTAGTCCAGTTTCATTCATGTGCATGTAGCTGTCCTGTTTTCCCAGTACTATTTATTGAAGAGACTATCCTTTCCCCGTTGTATAGTCTTGGCTCCTTTGTCATAAGTTAATTGAATATATAGATATATGTGTGTATACATATATATATATGTGTGTATGTGCGTGTATATATATATATATTAACTCTATTGTGTTCTATTGATCTATGTGTTTGTTTTTGTGCCGATACTGTACTGTGTTGATTATTATAGCTTTGTAATATAATTTGAAAACAGAAAGTGTGATGTCTCCACTTTTCTTTCTTAAGATTACTTTGGCCGTTTGAGGCCTTCTTCTGTGGCTCTATATGAATTTTTATATGAAATTTTAGGATTCTTTTTTCTATTTATGTGAAAAATGCTATTGGAATTTTGATAGGGACTATATTGAATCTGCAGATGGCTTTTGGTGGTACGAGCATTTTAACAACATGAATTCTACCAATCCATGAACATGGTATATCTCTCTATTTGCATCATCTCCAATTTCTTTCATCTGTGTCCTATAATTTTCATCGTACGAGTCTTTTACCTCCTTGGTTAAGTTTATTCCTAGGTATTTTATTATTTTTGATGCCATCATAAATGGGATTGATGCCATCATAAATTACTCTTATNTTGCATATATCTATTTGCATCATCTCCAATTTCTTTCATCTGTGTCCTATAATTTTCATCGTACGAGTCTTTTACCTCCTTGGTTAAGTTTATTCCTAGGTATTTTATTATTTTTGATGCCATCATAAATGGGATTGATGCCATCATAAATTACTCTTATGGTTCATTGCTAGTGTATAGAAACATGACTGATCTTCATATATTGGCTGCATATCTTGCAAATTTACTTACGTGTTCTGTAGCTTTTCTTTTTATCCTTTTCACAGGTGTCTTACACAGAACTTTTAATTGTGATGAGGTCGACTTTATCTATTTTTTCTTTTATGGATCTTGCTTTTGATGTCAAGTCTAAGAACTCTTTGCCTAGCCATAGGTCCTGAAGACTTTCTCCTATTCCTCCCCCCAAAAAAGCGTGATAGTTTTTACATCTTACTTTTAAATCTGTGATCTGTTTTGAATTAATTTTTGTATCAAGTGTGACATTTAGGTTGAGGTTGAATTTTGGCCTCTGGATGTCCCCCCAAAAGACTTTCCAGTAAGTAAGAGCAAGAAACAGCCTCAGAGACCTTAAATAATCACCCAGGACCACAGAATAGGGCGCTGGGATAGCTGGACTTAAACACAGGTCTGTGTGCTTTTCTCCTACTCCTTACTGCAATATTCACATCTGGACAGTGTCTCAGGGATGGGCCAGGCCTGGATACGGGGTGGAAAGCACCTTGATTAGCCCTGAGGGTGTTGTGTCCAGTGGCCTCCTTGAGAAGAGTCATTCAGTCCATCAACAAACACTGGCAGAGGCTGTCACAGGTCACAGAATTATTGGTGCCATGAGGATATTGCCCAAAGCCTGCAGACATCCACAAGTTGAGAGTATGAATTCATGTGAATTCCCTGAGTTTAGGAAGGAGGGAAGGGTATTCTAGAGAGAGGGAACAGAAAACACAGAAGCCCAGAGGTGTGGCTGAAAGTGGCTAGGTGGGTAGCGGGCCACGAAGGGCACAATCACAGGCTTGTGATCCCTCCTGCAGGGGATGGAGAACCACGGAAGCATATGAGCAGGGAGGGTCATGGGCAGGCTGGTGGTTTTAGAAGTTCCCTCTGCTGCTTGCAGGGAGGGTGGGTTCGAGGGGACAAGACAGTACAGTAAGGAGGTGGTGGAAGTTCACCTGGGCATCAAGCCCAGTGGCTGGAGGTGGCATTGGTCACAGGGAGGGAGAACGTGGGGGGGGGACCAGGAGGGGACAACTCCCAGGCATCTGGTGGGGGCCCTGGCTGGTGGAGGTGCCGACACAAACGTAGAGCCCAGTTAGGGAGCCCCCAGGCCCACAGGAGCTGGTTCTCTGGCAAACTCAGAAGCCCCCTGCTCAGTCCCCTGGCCCTTGCTGTCCTGAGGCTCCTCACTCCTGACTGTGGCATATTCAGGGGACTTTAAGTGACACACCTCTGCGACTGTCACAAAGGATAGGTTGTTCTTGCTGTTCAGCACAAACTCCAGCAAGCGAGCCAGTGGCGCCCAGAGGCGGAATGGGCTGAATAAACTCGGCCAGAATCTCCTGACTCGGGCTTTCTGAGCCATTATGTGGCTGGGACTCTCCCAGGAGGGCTGGGTCCTCGGCCAGCCAGTCCGGGCCCAGGACCTGTCAGGAGGGGCATGTCACCTGCACTCTATCTGCTGGACCCTGGTGCTCCCTGACGTCCTGCCGCGGGGCCTCGGGCTTTGTCCTGGGTCTCACCGTGTGCCCCAGGCAAGTCATGCCCTTTCTGGCCCTCTCATCTGGGCCAGAAGGTGGGAGAATAGGGCAGCTGGATCAAACAGTGCCTGACCTTCCTCATGGCTCTTTCTGGCATCCTTTCTCTGACTCCTCCTCTCCTCCTGGGCCTTTCCTCCTTGCTCCCAACCATTCACTTGGTTACTCATTCATTCATTCACAAATGTTCACAGGACCTCTCCTCTGGGCCGAGCCCCGAACTGGCTGATAGCTAGGACTGGGAGATGATTCAGACTCCGTGTCTGCCCCTGGGGAGCTCCCAGTCTGATGGGGGAGGTAAAATAGACAAACAATTGTGATTCAGTCCTTGGCCTCCGGAGCCTTTGAGAGGAAGCTGCTTTGCCCTGGTTCTGGAAGGAGGTATAGGGGGTCAGAGAAAGCCTCAGAGGACCAGCCCTTTGCAATGGGCCCTGGAGTGGGAGGTAAATGAGGGTAAGACGGAGCCCAGGAAGGAGGAGACCCGTCTGCAGAGGCACGGCGGTGGCGAGGTGCTGGGCGTGTACGAGAAAATGCAAGCAGGTCAGGGTGGCTGAGGCGTGCGTGTTGGATGGGAGGACCCGGGACCAGCCGCCAGGGACCTTAAATGCTGTGGAAAGGATTTTCTTCCAGGAAGCCATGGACTCCAGGGGTGTGGGGGGAGGGGGCTCCTGAGCAAAGCTGTAATTGTGCAAGGATGGGGAGGATGGCGGGGAGGCAGTGGGGAGCTGGTGCCCAGGTTGGATGAGAGGAGGTAGAGCAGAGCAGGAAGCCAAGTGAGGCAGGCAGGGCTGTGGGAGGAGACGCCGGTGGGGCTGGGGGACCAGAGTGCGTGGGGGGGAGAGAGGACAGTGAGCTATTACCGGCCAGGGAGGGGGAAGGGGACAAGTCTGATTGGACCACTGAGCGTTAGGTGCCAGGGGATGACAGGCAGCAGGCGTCCTGGTCACTTGGAGCTAGAGACCAGGCTGCCAGGTCACTGGGGGTGGGGTGATGCTGCTCCAGCCCTTCTGGCCCGAGGAAGGGGATCTGAGATCCCCCCTACCATGGCTTCGGCATCTATAGAGGAACTTTTCAGAAGGGGCATTGGAGGCGACAGTACTTAACTCAGAAGTGCCTGGTCTGCAAAGGAAGCAGCACATCACAAGAATTCCGATGCCTGCCGACACATCGAAATCTAGGCCCCCAAAGTGCTCGCCACCCCCCCCCCCCCCCNAAGGCCTCCCCCCCCCCCCCCCCCCCCCCAGGAGAGCAGCTCTCATTCCTGTCCCCTTGGAGCTCTGTTTCTGAGCTACCCCCACAATCGCCGTCTTCTCGTTTACTCTGCTCTCCGCAGCCCCTGCTGAAAATCCCAAGGGACAGGGGCCGCGAGGTGTTTAGAGAATGCTTCCCGGGAGGGGCCCAGGAACGTGGGGTTGACCGCCGTCACCCACCCTGTGCTGGGTGGGGAGCCCCGACTGCTGGGGGCAGCAGAGGAGCGGGTCCCCCGGGAGCCGGGCACGTGGTTCTCACCTCCAAGTGGGGTCCTGGCAAGGCGGCTTGCTGAGGAGACACTCCTTAGTCCCGCGTTCACTCAACAAAGGAGCAGTGTGCCTGCTCTGGCCCTGGGGAGGCGGCCTCGCTGACACCAAGCCCCCTCCTCACCGGCTCGCCGGCCCCTGGGAAGAACAAGAAACAAACAAGCAGCCGCCATGGTCAGGGGTACAGAGATGAGGGAAGTCTTCCCTCCGGGGAAGGCCTGGCAGAGGGGCTGGTGGGGAGGCCTCAGATGGCTGGGGGTCCCCTGTGGCTGGAGCCAGGTGCAAAGGGGACAAGTCCGAGGAGCCCGGAAGAGCCGGTGTCACCACGATTGGAGGGGTCTTGTGGATACCTGACCCGCTGGCCAGTTCTGACCAGGACACCGTCTGGGTCCCCTGTGTGTTAAGGGTCTTCCGGAAGCTGCTGGAGACGACTCCGGGTGGGGGTCAGGGGGAAATGCCCCGGCCTGAAGGTCAGAGCCCAGGGGTGGCCGAAGGTGCCCCCCCCAGCCTGCATTTCTGCCCCTCTGGAGAGAAGAGGGGGGAGGGGGGAGAGTAGCGCCCCAGATGGGGTCGAACGGCAGACTGCCTGCACCGCCAGGGGGTGGCCCAGCCTGGGAAGGGGAGGAGGCATGGTGATGGAGGGCAACAGAAAAAGAAAAAAAATCAAGGCATTAGGGGCCAGAATAGTTCCCAGAGGCCAGCCCCTCCTCGTGAGCCAGGCTGGAAAACAGACCTGGGGCCCAGTAGCTGCTGCTCACAGGTGGTGATGGACGGAGCAGGTCAGGCCCAGGGTCTTGCCCAGGCCAGGTGCGCAGGTCTGTCGGGAGGAGGGGGCGGGGTGGGTGGGGCACANGCTGAGGCCACTCTGGATCCAGCATGACACCCACGTGGCATGTCCCCCTCCTCGGGGACCAGAGGAAAGTCATAATGACAGAGAACACTCTCACGGCACCCCCCGGGGGCCAGGCATTATTCCAAGGACGTGCCACGTGACTAACTTGCATCTTCGGCTCAGGAGCCCTACGTGCTGTTATGATCATCCCCATTTTAAAGGTGGGGAAACTGAGACCCAGAGAGGTTAGGAGGTTAGGAGATCTGCCCAAGGTCACATGGCAGATGGGCTGCAGAGCCAAGTTCTGAACCCAGATAATCTGTCTCCAGAACTTGTCCGTGGAACCTGTGCTGTCCGAACCCCAGAGTAAGGTGGCCGTGCTCTCTTTCAGGCCTACTGGTGCCAGACCCTTTTACCGACCACCTCCCAGTTATGGCTATGAGGTTGTTATTAGCTCCATTTTACAGCTAGGGAAACTGAGGCACAGGGAGGGGAACGTGACTTCCCCATGGCGAGAGTGAGTGAGGTGCCCCAGCCCCCCCGGGCCCAAGCCCACCACTCACCCTGCTGGGATCCGGAGCTCAGGCCCCGGTAAGCTTCTACTTCCCCCAAAGGGTAGAAGGAGGGGGCAGGTTTTAGCCTCCGTCTCACACGTTTCTTATTCCACCCGAGCAAAGAGAGGAGAGAGCCTTCTGAGACCCTCTGCAGCCTGGTTTCACCAGCAGAATCTCGGACCTGAAGTGTCTCCCTCGCTCCCCGTGGCTTCCCCTGCGGCAGCTAGCTTCCCGGCCCCACCCTGCGTGCTCTCCCTCCCTCCCGGGGTGCCGGGGCCCAGGGGATGTGGGTGCACAGACCTGGGATCACAGCTCCGCTCTGCCACTTGCTGGCTGAGATATTTGGGGTGTGTCACCTTCCTGCTTGGAGCTTCACTGTCCTCCTTTGTAAATTGGGGATCATGACGCCTTCCCACCCCTCGGCGTTGTTGCTGGGATTAAGCCTAGGAATGCAGGGCCAGTGCCTGGCTCGGGGCTCGGCCTGGCTGTGGGTTCCCACCTCTGGGCCCCACCTTCCTCTTCTGCTCTGGGGGCTGGGAGGACCTCGCTAAGCCCCCAGCCATGGTTGGACCATAACCTCTCTCTAGGCCTTGAGGTCCCTGTCTGAGAAATGGGTAGAGGATAAACCCCAAGAGAATCCATCTCCCTGAGCAAGAGAAACAGGATGGAGAAACGTTTGGGGGAAAACTATGATCTAACTCACTTTTCTTTGGGGGCCAGCCCAGTCAGCCTGGTAAGTGAACAGAGAAGGCCATGGGATGCCCAGAAGTCACACAGCAGGTCAGGCACAGAAGCAAGGCAAGGCCAAAATGGCACCCGGGAGGCTGAGTCCTCAGGGGAGGGAGGTGTGTGTCAAGTTTATCCTGGGGCAGGGGTTGGAGGAGAGACAAAGAATCTACAGACATGGTGAAGGTTCTTAGATACTTGAAGAAAAAGTGCAAGAGGCCTTGAAGATAGAACCAGACCAAGGCCCAGAGAGGGGAGGCGACCAGCCTTACGCCACACAGCACTGAGTTACAAATTGAGCATCCTTCTGTCTCTCAGGGCTCCCCACCCTAAGCCCCTCTCAAGCCCATGACTCCCAGAAGGCTTTGCAAAGCAGGGCCTTGCCCACATCGATGGAGGGACCCCCTCCTCGTTCCGCCCACCCCCCCGCCCGGGAACTGCATTTCCTTTTCCACACAGCCAACAAGAAAGGGGACCTCTCCAGTGCCTGCTGGGGCCGCCACCAACAAGACGTGGCAGGAAATCCCAGGCACCGGGCCACGGAGCCCTGACTGAGTTGTGACCTCCAGGCAGAGGGTCCCACCCCGGGCCTTCCTGTCCCCACCCCACCCCAGAGTTTAGCCTCTGGCTGCGTGAGTCCCTGGGCACCTCGCCTCCCGCTAGGACCTTCTACTTCCTTCTCTGTCAGATGAGTTAATAATGCTTCCGTCACATGAAGTCCGGGGTGTGAAAGTGCTTTGTCACCTGCGAGGCTTTATGGAAACACGGCGCTCATAACTGCACCCGCCGTAGCAGAAGCAATCACAGGAAGCCGCAACTCCAGAGCCCCCCCACCCCTGCCTGCTTTCTGCCCTTGGCCTCCCAGCCTCTTGGGTTTGGGTCTCTCTCCCCCAAAAACCTCCAGCCTCCTTCCTCCGGGGCCTCTGCTTTCAAGGACCTGTGAATGGCTGCTGCGGCCCCAGGGTCCACGTTAGTAGGACACAGGCAGGAGGGGCTCCCAGGCAGGGTCACAGCAGCCCATCTCCCCGACCCCCAGGTCTGCGGGGACTGATGATCGCCGTGATGATGGCCGCGCTCATGTCGTCGCTAACGTCCATCTTCAACAGCAGCAGCACACTCTTCACCATGGACATCTGGAGGCGGCTGAGGCCCCGCGCTGGCGAGCGGGAGCTGCTGCTGATTGGCCGGTACCGTGGGGGGAGGGGGTGCCAGGCACCAGGGACAGGCTGGGACACCGGCTTCCCCAGCCACACAATGGCCTGTGGGGCCCCACCAGAGGGGGCTTTGAGGGGTGAGTAGGAGTTTGCCAGTTGCAGAAAGGGGGATGCCAGGAAGGGGAGGTTACAAGGGGCCAGAGTGTCCTGTCTATCCCACGTCCCACATCGCTCTGGCCACCCGTTCGTGGTCACGACCCTCATCTTAGTTGTATCTCTTCTTCTGAGCTGAATCTCTGAGGGCATCGCTGCTGGGTAGAGTCTCCCTTCCCCAATCATCCGGGACATCTCTCTGTCTTCCTAAAATCTGAGCCCTTGGCCCTCCTGATGGTCTCCAGCTGCCCCACAGAGGGCCCGAGCCAGTTCTCAGACAGCGGCACTCAGGCCACAGCTGCCCCTGGCCCCACTGACCTTGTCCCCATCTCCTCCTAGCCCTCCGTGTCCCCTCCGTATCACCTCGACGACCCTCCCTGATCTTTCCAGACTTTGCCCAAGTGTCCCCCTCCTCCACGCAGCCCTCCCTGATACCCCTAAGTAATGAGCCCCTCTCCCCTCTAAACCTCCCACAGGGAACCACTGTCAGACTCCTCCCATAGGACATGTGGCCCTTCTGTCTCCCTGATGCCCCCCACCCCCCACGAGGACAGGCAGGGGCCGTGTCTGGCCCAGGCCTCCTTCCCTGTGCTCGGCAGAGAGTCCTTTGGGGTGAACTCAGCAACGGGTAATGAGAGGTTGGCGTCTGAGTGTGTGCACGTGCCTGTCTGCTCGGGCCCTCTCCCGGCTCCCGCCCTCCCACCCCCCTCCAAGNCGCACCCTGCGGCCCCCTGACCTTGGCGCTCATCCTCTGGGCGGGGTCTCTGCTGGAACTCCAGGCAGGTGGCCCAGTGATGTCAGTGAGCCACACTGCTGTCAGGAGGGCCCTGTCGGGACACGCCGTTCAGCGGGCGAGTGTGAGCTCATCCGCAGGCTCACAGCCTCCTCCAAAACAAGGAGCCCCTCCCTCCCGCCCTGTGCGATGCTTCTGTGTCAGCAGGTCCCGGCCCCTTGACCTCCTCTGCCCCCTGCGTGGTTCCCCTGCCCCTCCTCAGTGGCCCCGTGGCCCCACAAGCCCGCCCTTATCGGGAAGACTCCTCCAAAGCCCTTCCAGGGTCGGCATCCTGGCACCTGAGACCCAAGTGCCCCCCAGCTGCCCTGGCCTGGGACACGGGGAGCCTCAGGGCCCGCTCAGTGGCCCCATGTCCGCTGCCCCCAATTTCCTGGCCTCCTCAGAGGCAGGCTTCTCTCCTGTTCCCACCTGAAGCCAAAGTCCTGAACTGGTCTCCCCTCTGTACCCACCCACCCCACCCCCCGCCCCGCCACGGTGCCCTTGACCCTCCTTCCCACCTCTCCCATCAAGTCAAGCCCCAGCCACCCCCGGCTCTGCCAGCCTGCCCGGGGGGCACCAGGCTGTGTGATGCAGGGCAGGTGGCTCACCCTCTCTGAGTCCCAGTTCCCTCAGCTGCCGGTTTGGTGCAGTGGAAAGGGTCCAGTACTAGGTGTCGGGCCAGGGTTCAGCTCTCACAGCCTCCCTCGTGAGGCACAGGGACGCCCCCAACGCCTCCAGCCTCCCGCTGCTTAAAACACCGTTTAACCTGTGTTTCCTAGATTGTGTGGGGTCCTGGGTCTCCAGAGCCTCGATCCAAGGAGGTATGGGACTCACAGAGAGAGGGCCAGCAGAGCATGTCCAGAGGCCCGGGGGGGAGGGCAGGGACAGGCAGGAGCATGCCAGTGACCCTGACAGTCTCATCAGGTTGGGGTGGGGCCAGAGGAGCCATCACAGGCCTGGGGGAAGTGACAGTCCCACATCTGGGGCCCTGATCTTTGCTCCCTCATTTCCCTCCCCTGCTACCCCCTCTGTCTCCCATTCTCTGTCATCCACTCCGCAAGGAGTGCCCGATGCCTCCCTGGTCTCCTGCATCCAGGTGAACAACACAGGGGACCCAGAGAAATCTCAAAGCCCTTCAGCCCCCCCACCCCCCCACAGCTGCAGCCCAGGAATGATGGAGAAGGTCAGGCATCCTGACAGCAGCATGTGCGCAAGATGGACAGGGTTGGAAGGCTTCCTGGAGGAGGAGGGTCTTGAGCCGAGCCTTGGAGGATGAGGAGGTCAGCCAGGGGAGGAATTGGACAAGGACATTCCAGGCAGCAGGAGCAGCCTCTGGGGTCTCTCTCGCAGCCTGGTGGTGACTGAGTGGGGAGGGGAAGTCCCGGAGAGCAGGGGAAGGCAAGGGCCGCAGTCCAGGCGGGGCTGGAGAGGTGGGCCCCACGCAGAGACGCCGAGTCCGGTGTGGGCCGCAGAAGCCGGTGCGGGGAGGGCGGGGCGGCCTGGGTGTCCGGGGAGCCCGCCTGTGCCTTTGAAGAGGGCAGCGCCCGCCTGCCTGCCAGGCTAGGGGTTAATTAGCCTTAATCAAGGTGGCACCTCCTTCTCCACCCTCTCCCTCAGGCCTGGAGGGAAAGAAAGGGAGGCGGGCCGACAGGTAGGCAGGAAGGACCTATCCCAGCTGCGTACACGGCCTCTCTCGCCCTTGCTGTCCTCTCTGGGCTCCAGGGGGTCTCACCCACCCCCCTCCTTGGTGGTGAGGGGTGTCCAAGTGACCCAAGACACAGAGGCAAGGGGCACTCGGCCACGGAGGAGCAGACGGGACACCTGACCCCAGCTCTGTCTCCTTAGCCAGGCCCTACACCTCTTCAAGGCTGGAAGAGGGCCTCCTCTACCTAGAAGCCCTCCGGGATCCAAACTTCCTCTGGACTCCCTCAGCCCAGCCCTTAGGCCAGAGTGATGGGCTCATCTACCTTCTTTGCTCTGCTCTCCAAGCTGGAGAGGGACCAGGGCCCACTCGTCACTGAGTCTGGGCTTCTCGCACACAGTGCCCTGCACTCAGGTGGGGTCTGATGGGTGGCTGTTGAACAGGGTGGAGGCCTTGCGCCGAGAGGGGAGGCAGGCAGGGGCCAAAAGGAGGGGTCCACACAGGGGAGACAGCGGGGCTCATTCTGGCCACAGGTCTCAGGCTTCAGAGCTGAGGAGTCCAGGTCCTGACCTAAGCCTTGTACTCTTGAGACATTGGCCGCCCTGTGACGGGTACAGGTCAGCAGCCTCAGGCTACAGGGGCGAGGACTGTGCCAGCCAGAAGCCACCAGCACTAGAGAATCTGCCACAGGGTCAGTGTGGCTGGAATGAGAGGGCAGCAGGTCATTCAGGAAGCCACCGGATGTTTACGGAGCGCCTACTGTGCACCTGGGGGTGCAGCCGTGAGCTCAGCAGATGGGGCTCTGGCCCCTCCTGCTGCTTCTGGCCGAGAAGGGGCACCGGACAGGGAGCATGCAAACACCCACAGACACCTCCACGTGTCCCCTGGGACGAGTGCCCCGAAGACAGAGGGGAGAGCCTGGGACGCCCTGGGGGGGCTCCCTGAGGGCTGACTCAGTGGAGATCCAGGGAGGAGACGGAGCCGGAGCCGACAGTGCAGGCTGCAGAGAGCCCTGGAAGGGGGGTGGGGGGGGCAGGGCAGGGCCGGCCACATCCCCAGAGGAGCTGAGCAGAGGCCGGGGAGGAGGCTGGGGAGGCAGGGACAGCTGGAGGGCGCGTCTTCGTGGCTGCGGGAGGTGCGGGAGAAGGCAGGAAGGGTCCCGGGGACGAGCACGCCCACTGCCCGCCCGCAGGCTGGTCATCGTGGCGCTCATCGGCATAAGCGTGGCCTGGATCCCGGTGCTGCAGGACTCCAACAGCGGGCAGCTCTTCATCTACATGCAGTCAGTGACCAGCTCCCTGGCCCCCCCAGTGACCGCCATCTTCGTCCTTGGCATCTTCTGGCCACGTGCCAATGAGCAGGTGGGTGGGGGATGGGCAGAGCGGGGCCGGCAGCGCGAGGGGTCAGGCTCGGTGCCCTTCCCACCGATGGGCTGCGTCTGGTTCACACCTCGCCCGGCCGCCCGTGTGCGTGTAGGGGGAGCCCGGGCCTCCCCCTCACAGCCGCCTGTCCTGCCTCCCCGTCCCCAGGGGGCCTTCTGGGGCCTGATGGTGGGGCTGGCCCTGGGTGCCACTCGGCTGGTCCTGGAATTCCTGCACCCTGCCCCCCCCTGCGGCGACCCGGACACGCGGCCGTCCATCCTCACCAGCATCCACTACCTGCACTTTGCGGTCGCCCTCTTTGTGCTCAGCGCGGCCGTTGTGGCAGCTGGGAGCCTGCTGACGCCCCGCCCGCAGGGAATTCAGGTGAGCCTGCCCCGGGCCCTGACTCTGACCCCTGACCCTCTGTGACTCGAGAATTTTCTAGCTCTTGAGGCGCCTTCCAGCCCAGTCGGTTAAGCGTCTGACTCTTGATTTCAGCTCAAGTCCTGATCTCCTGGTTTATGAGTTCAAGCCCCGCATTGGGCTCTGCGCTGACAGTGCGGAGCCTGCTTGGGATTCTCTCTCTCCCTCTCTCGCTGCCCTTCCCCTGCTCGCTCGCTCTCTCGCTTGCTCTCTCTCTCAAAATAAGTAAATAAACTTTAAAAATAAAAAGAGAATTTTCTAGCTCTTGACCCGTCTCCTTGTGAACCCAGCTGCCCACTTTCCGTCACTGACCCCTAACCCGGTCTGGGCCCACCCCTGTCTCCATCTCGATTGCTCTCTGCAGGTCGAGAACCTCACCTGGTGGACCTTGGCTCCGGATGTGTTCGTGGGAGCCAAAGCAGGTACGCGTGTGACCCCAGGCTCTGAGTCTCTCTCCCACCCCAAGGAACGCTGGACGTAGGAATACGGTGTGGCCCTGTGCTCCTCATCTGTCTCCCTCTCCTCCTCCCGCCTCCTCCAGGTGATGGCCAGGCACCCCAGAGACACGCTTTCTGGGCCCGTGTGTGTGGCTTCAATGCCATCCTGCTCATGTGTGTCAACATCTTCTTGTACACCTACTTCGCCTGACGCTGGCCCCGTGGCCAAGAAGGCCGGAGCCCTTGGGGTCCTCAGGTCCACCTCGCTTTCGCTAATGAGGACGCCGAGGCCCAGAGAGGTATGGACTCCCCTCACGACTACGTAGCCGGTCGGTGCCCAGGAGTCCTAAAAAAGTAGGGGGCCAATGGCCAGAGAGAAGGTTGTATTTCAAAACCAGCACAAAGTAGTCGCAAATGCAAAGAACATGAGATTTCTGAAAAACATCCTTATACTCATTTTCCTGTTTTTATTTTGAATACATGGGCCCAGGTCAGGAGCAGCTTGGGGCTTGAAGGGGCTCTGGCCGGCTCTGGGCAGAGGGAGAGTCCCCATCACCGGACCCTTGTCCCCATCCCCAGCTGCTCCTGGCTCCTCCCTCGCTGCTCGCTGCCCCCTCCACCATCAGCCTGGCATTCAGAGCACTTTCAGAGCCCCCCTTCACTCTTCCTGCTCCCCAAAGTGCCCAGGTCCTGGGCAGGGGCTGCTCAGTACCGGCTGCTGGTGGCACATTCGTGTGGACGCCCCACACCTTTGCTCAGGCCAGGGTGCCGGCTCAGATGCTGCTAGACCTCAAAGTCCAGCTGTGGCCCTGACCTCCCGCTGGCCTACAGCTTCCCCAAGCTCCAGAAGCCTCAGTCCCGGGAGAAGTTGGGCCTAAACAAACCAGAGCCCGAGCAGCCAGGTCCCCCAAGTGGCTGTGCCTGGGGCTGCCCTCGGACCTTGTCCGTCGTGTCCAGCCTGTGGGAGAGGAGCAGCTGCCTGTGGGCCGTCCCCAAAGTGTCTGGTGGGGCGTGGGTGCTGGGCACCCAGTGGGTCCCGAAGTTGTCACGGGGCTGCTGAGAAATCAGTCTCCACCTGGAGTGCGTCCATCGGTCCAGGCCAACACATGTGCGGGCCCCTTGCTGGTGCCTCACCACTAAGCCAGCTTCCCGGTAGGCAGCACACGTCAAGGGTGGGCAGGGAGGCCCAGCAGATGGTTGGCCCCAGGTGAAGCTGTCCGCCGTGCCTCCCCGGGTGGAGCCCCCACATATAGGGGCCCTCAACTCTCCCTGAGGCCGGGGCCATTGATGGTTGGAGTGAGTGGGGCTTCTGTTCCCCTGTCCGTCGACACCATGCGGCCAATGGGAACAGCCCAGCTGCAAACCCTGGGGGCGCCCCTTGAGGGTGGGCACCATCGCAGTGGTCCTTGGGGCCCGGGGCCCCATCTCAGTTTGTGTGAGGCAGCAGGAGCCTGGAGGTGAGGGGGGGCCGCGTTCCAGTCCCAGTCGCTCGGCTGAGCCCTGTGGGCCCCCGGGCCAGGGCGTCCACGCCCTCTCTGGGACCTCAGTGTCTGCTGGAG